>NC_041380.1:548626343-548645364 GCF_002162155.2 Triticum dicoccoides | reverse complement strand
CGCAGCCGCCACCTCCTCCTTTCTAGATCGCCACCTCCACCTCCCCGTCGTCCATGGCCTCCCCCACGCCCTTCTCCCCGCGAGCCCTCTCTCTCTCCCTCCCGCGAGTCCTCTGCTATACTCGATTCCGGTGAGTTGAGGCGGCTCTCGCCGGCGCGCAGCACACCCTGGGCTCCCCTCGTGCAACTCTTCACCCCTCCCGTCAGATCCGTCTCTCGCACCCTCTAGTGCAAGCCCGCAACCTCACTCGTGGCTAGGGTTTCGGCCGCCACTTTAACTTCGTCGGGATCTGCCACATGCGACGACGGCGAGGCCAGAGGTGGCTGGACCTGGAGCTGATCTCCTCCACGGCGTCGGCTTCCAGATCCGCCTGGTGCTCCATCTTCCAAGGTCATGTGCTTCTTCTCTGGTTCTGGTTTCTAGTTTATGTTCCCCTGCTTGCGATCTGACTCTCGTTGTTGTTCATGTTGTTGTTGCAGCCATCTGGGGGGCTTCTTCCTGTTCCTGGGCCTCGCCGTCGCCGGCCAGACGGAGTGGCGGCCGGCCGGAGCAGCCGCGGCGCCGGGGTTCATGGATATGGTGACGACGTCCGCCAACGCGTTGTCGCTGGCGACCAATAACAGTTTGGTAAGAAAACAAAAACTCCTTCCTCACTCGACGACTAATCCTCCCGCATCTTCACTAGTTTTTCTTCTTTTCTGAGATCGCATCTTACTAGTTAGGTCAGAACAGACTACTAGCAATTATAGTACTAATCGATCCGTATATTTACTCGCTGGGTCGTCGCTGCATGATGGAGTAGTATATAGACTGAGGAGAATTCTTCAAGCTGACCTGCTATGTTCCTCTATAAAATCCAAGTGGAGCAGTATCATAAATTGGCCCAAAAACAATTAGCTGGACACCTTAGCTACACACAGTTGGTCATGCTATGGATAGACAATGAAACTAACTTAGGTGAGCAGACAATAATTAGCAGGTGTGATTTTTGCAGGCCTTGGACAAGATCAGGTTCGAGAGCTTCACGGACAAGAGTAAGACCGATGCGCAGCCTGAGCTCTTCATCCACATCATTCCCGACAAGGTGACCACCATGCTAATGATCATCGACAGCGGCATTGGCATGACCAAGTCGGACCTCGTCAACAACCTTGGGACTATTGCGCATAAGCTAACTCTGTTATTTATGTCTGCCAACTTTGTTAGTTCCATGATCAACTTGTATATGCAGTCCAAGCCTTCTAAAATGATTGCCTTTACTGTCCATGTCTTGATGTGATTTGTTCTTAAAATGGTTTGCTAGACAGATCCATGCCTTGTATGTTCTGTTTTCTTTACTATACTATTCTGGCCTAGGGAAATTAAACATTGTATCTATTTTTATTGTGATATGCAACTCTTCAAAAAACAAGAAACTATATTATGGAATTACTCATCTGCAAGGAATTTCTATCTATTCTAGTAGTTTATTTTTGATACTGTATTGCTGTATTCCCGATCTGCGTGGGAGCCGATGCTCGATTTGTTCCTGTTTCTGTTTCAGTACTAGTACAATGTAATGATTTTGTGCTTTCATGAAGTATTTTGCATTGTTTTTATCTGTTGAGCAATTTAGAAGACTTGTAGAGCATTTAACTAGACAGTTGAATTTGCATGTGCAACTATGCTTGCTTAGAGTAGCCCTTGACTGGTTACATTACTGCGATGGCATGTGTTGTTCTTAGTTGTGCTACAGTATGTGTTTCGTGTTGTTTGCAGTTTTTAGCCAGATCATGGCACACACAATGTCAATGCGATATATTGGGTTTGTGACCTAGGATTTCAGTAGGTGGTTATATGTTGATGTGATGAATATAAATATTAACAAGTGCTCATGCATGGCGGTATACTAGAGCCAGTTGTATGTGCTCAGTACCTTCCTGTTGTTCTAGTTGCTTACAGAATCTTTGCTCTACTCCTTGCAACTTAAATTCTTGCTTGCTCTCGTGTACATTATGTTTGCTTGCAAGAAGTAGTACGCCGAAATTGTACAGTTTGGTTGCAGGCAAGCAATCTGAACTGAATTTGCTTCCTTGCAAACTAAACTTAATTTGTACTCCTTGCATATTTCGAAATGAGAAATCTTATTGTCAACTCTTATGCTGGTAGGTCACTGTTGGAACTGGTTCATTTGGGGTTGTATTTAAGGTAAACTTCAGACCTTGGGGTTGTATAAACTGGTCTATGGTGAAACTACACATTCAGTTAAACTTCATTGAATTTGAATTGGATGTTGAATGCCATTTTTTGCATAGTGTAAACTACAAGCAGTTTGCCATGGAATTCTATTTCTTTTTCACTTTTAACAAACAATCACTGACCAGCAGTAGTAATATTTATGCAAAATTATGCAAAGTTCACTGAAATTTTGAGCATCTATAGTTTACTGAAATTTTGTGTGACTTGTCCATGATTATGCAGCAGATTAAACTTGTGTTTACTTAAACTTGTCCATGATCATGCAACAACTTAAACTTGTGTTTACTAAAATGGATGCTTTTGATTCCCATTCAACAATATAGTGACAAGTGAAAGTCTACATAAACACCATTGCCTGAAATTATATATATTGCTTGTGAGTTCTAATTGTGGCCTAGTCAAGAAAAAACATGATTTATTGGTCTCTTTTTATCGTCAAATATTAGAAACTTAAGAAAGTAAATTGAGATGAGCTAATATCTATTATGAACATATTTCTTGTGGACATGCATGGTGCTGCTGAAGCTACACATGTTCTCCACCACAAACTTTGTAATGTCTCCTCATTGTTTCCTGCTTGTTATCTTGTTGTGCAAAGTGGTCGAAGTACCTTCTTTTTCTACCCATCTTCATGAAGCCTATATTAAATGTATAATTCATAAAAATTATTCTATAAGATTTGTAAAAGCAAACATTTCACTATGCAAGGTTGTTGTTTTATTTGCCCTTTCTAGTACTTTCCTGCTTACATTTCTGTTGCCATTGCATTTGTTTGGTTCTGACCAGTAGCAGTACATTAATGCTGGAAGTATTTGTGTTCACTCTTTTACAGGAGCACCAAGACAAATTTGAAGTGCAAAGCCATGAAGCCAAGTGCAAAGCCATGATGCCAGTGATTTGTTTGTGTTTGACTGTAATAGGCTGTAGAGATTGTGACATTGTAACAGATTTGATAAAATATGTTTGTTTTGTTTTGTTTGAAATAGTGATTTAAAAATTTGTGAAATGGAAACCTGATTAGTGGGATCCACTTACCAAAATAATCTGAGCAATGTTGAAATATCTGACGTGTGGGACCGATGTATGAGATTATGATTATTTTTTAGCATTATGTATGAGATTATGATATGTGGTGTTTGTCAGACTAGTGGGCCCAGCTCCAATATATATGGCTGAGGGAGTCCTGGATTAGGGGGTGTTCGGATAGCCGGACTATACCTTCAGCCGGACTCCTGGACTATGGAGATACAAGATTGAAGACTTCGTCCCGTGTCCGGAAGGGACTTTCCTTGGCGTGGAAGGCAAGCTTGGCGATATAGATATGTAGATCTCCTACCATTGTAACCGACTTTGTGTAACCCTAACCCTCTCCGGTGTCTATATAAACCGGAGGGTTTTAGTCCGTAGGACAACATACACAACAACAGTCATACCATAGGCTAGCTTCTAGGGTTTAGCCTCTCCGATCTTGTGGTAGATCTACTCTTGTACTACCCATATCATCAATATTAATCAAGCAGGATGTAGGGTTTTACCTCCGTCGAGAGGGCCCGAACCTAGGTAAAACTTCGTGTCCCTTACCTCCTGTTAGCATCCGGCCTAGACGCATAGTTCGGGACCCCCTACCCGACATCCGCCGGTTTTGACACCGACATTGGTGCTTTCATTGAGAGTTCCTCTGTGTCGTCGCCGTCAGGCTCGATGGCCCCAACGATCATCAATAGCAATGCAGTCCAGGGTGCGACCTTCCTCCACGGACAGATCTTCGCCTTCGGCGGCTTCGCACTGCGGGCCAATTCACTTGGCCATCTAGAGCAGATCGAAAGCTATGCCCCTGGCCGTCAGGTCAGATTTGGAAGCTTAAACTACACGGCTGACATCCGCGGGGACTTGATCTTCGACGGATTCGAGCCACTGCCGAGCGCGCCACACTGTCACGACGAGCATGACCTAGCTCTGCTGCCGAACAGTGCCCTGGAGGCCGCACCCGCATCGGCTTCGACCCTTAATTCGGAGCCAACTGCGCCAATCGAGGATGGGTGGTTGGACGCCGCCTCAGGGGCTGTGATCCAACGGCGATCGAGCCGAACACCAGCCCCGCACTCTGCGAGACTCGTGACTCCAAGGAGTCGGACTCCTCTCCGGACTCCGAACCCTCCGCGCCCCTGCCGATCGAATCCGATTGGGCGCCGATCATGGAGTTTACTGCCGCGGACATCTTTCAGCACTCGCCTTTCGGCGATATTCTGAAGACACTGAAGTCTCTCTCTTTATCAGGAGAGCCCTGGCTGGACTACGGTCAGCAAGGTTGGGATACGGACGATGAAGAAATTCAAATCCCACCCACCACCCACTTTGTAGCCACTGTCGACGATTTAACCGACATGCTCGACTTCAACTCCGAAGACATCGATGGTATGGACGCTGATGAAGGAGACGATGAAGAACCAGCGCCTATCAGGCCCTGGAAAGCCACCTCGTCATATGACATATACATGGTGGACACCCCAAAAGAAGGAGATGGTGATGGAACAGCGGAGGATGACCCCTCCAAGAAACAACCTAAGCGCCGGCGTCAGCGGCGCCGCTCAAAACCCCGCCAAAACAAATATGGTGATTCTAGCACAGGAGATAATAATACTCCGGAAAGTGCCGAAGAAAACCCCCTCCAACAAGATTTAGCACAGGAGGATGGAGAAACCAGCCCTTATGAGAGAGCGGCAGACAGAGAGGTCGAGGACGATAATTATATGCCTCCCTCCGAAGACGAGGCAAGCCTTGACAATGACGAATTCGTCGTGCCAGAGGATCCCGTCGAGCAAGAGCATTTTCAACGCAGGCTTATGGCCACGACAAGAAGCCTCAAGAAAAAACAGCAACAACTTAGAGCTGATCAAGATTTGCTAGTGGACAGATGGACTGAAGTCCTTGCGGCCGAAGAGCGTAAACTCGAACGCCCCTCCAAGAGCTACCCAAAGCGCAGGTTGCTACCCCAATTAGAGGAGGAAGCACTTAAACCTACATCACCTGCACTCGATACGGCCGATCGGCCACCTCGTGGCCGCGACAGAGAGGCCTCTCGGCCCTCCACTCAAGCCGCACCCCATACCAAGGCACGGGAAAATGCGTCGGACCTGCGAGATATGTTGGAGGACAAGGCAAGGCAAACAAGATCGATCTATGGATCGCGTGGGCGCCCCACGACTCGAGACGGTAACCGTCACGCTGGCCACAAATTCGGCAGGGCCGAACACAGTAGACAAAGCTCATTGGAGCTACGTCGTGATATAGCCCAGTACAGAGGCGCCGCACACCCACTATGCTTCACAGACGAAATAATGGATCATCAAATCCCCGAGGTTTTCAAACCCGTAAACATCTAATCATATGATGGCACAAAAGATCCTGCGGTATGGATCGAGGATTATCTCCTTCATATCCACATGGCCCGCGGCGATGATTTCCACGCCATCAAATACCTCCCACTCAAGCTTAAAGGACCAGCTCGGCATTGGCTTAACAGCTTGCCAACAGGATCAATCAGTTGTTGGGAGGACCTGGAAGCCGCATTCCTCGACAATTTCCAGGGCACTTATGTGCGACCCCCAGACGCTGATGACCTAAGTCACGTAATTCAGCAGCCAGAGGAATCGGCCAGGCAATTCTGGACACGGTTCCTAACAAAGAAAAATCAAATAGTCGACTGTCCGGATGCTGAGGCCCTAGCAGCCTTCAAGCACAATATCCGTGACGAGTGGCTTGCCCGGCACCTTGGACAGGAAAAGCCGAAGTCTATGGCAGCACTCACGACACTCATGACCCGCTTTTGCGCGGGAGAAGATAGCTGGCTTGCTCGTAGCGACAATATGACCAAGAACCCTGGTAATTTGGATACCAGGGACAGTAGTGGCAGGTCGCGTCGCAACAAGCAGAAGCGCCACATTAACAACGATAATGCTGAGGATACGGCAGTTAATGCCGGATTCAGAGCCTCTAAATCCGGTCAGCGGAAAAAGACATTCAAAAGGAATCCTAGGGGCCCGTCCAGTTTGGACCGAATACTCGACCGCTTGGGCCAGATACACGGCACCCCCGAAAAGCCGGCCAATCACACCAACAGAGATTGTTGGGTGTTCAAGCAGGCAGCCAAGTTAAATGCCGAAAACGAAGACAAGGGGTAGCATAGCGGTGACGACGAAGAGCCCCGGCCGCCGAACAACAGTGGACAGAAGGGTTTTCCCCCACAAGTGCGGACGGTGAACATGATATACGCAACCCACGTCCCCAAGAGGGAGCGGAAGCGCGCGTTAAGGGACGTATACGCGGTAGAGCCAGTCGCCCCAAAGTTCAACCCATGGTCCTCCTGCCCGATCACCTTTGATCGAAGGGACCACCCCACTAGCATCCGTCATGGCAGATTCGCCGCATTGGTTCTAGACCCAATTATTGACGGATTTCATCTCACTAGAGTCCTTATGGACGGCGGCAGCAGCCTGAACCTGCTTTACCAAGATATAGTGCGGGAAATGGGCATAGATCCCTCGAGGATTAAACCCACCAAAACGACTTTTAAAGGCGTAATACCAGGTGTAGAGGCCAACTGTACAGGCTCAGTCACACTTGAAGTGGTCTTCGGATCCCCGGATAATTTCCGAAGCGAGGAGTTAATCTTCGACATAGTCCCATTCCGCAGTGGCTATCACGCACTGCTCGGGCGAAGCGCATTTGCCAAGTTCAATGCGGTACCGCACTACGCATACCTTAAGCTCAAGAGGGGCACATGGAGGCCCTTGCAGCGGAAGTACAAAGCAGCCTCTCCAGGCAGTTCTCCAGTCCGGCCACTAAACGACCAGACACCGTCAAGAGCGCCCGGAGTAACCTACAACAAGACCGCCTGGCATGATCCGAGCAGGCGTAGCAATGCGGCCCCAACCCCAGCCCTAGCAAAAAGGCGACGCCAGTGCTTCGCATACATAACTACGCTCTAGAAATACCATGCGTACAGGGGGAGGGGCACCATCACGGCACGCCTGAAGCACGGCTTAAACCGCACCAGGGGCTGCCGATTTTTTAATTTTCTCTTACTTTCAGGACTCCATTCTTCGGAAGGCCTGTTCGGCAGTTCAATTGCCACACAAACGATGCAAGAACCAGGGAAGCAGACAAGCCACGCCGCATTACAGAACTCCCAGGTGGTCTCTATCACGAGCAGTATACCTGTTTCACATACTATTCTGCAGCTTGCTCCTGGAATGGACATGTTAAATAGTCCAACCTTTTGCTTATCGCATTATTTGTATCGTTCTGCTTTGATCGCAGCCCTCTTTAATAAACAATGCATAGCATTTGTCTATTTTTGCATTACCTTTTTTTATATATGTTCCTTAATGACATGTTGCACCCGTACACTTTGGTACGGCCGAAATACGCCAGGGGCATCAGTACCCCTCAACATGGTGTGAGAAGTCCGAACACTTTACCAAGTGCGGCACCCCGAACTTATAGCATTATATGCATCGGCTCCGAATCATGTCTTGGGTTAATAGTTGGGTTTGCCCGGCTCCTATGTTTTGGTGCCTTACGTTCCGCTATATCGGCTAAGGTAGCACTAGGAGAACCACTGCGATTGTGCCCCAGTTGAGCTGGGTCGAGCACCTCAGTGGAGAAAGCTAAAATTGACTGTCATCATGAAGCGAGAGCTGGTCGCTGTTCGAGAGGTTTTTCGAGTACCTAAAGACTTGTGCCGCTTAGAGCGAGGAGTCGGCTCTGTCCGGCCAAGGCGTGGATAGCGCCCTGAACTCGGTCTTCCGAATACCAGGGGCTTCGCCGAAATTTAAAATTATAGAATTCTATGGCTAAGTGAGAGTGTTCACGCATTATAGTCTGATTGCCTTGTTCGTTGGGCTGAGCGCCTCCCTCGAAGGACCCAAACATGGGAAAAAGAGCGCTCAGGTTTATCCCCGAACACCCCAGCACTAGCGGCACGGGGGCAGAAGCCGACGACTCGCCATCTCCCAGAATTGATAAACAGCCGCACAGAAGGTAATATTTTAAATTCCAACAGCATTGCTTAGCGCATATGAACAAAGTTTTCAACGCACAGGACAAAACGAGCAAGTTTCACTCCAAAATTACATCCCTAGAACATTCATCCTCCACAAGGCAGGCACGCTTCAGAACATCCTTATAATAATTCTCGGGCTTGCGATGCTCTTTCCCCGGCGGTGGCCCGTCCTTCACAAGCTTCTCAGCATCCAGCTCGCCCCAGTGCACCTTAGCACGGGCAAGGGCCCTACGGGCACCTTCAATGCAGACGGAGCGCTTGATGACTTCGAGCCTTGGATAGGCCTCCACCAGCCACCGCACCAGCCCGAAATAGCTCCCAGGCAGAGCCTCTCCAGGCCACAACCGAACTATGAGGCCCTTCATGGCCTGTTCGGCCGCCTTGTGGAGCTCGACCAGTTGCTTTAGCTGGTCGCTCAGGGGCACGGGGTGTCCGGCCTCAGCATACTAAGACCAGAACACCTTCTTTGTCGAGCTGCCCTCCTCGGCTCGATAGAATGCGGCGGCATCGGACACACTCCGGGGAAGATCTGCGAACGCTTCTGGAGAGATCCGGATTCGGGTAAGTAACAAGTAACTCACGTTTATGTGTTTGCTTTGCATAAAGAATGCCTTACCCGCCGCTATCTTCTTCACCTCATCCAACTCCTGGAGGGTCTTCTGGGATTCGGCCTTGGCAGACTTGGCATTTTCAATAGCTGCCGCGAGCTCGGACGCTCGCGTCTTTGAGTCAAACTCCAAACTCTCATGTTTTTTCATGAGAACCTGGAGCTCTTGCTGCACCTTGCCAACATGGACCTCGTACTTCTCCCACTCGGTGCGCTCCGTGGCCGCCCTCTTCTCGGCCTCGACCAGCGCTTGCTTAAGGGTCGCCACCTCAGACGTGGCCCCTACAATAGCCACGATAATCCTGTCATTTTTTGCAATTGCACCTTTTTATATATATTTAAACAGGGTATTTCTTACCTTCATTGTCCTCGAGCTTCTTCTTGGCACGCCCGAGCTCTTGCTTGGACCGCTCGAGGTTCTGCTTTAGCGTGTCCACTTCCGCAGTCAGTGCGGCGGACGCAAGCAGAGAAGCCTGCATACGCATATTGACTCCTTTTTGTTAGACTCCTGCGAATTTTATTTGATCCTCTATTCGGCTTTTCTTCCCGAACGCCAAACAGAGCATCAGGGGCTACTATCTATGCGGTAATATTATTTACACATTCTTTACTTACCTCAAAGCCTGTTAAAAGGCTAGTACAAGCTTCAGTCAGTCCGCTCTTGGCGGACTGAACCTTCTGGACCACCACACTCATAATGGTGCGCTGCTCCTCGTCGATGGAGGCGCCTTGGAGCGCCTCCAACAGATTGTCCGGCGCCTCCGGTTGGACGGGGGTCACCGGCACGGTGGGCTTACTCCTCTTGGAAGGAGGTCCCCCGCCGGACTCTGGAACCTTTAAAGATTCCGGAGCGGTGTTCGGCCTAGAGCCGGACTTGGAGCCCTGGGGGTTTCATCCCCTTTACTCCTGGAGTCCGGGAGGTCGCCTCGCGGCGCCTCCAGGACCACCTCCTCTCGGATTGGAACCTGTTGGGACAACACTTCGGTGTCGTCCGTAGGGCGGGGGGAGGAAGCCGTCGGAAGCGAGTTCACATCCGACGAGTCCAGTGAGCCGCTCGACGACGCGTCGAGCCAGTCTTTGGGTGGGCTGCATAAACATATTCAACATAAGGAAAAGCTTTGCAATAAACAAATACTATGAATTACTCTAGTATCCAGATACTTACGATTTCGCCAGGGGCTTGGCCCTGAGTGGCCACTCTTCTCCGCTGTCGTCGGCATCGGTGGAGTAGTCCAGAGGAAGGGTTCTCCCCTTCTTTGACCCTCCGACCTCCCCAGAGAGGGCGGCCTTCCTTTTCTTCTCTCCCCCCGCTGGAGGGGGAGAGGTCTCTTCTTCTTCCTCCTCATCTTCATAGGAGGAATGCGCCTCGGAACCGTCGGATGATGGATCCGACACCTCCTGACGCCGGGCACTCTTTCGAGTCCCCGTGGCCTTCTTCGTGGCCATCTTCTCCGGCACCACATAGGGTGCCGGAACCAGCAGCTTCGCCAAGCGGGCATCGGCTGGGTCTTCGGGCAAGGCAGCTGGACAGTCGATCTGTCCGGACTTCACCTTCCAACTCTGTCAAAGGTAAGGGAGCTTAGATCCCACATTGAGTTAAACTATGGAAAACTAATACCCTGTAAAAGTTACAAACAACTTACCGCGCTAGCGTGACGCTGCGCGCTGAATCCGCGATCCTCGGTGGTGGATGTGGGAGCCTCGACGCCCTTGAAAAGCACCTTCCAGGCATCTTCGTACGTTGTGTCGAAGAGCCTGCTCAGAGTTCGGTGCTGCGCCGGGTTGAACTCCCACAGATTGAAGGCCCGTTGTTGACACGGGAGGATCAGGCGTATGAGCATAACCTGGACTACATTGAGAAGCTTGAGCTGCTTGTCCACCAAGGTTTGGATGCATGTTTGCAGTCCAGTCACCTCTCCTTTGTTGCCCCACGACAGGCCCGTCTCTTTCCAGGACGTGAGCCGCGTTGGGGGTCCGGACCGGAACTCGGGGGCTGCGACCCACTCAGGGTCGCACGGCTCGGTGATGTAAAACCACCCCGATTGCCACCCCTTCAGGTTCTCCACAAAGGAGCCCTCGAGCCATAAGACGTTGGGCATCTTTCCCACCATGGCGCCTCCGCACTCTGCCTGGTTGCCGCGCACCACCTTCAGCTTGACATTGAAAGTCTTGAGCCAAAGGCCGAAATGGGGGCGGATGCAGAGGAAAGCCTCGCACATGA
Organism: Triticum dicoccoides; assembly: GCF_002162155.2. Lineage (NCBI taxonomy): Eukaryota > Viridiplantae > Streptophyta > Magnoliopsida > Poales > Poaceae > Triticum > Triticum dicoccoides. Next base: position 548,634,234 of record NC_041380.1, on the reverse strand, counting down.
CGATAAACATCGAGATGTTGAGGATGAATTTTGGGGCCAGATCATGGAAATCCAGGCCGTAGTAGAACATGAGTCCCCGGACGAATGGGTGGATCGGAAGGCCCAGTCCGCGGAGGAAGTGGGGAAGGAACACTAACTTCTCAGGGGGCCTTGGGGTGGGGAGGAGCTGCCCCTTTTCGGGAAGCCGGTACGCGATGTCGTTAGACAAGTATCCGGCCCTCCTCAGTTTTTTGATGTGTCCCTCCGTGACGGAGGAGACCATCCACTTGCCTCCCGCTCCGGACATGGCTGGAGAAGGTTGAGGTGGGGAGTGCGGACTTGGGCGCTGGAGCTCGAGTGTGCGAGAATGGATAAGCAAGGGAGGAAGAAGGCGTAGGTGAAAAGATGGATCCTTATCCCCTTATATGGGTGGATGCAACTACGTGTCCCCACCAGCCTGGTAAAACTCGCTTATCTCCAAGCGCCGTAATCAATGGCGCGGTTGGGTTACTGTTGGGGAACGTAGTAATTTCAAAATTTTCCTACGCACACGCAAGATCATGGTGATGCATAGCAACGAGAGGGGAGAGTGTTGTCTACGTACCCTCGTAGACCGAAGCGGAAGCGTTGACGCAACATAGAGGAATTAGTCGTACGTCTTCCCGATCCGACCGATCCAAGCACCGTTACTCCGGCACCTCCGAGTTCTTGGCACACGTTCAGCTCGATGACGATCCCTGGGCTCCGATCCAGCAAAGCATCGGGGAGGAGTTCCGTCAGCATGACGGCGTGGTGACGATCTTGATGTTCTACCATCGCAGGGCTTCGCCTAAGCACTGCTACAATATGACCGAGGTGGAATATGGTGGAGGGGGGCACCGCACACGGCTAAGGAACGATCACGAAGATCAACTTGTGTGTCTATGGGGTGCCCCCTGCCCCCGTATATAAAAGAGTGGAGGAGGGGAGGGCTGTCCCTCTCTATGGCGCGCCCTAGGGGAGTCCTACTCCCACCGGGAGTAGGATTCCCCCTTTTCAAGTCCAACTAGGAGTCCTTCCATGTAGTAGGAGTATGAAACAAGGAAGGGGCGCAGCCCCTCCCCCTAGTCCAATTCGGACTAGGCCTTCGGGGGGCGCGCGGCCTGCCCTAGGCAGCCCCTCTCTCTTTCTTGTATGGCCCAATAAGGCCCAATACTTCTCCCGGCGAATTCCCGTAACTCTCCGGTAGTCCGAAAAATACCCGAATCACTCGGAACCTTTCCGAAGTCCGAATATAGTCGTCCAATATATCAATCTTTACGTCTCGACCATTTTGAGACTCCTCGCCATGTCCCCGATCTCATCCGGGACTCCGAACTCCTTCGGTACATCAAAACTCATAAACTCATAATATAACTGTCATCGAAACCTTAAGCGTGCGGACCCTACGGTTCGAGAACAATGTAGACATGACCGAGACACGTCTCCGGTCAATAACCAATAGCGGGACCTGGATGCCCATATTGGCTCCTACATATTCTACGAAGATCTTTATCGGTCAGACCGCATAACAACATACGTTGTTCCCTTTGTCATCGGTATGTTACTTGCCTGAGATTCGATCGTCGGTATCCAATACCTAGTTCAATCTTGTTATCGGCAAGTCTCTTTACTCGTTCCGTAATACATCATCCCGCAACTAACTCATTAGTTGCAATGCTTGCAAGGCTTAAGTGATGTGCATTACCGAGAGGGCCCAGAGATACCTCTCCGACATTCGGAGTGACAAATCCTAATCTCGAAATACGCCAACCCAACATGTACCTTTGGAGACACCTATAGAACTCCTTTATAATCACCCAGTTATGTTGTGACGTTTGGTAGCACACAAAGTGTTCCTCCGGCAAACGGGAGTTGCATAATCTCATAGTCATAGGAACATGTATAAGTCATGAAGAAAGCAATAGCAACATACTAAACGATCGGGTGCTAAGCTAATGGAATGGGTCATGTCAATCAGACCATTCAACTAATGATGAGATCCCGTTAATCAAATAACAACTCTTTGTCCATGGTTAGGAAACATAACCATCTTTGATTAACGAGCTAGTCAAGTAGAGGCATACTAGTGACACTCTGTTTGTCTATGTATTCACACATGTATTATGTTTCCGGTTAATATAATTCTAGCATGAATAATAAACATTTATCATGATATAAGGAAATAAATAATAACTTTATTATTGCCTCTAGGGCATATTTCCTTCAGTCTCCCACTTGCACTAGAGTCAATAATCTAGATCACATCGCCATGTGATTTAACATCAATAGTTCACATCTTTATGTGATTGGTTCACATATCCATGTGACTAACACCCAAAGGGTTTACTAGATTCAATAATCTAGTTCACATCGCTATGTGATTAAGACCCAAAAAGTGATCATGTTTTGCTTGTGAGAGAAGTTTAGTCAACGGGTCTGCCACATTCAGATCCGTATGTATTTTGCAAATTTCTATGTTAACAATGCTCTGCACAAAGCTACTCTAGCTAATTGCTCCCACTTTCAATATGTATCCAGATTGAGACTTAGAGTCATCTGGATTAGTGTCAAAACTTGCATCGACGTAACCCTTTACGACGAACCTTTTTGTCACCTCCATAATCGAGAAACATATCCTTATTCCACTAAGGATAATTTTGACCGCTGTCCAGTGATCTACTCCTAGATCACTATTGTACTAACTTGCCAAAATCAGTGTAGGGTATACAATAGATCTGGTACATAGCATGGCATACTTTATAGAACCTATGGCTGAGGCATAAGGAATGACTTTCATTCTCTTTCTATCTTCTGTCGTGGTCGGGTTTTGAGTCTTACTCAATTTCACACCTTGTAACACAGACAAGAACTCTTTCTTTGACTGTTCTATTTTGAACTACTTCAAAATCTTGTCAAGGTATGTACTCATTGAAAAACTTATCAAGCATCTTGATCTATCTCTATAGATCTTGATACTCAATATGTAAGCAGCTTTACCGAGGTCTTTCTTTGAAAAACTCCTTTCAAACACTCCTTTATGCTTTGCAGAATAATTCTACATTATTTCCGATCAACAATATGTCATACACATATACTTATCAGAAATGATGTAGTGCTCCCACTCACTTTCTTGTAAATACAGGCTTCACCGCAAGTCTGTATAAAACTATATGCTTTGATCAACTTATCAAAGCGTATATTCCAACTCCGATATTCTTGCACCAGTCCATAGATGGATCGCTGGACCTTGCATATTTAGTTAACACCTTTAGGATCGACAAAACGTTCTAGTTGCATCGTATACAACTCTTCTTTAGTAAATCCATTAAGGAATGCAGTTTTGTTTATCCATTTGCCAGATTTCATAAAATGCGGCAATTGCTAACATGATTCGGACAGACTTAAGCATAGATACGAGTGAGAAAATCTCATCGTAGTCAACACCTTGAACTTGTCGAAAACCTTTTGCGACAATTCTAGCTTTGTAGATAGTAACACTACTATCAGCGTCCGTCTTCCTCTTGAAGATCCATTTATTTTCTATGGCTTGCCGATCATCGGGCAAATCCATCAAAGTCCATACTTTGTTCTCATACATGGATCATATCTCAAATCTCATGGCCTCAAACCATTTCGCGGAATCTGGGCTCATCATCGCTTCCTCATAGTTCGCAAGTTCGTCATGGTCTAGTAACATGACTTCCAGAACAGGATTACCGTACCACTCTGGTGCGGATCTCACTCTGGTTTACCTACGAGATTTGGTAGTAACTTGATCTAAAGTTACATGATCATCATCATTAGCTTCCTCACTAATTGGTGTAGTAGTCACAGGAACAGATTTCTGTGATGAACTACTTTCCAATAAGGGAGCAGGTACAGTTACCTCATCAAGTTCTACTTTCCTCGCACTCACTTCTTTCGAGAGAAACTCCTTCTCTAGAAAAACTCCGAATTTAGCAACAAAAGTCTTGCCTTCGGATTTGTGATAGAAGGTGTACCCAACAGTCTCCTTTGGGTATCCTATGAAGACATATTTCTCCGATTTGGGTTTGAGCTTATTAGGATGAAACTTTTTCATATAAGCATCACAACCCCAAACTAAGAAACGACAACTTTGGTTTCTTGCCAAACCACAGTTCAGATTGTGTCGTCTCAACGGACTTAGATGGTGCCCTATTTAACGTGAATGCAGCTGTCTCTAATGCATAACCCCAAAACGATAGTGGTAGATCGGTAAGAGACATCATAGATCGCACCATATCTAATAAAGTACGGTTATGACATTCGGACACACCATTATGCTGTGGTGTTCCAGGTGGCATGAGTTTGTGAAACTATTCCACATTGTTTTAATTGAAGACCAAACTCGTAACTCAAATATTTTACTTCTGCAATCATATCGTAGAAACTTTCATTTTTGTTACGATGATTCTCCACTTCACTCTGAAATTCTTTGAACTTTTCAAATGTTTCAGACCTTTGTTTCATCAAGTAGATATACTCATATCTTCTCAAATCATCTGTGAAGATCAGAAAATAATGATACCTATCGCGAGCCTCAATATTCATCGGACCACATACATCAGTATGTATGATTTCCAACAAATCTGTTGCTCGCTCCATTGTTCCGAAGAACAGAGTCTTAGTCATCTTGCCCGTGAGGCATGGTTCGCAAGCATCAACTGATTCATAATCAAGTGATTCCAAAAGCCCATCAGCATGGAGTTTCTTCATGCGCTTTACACCAATATGACCTAAACGGCAGTGCTACAAATAAGTTGCACTATCATTATTAACTTTGCATCTTTTGGTTTCAATATTATGATTATGTGTATCACTATGATCGAGATCCAACGAACTATTTTCATTGGGTGTGTAACCATATAAGGTTTTATTCATGTAAATAGAACAACAATTTATTCTCTTACTTAAATGAATAACCGTATTACAATAAACATGATCAAATCATATTCATGCTCAACGTAAACACCAAATAACACTTATTTAGGTTCAACACTAATCCCGAATTTATAGGGAGTGTGTGATGATGATCATATCAATCTTGGAACCACTTCCAACACACATCGTCACTTCACCCTTAACTAGTCTTTGTTTATTCTGCAACTCCCATTTCGAGTTACTAATCTTAGCAACTGAACTAGTATCAAATACTGAGGGGTTGCTATAAACACTAGTAAAGTACACATCAATAACATGTATATCAAATATACTTATGTTCACTTTGCCATCCATCTTATCTGCCAATCACTTGGGGTAGTTCCGCTTCCAGTGACCAGTCCCTTTGCAGTAGAAGCACTTAGTCTCAGGCTTAGGATCAGACTTGGGCTTCTTCACTTGAGCAGCAACTTGCTTGCTGTTCTTTTTGAAGTTCCCCTTCTTCCCTCTGCCCTTTTCTTGAAACTAGTGGTCTTGTCTACCATCAGCACTTGATGTTTTTCTCGATTTCTACCTTCATCAATTTCCGCATTACGAAGAGCTTGGGAATCGTTTCCGTTATCCCTTGCATTTCATAGTTCATCACGAAGTTCTACTAACTTGGTGATGGTGACTAGAGAATTCTGTCAATCACTATCTTATCTGGAAGATTAACTCCCACTTGATTCAAGCGATTGTAGTACTCAGACAATCTGGGCACATGCTCACTAGTTGAGCGATTCTCCTCCATCTTTTAGCTATAGAACTTGTTGGAGACTTCATATTTCTCAACTCGGGTATTTGCTTGAAATATTAACTTCAACTCCTGGAACATCTCATATGGTCCATGACGTTCAAAACGTCTTTGAAGTCCCGATTCTAAGCCATTAAGCATGGTGCACTAAACTATCAAGTAGTCATCATATTGAGCTAGCCAAACGTTCATAATGTCTGCATCTGCTCCTGCAATAGGTCTGTCACCTAGCGCTGCTTCAAGGACATAATTCTTCTGTGCAGCAATGAGGATAATCCTCAAATCACGGATCCAATCCGCATCTTTGCTACTAACATCTTTAAACACAATTTTCTCTAGGAACATATCAAAATAAACACAGGGAAGCAACAACGCGAGCTATTGATCTACAACATGATTTGCAAAATACTACCAGGACTAAGTTCATGATAAATTTAAGTTCAATTTAATCATATTACATAAGAACTCCCACTTAGATAGACATCCCTCTAATCCTCTAAGTGATCACGTGATCCAAATCAACTAAACCATGTCCGATCATCACGTGAGATGGAGTAGTTTCATTGGTGAACATCACTATGTTGATCATATCTACTTCACGCTCGACCTTTCGGTCTCCGTGTTCCGAGGCCATATCTGTATATGCTTGGCTCGTCAAGTATAACCTGAGTATTCCGCGTGTGCAACTGTTTTGCACCCGTTGTATTTGAATGTAGAGCCTATCACACCCGATCATCACGTGGTGTCTCAGCACGAAGAACTTTCGCAATGGTGCATACTCAGGGAGAACACTTCTTGATAATTAGTGAGAGATCATCTTAAAATGCTACCGTCAAACTAAGCAAAATAAGATGTATAAAAGATAAACATCATATGCAATCAAAATATGTGACATGATATGGCCATCATCATCTTGCGCCTTTGATCTCCATCTCCAAAGTACTGTCATGATCTCTATCGTCACCGGCATGACACCATGATCTCCATTATCTTGATCTATATCAATGTGTCGTCACACGGTCGTCTCGCCAACTATTGCTCTTGCAACTATTGCTATCGCATAGCGATAAAGTAAAGCAATTATTTGGCGCTTGCATCTTATGCAATAAAGAGACAACCATAAGGCTTTTGCCAGTTGCCGATAACTTTAACAAAACATGATCATCTCAGACAACAACTTATATCTCATCACGTTTTGACCATATCACATCACAACATGCCCTGCAAAAACAAGTTAGACGTCCTCTACTTTGTTGTTGCAAGTTTTACGTGGCTGCTACGGGCTTAAGCAAGAACCAATCTTACCTACGCATCAAAACCACAATGATAGTTTGTCAAGTTGGTGTTGTTTTAACCTTCGCAAGGACTGGGCGTAGCCACACTCGGTTCAACTAAAGTTGGAGAAACTGACACCCGCCAGCCACCTGTGTGCAAAGCACGTCGGTAGAACCAGTCTCGCGTAAGCGTACGCGTAATGTCGGTCCGGGCCGCTTCATCCAACAATACCGCCAAACCAAAGTATGACATGCTGGTAAGCAGTATGACTTATATCGCCCACAACTCACTTGTGTTCTACTCGTGCATATAACATCAAACCATAAAAACCTAGGCTTGGATACCACTGTTGGGGAACGTAGTAATTTCAAAATTTTCCTACGCACACGCAAGATCATGGTGATGCATAGCAACGAGAAGGGAGAGTGTTGTCTATGTACCCTCGTAGACCGAAGCGGAAGCGTTGACGCAACGTAGAGGAAGTAGTCGTACGTCTTCCCGATCCGACCGATCCAAGCACCGTTACTCCGGCACCTCTGAGTTCTTGGCACACGTTCAGCTCGATGACGATCCCTGGGCTCCGATCCAGCAAAGCATCGGGGAGGAGTTCCGTCAGCACGACGGCGTGGTGACGATCTTGATGTTCTACCATCGCAGGGCTTCGCCTAAGCACTGCTACAATATGACCGAGGTGGAATATGGTGGAGGGGGGCACCGCACACGGCTAAGGAACGATCACGAAGATCAACTTGTGTGTCTATGGGGTGCCCCCTGCCCCCGAATATAAAGGAGTGGAGGAGGGGAGGGCCGGCCCTCTCTATGGCGCGCCCTAGGGGAGTCCTACTCCCACCGGGAGTAGGATTCCCCATTTCCTAGTCCAACTAGGAGTCCTTCCATGTAGTAGGAGTAGGAAACAAGGAAGGG
>NC_041380.1:548616819-548626014 GCF_002162155.2 Triticum dicoccoides | reverse complement strand
CGTATGGCCCAATAAGGCCCAATACTTCTCCCGGCGAATTCCCGTAACTCTCCGGTACTCCGAAAAATACCCGAATCACTCAGAACCTTTCCGAAGTCCGAATATAGTCGTCCAATATATCGATCTTTACGTCTCAACCATTTCGAGACTCCTCGTCATGTCCCCGATCTCATCCGGGACTCCGAACTCCTTCGGTACATCAAAACTCATAAACTCATAATATAACTGTCATCGAAACCTTAAGCGTGCGGACCCTACGTTCGAGAACAATGTAGACATGACCGAGACACGTCTCCGGTCAATAACCAATAGCGGGACCTGGATGCCCATATTGGCTCCTACATATTCTACGAAGATCTTTATCGGTCAGACCGCATAACAACATACGTTGTTCCCTTTGTCATCGGCATGTTACTTGCCTGAGATTCGATCGTCGGTATCCAATACCTAGTTCAATCTTGTTACCGGCAAGTCTCTTTACTCGTTCCGTAATACATCATCCCGCAACTAACTCATTAATTGCAATGCTTGCAAGGCTTAAGTGATGTGCATTACCGAGAGGGCCCAGAGATACCTCTCCGACATTTGGAGTGACAAATCCTAATCTCGAAATACGCCAACCCAACATGTACCTTTGAAGACACCTGTAGAACTCCTTTATAATCACCCAGTTACGTTGTGACGTTTGGTAGCACACAAAGTGTTCCTCCGGCAAACGGGAGTTGCATAATCTCATAGTCATAGGAACATGTATAAGTCATGAAAAAAGCAATAGCAACATACTAAACGATCGGGTGCTAAGCTAATGGAATGGGTCATGTCAATCAGATCATTCAACTAATGATGTGATCCCGTTAATCAAATAACAACTCTTTGTCCATGGTTAGGAAACATAACCATCTTTGATTAGCGAGCTAGTCAAGTAGAGGCATACTAGTGACACTCTGTTTGTCTATGTATTCACACATGTATTATGTTTCCGGTTAATACAATTCTAGCATGAATAATAAACATTTATCATGATATAAGGAAATAAATAATAACTTTATTATTGCCTCTAGGGCATATTTCCTTCAGTTACCCACGCCCGTATTATTGAGAATCCTGGAATAAGGGGACACGATCTCTGCTTTAACAAGACGTGCCAAGGAAACCGCCTCGCATGACGCGCTGAGGTGGGATAATGAAATGACTCGGATAAAGACTTGGCCGTGGTGTGTCACACTATGGAATACGTCAGCAGATTAGATTTGTGTAAACATTATTCTCTCTATGGCAATATGTGGAAACTTATTTTGCAGAGCCGGACACTATCTTTGTGTTCAAAATCTTCTATGAAGTACTTGGAGGAGGAACCCGCCTTGCAATGCCGAAGACAATCTGCGCACCGGACTCATCGTCATTGAAGCCTGGTTCAGGGGCTACTGAGCGAGTCCTGGATTAGTGGGTGTTCGGATAGCCGGACTATACCTTCAGCCGGACTCCTAGACTATGGAGATACAAGATTGAAGACTTCGTCCCGTGTCCGGAAGGGACTTTCCTTGGCGTGGAAGGCAAGCTTGGCGATACGGATATGTAGATCTCCTACCATTGTAACTGACTTTGTGTAAGCGTAACCCTCTCCGGTGTCTATATAAACCAGAGGGTTTTAGTCCGTAGGACAACATACACAACAACGATCATACCGTAGGCTAGCTTCTAGGGTTTAGCCTCTCCGATCTCATGGTAGATCTACTCTTGTACTACCCATATCATCAATATTAATCAAGCAGGACGTAGGGTTTTACCTCCGTCGAGAGGGCCTGAACTTGGGTAAAACTTTGTGTCCCTTACCTCCTGTTACCATCCGGCCTAGACGCACAGTTCGGGACCACCTACCTGAGATCCGCCGGTTTTGACACCGACAATGGCCGAAACTAGAAAATCGATGGATTAAAAAGGCCATGGCCCCGAAACTAGAGAAACGATGGATTAAAAAGGCCATGGCCCAACGATTAAAAAGACTACAATAATGGGCTTGGCCCATGAAGCTGATCAAAAATTGACAGAAAAAATATAAAAAGGCTGAATTAATGGGCTCGGCCCATGTAAAACACCGAATCAGACCGGGCTGAATCTTGTCAGTGACCTTTTTAATTGGTCGCAATTTTGCCACGTCAGATTACCACGTCGGGTCCGAGGTGGCCTGGGCAGACAGCCAGTGACCAAAATAAAAGGTCATGGGTTCAACGACCTTCTGTGAGAAGGTCGTTAATTTCAGTTTACGGTCGCCAGGTTTTGACCTTCTGTTTTTGGTCACAAAAAGGTCGCAAATGAAAAACTATGAACTTTCAGCGGCCAATAGTAAGGGTCACAAGTTGACATATTTCTTGTAGTAGCATTGCATACAATAAAGCGACAACCATATGGCTCCTGCCAGTTGCCGATAACTCTATTACAAAACATGATCATCTCATACAATAAAATATATCATCATGTCTTGACCATATCACATCACAACATGCCCTGCAAAAACAAGTTAGACGTCCTCTACTTTGTTGTTGCAAGTTTTACGTGGCTGCTACGGGCTGAGCAAGAACCGTCTTACCTACGCATCAAAACCATAACGATATTTTGTCAAGTTAGTGTTGTTTTAACCTTCTCAAGGACCGGACATAGTCACACTCGGTTCAACTAAAGTTGAAGAAACTGACACCCGCTAGCCACCTATGTGCAAAGCACGTCGGTAGAACCAGTCTCGTATAAGCGTATGTGTAATGTTGGTCCGCGCCGCTTCATCCAACAATACCGCCGAATCAAAGTATGACATGCTGGTAAGCAGTATGACTTGTATCGCCCACAACTCACTTGTGTTCTACTCGTGCATATAACATCTACGCATAAACTGGCTCGGATGCCACTGATGGGGAACGTAGTAATTTCAAAAAAATTCCTACGCACACGCAAGATCATGGTGATGCATAACAACGAGAGGGGAGAGTGTCGTCCATGTACCCTCGTAGACCATTAAGCGGAAGCATTATGACAACGCGGTTGATGTAGTCATACGTCTTCACGATCGACCGATCCTCAGTGCCGAACGTACGGCACCTCCACGTTTAGCACACGTTCAGCTCGATGACGTCCCGCGAACTCATGATCCAGTAGATCTTCCGGGAAGAGCTTCGTCAGCACGACGGCGTGGTGACGGTGTTGATGAAGTTACCAACGCAGGGCTTCGCCTAAGCACCGCTATGATATGATCGAGGTGGATTATGGTGGAGGGGGCACCGCACACGGCTAAGAGATCAATGATCAATTATCGTGTCTCCAAGGGGTGCCTCCCTCCCCGTATATAAAGGAGTGGAGGAGGGGGAGGGGCCGGCCCCCTATGGCGCGCCCCATGAGGAGTCCTACTTTTCCTCCTTGTCCAATTCAGACTAGAGGGGGAGGGGGCGCGCGGCTGCCCTGACCGCCCCTCCTCTTCTCCCACTAGGGCCCAATAGGCCCAATAAACTCCCTGGGGGGTTCCGGTAACCCCCGGTACTCCGGTATATGTCCGAAACCTCCCGAAACACTTCCGGTGTCCGAACATAGTCGTCCAATATATTGATCTTTACGTCTCGACCATTTTGAGACTACTCGTCATGTCCGTGATCATATCCGGGACTCCAAACTACCTTCGGTACATCAAAACACAAAAATGCATAATACCGATCGTCACAGAACTTTAAGCGTGCGGACCCTACGGGTTCGAGAACTATGTAGACATGACCGAGACACGTCTCCGGTCAATAACCAATAGCGGAACCTGGATGCTCATATTGGTTCCTACATATTGTACGAAGATCTTTATCGGTTTAACCGCATAACAGCATACATTGTTCCCTTTGTCATTGGTATGTTACTTGGCCGAGATTCGATCATCGGTATCTCAATACCTAACTCAATCTCGTTACCGGCAAGTCTCTTTACTCGTTCCGTAGTACAACATCCCGCAACTAACTCATTAGTCACATTGCTTGCAAGGCTTATAGTGATGTGCATTGCAGAGAGGGCCCAGAGATACCTCTTCGGCATTCGGAGTGACAAATCCTATTCTTGATCTATGCCAACTCAACGAACACCATTGGAGACACCTGTAGAGCACTTTTATAATCACCCGGTTATATTGTGACGTTTGGTAGCACACAAAGTGTTCCTCCGGTATTCGGGAGTTGCATAATCTCATAGTCATAGGAACATGTATAAGTCATGGAGAAAGCAATAACAGTAAACTAAACGATCAAGTGCTAAGCTAACGAAATGGGTCAAGTCAATCACATCATTCTCCTAATGATGTGATCCCATTAATCAAATGACAACTCATGTCTATGGTTAGGAAACATAACCATCTTTGATCAACGAGCTAGTCAAGTAGAGGCATACTAGTGACACTCTGTTTGTCTATGTATTCACACATGTATTATGTTTTCGGTTAATACAATTCTAGCATGAATAATAAACATTTATCATGATATAAGGAAATAAATAATAACTTTATTATTGCCTCTAGGGCATATTTCCTTCAGGGGGTCCTCGGCTTGGCCCCATAAATGGTGGGCCAACGTGGTGTGCACCCCCCTAATCCAGGACGTAGTGACCACCTCCAACCCGACTCGACTGGCCATGCATGAGATGCGATCTCCAAGTACTGTTGGATCTGAGTCAACACCTCTTTCCTCCCTGACGTATCCTTTCCGTATGAAAAATCACAAAGGGAGCATGGCCGCCACGCTCGCCCTTGGCCGCCGTGCGCTTGGCGGCCACCCCGAGCTCGTCGTCGCCATGCGGAGGAAGACGCCTTGCTGGTCGCAAACGCCTGGCCAATGTCATCGCAGCAAATTCCGTAGTCAGTTGTAGCAAATGTCGATGACGGTTGTAACAAAAATTGTTGCGGACCCTCGGTTGTAGCTCGTCGCACAATGGATGCCAAACCGCACACCTGCTCCCGGTTGTAGCATCAAATGGAAGAAAATGACATGGCTCGTAGACAAAAAGGCCGGTGGTGGCATTCTTTGGAGAGGGTTCCAGCAAAAACCAAATCACGTGGAAGCATTTTAGGCGGTTCCTTCCAGCAAAGCGATGGTAGCAAATTTGGGCGCCGATTCCAGCAAACTCCAATATGGTTGCAGCAACAAAAAGCATCGTCACCGTCGACCAACACCGTCGTGCATGCATGTAGCAAAAAAAAATTCATCGGTGGCAGCAAAAATAGGCTACGGTTGTAGCAAAAAGTGTTGCTGGTCCAACAAGACGAACTTCAGTGGTAGCATTCATGAACAAAATGCTACAACCAGCTGAACAAAATGCTACAAGCAGTGATTTTAAAAGCTGGAACCGGTGATTTCAGGAAAGAGATGCAAGAATTTTTTTTGAAGAAAAAGCTTGAACATAATAATTTTAAAAAGAAGCAACCGGTTTAGCAGAAGCTACCACCGGTGATCCAAAAAGCCACAACCGGTTGGCATAAAAAATCATGAGATCTTCCACCAACATGGCTACTGCGCGAGGGAGGGGGAGGGGGGTCGCCGGAGTTGCAAAACGGGGGCCATGCCCAACAGCGAGCTCGTGTTTTTTGTGGTGGCTCTAGGTGTTCTCAACAGCGGGCTCGGAGCTGTTACATGGCAGCGAACTCACAGGCGGTGGAGCAGGCAAAGCCATGGCTGCTGCAGGGGAAGAGAGACAGAGAGAAGGAGGCGAGATTGAGGAGGGGGAGAAACAGAGGAGGGAAAGGATAGATGAGTGCGTGGATGGATAAGAAGGGGGGAGGGGGCGGTGCGCAGGTCTCACAGAACACGTAGTCATGAAAGGAACAAGTAGCGTTAGATCTCTTCCATGTATGTCCCGCGTGCGACCGACCCAATCTTCAACTGCCGCACCGGCCACAGACGTTCCCCTCTAGAAAAAGGGCTATGTTCTCAAACAAAACAAACCCAAGTTCTGGATCATGAAAGTGGCATGTTTTTAAGAACACGGGTTTTGAGGTTTTTATCTGAAAAGTCGCACATTTCAAAAACCGTGAAGAGGTGCACCAAATCAAATCCGCTTTACATATCTTCGTGGGCTTCAGTCTACAGCCCACTTGAGAGCCTGCTGCACCTCACTTCACCTTTCCAACCCGCATCGGTGAGGCACGCGAGAAGATGAGTGGCCCCCGCTCGTCGGCGGCGCCGCCGCTGGACGACCACGACCTGCTCGCCGAGATCCTCCTCCGCCTCCCCCCGCAGCCCTCCTCCCTCCCCCGCGTCTCCGCCGTCTGCAAATTGTGGCGCAGCCTCGCCTCCGACCCCGGCTTCTCCCGCCGCTTCCGCGCGCACCACCGCCGAAACCCTCCCCTCCTTGTCTGCCTCGTCGATGATTTTTGCCAGGTTCGCTTCCAGCCTATCCTGGAGCGCCCCAATCGCGTCCCGCAATCCAGCTTCCCCGTCCCAATCGCCGCCAGCGGCCGCTTCCGGATCCTCGGATGCCGCCATGGCCTCGTACTCATCTTGCACGACTCACAGAAGCAGCTCCTGGTGTGGGACCCCGTCACCGGTGACCAGCACCGCCTGGACATTCCCCGGGGGTTCGCCAAGCAAACCTGGATCAACGCGGCGGTGCGTCGTGCTCCGGGAGATTTACACCATTTCCAGGTGGTCTTGGTAGGCAACAGCGACGTGCAAAGTACACAAGCAGTAGCCTCTGTTTACTCGTCAGCAACTTGAGTTTGGGACAAGCTCGTCTCAACGCCCCTTCCGTCCGAGAATTCTGGTGTTCCCACCGTGGTTTACCCGGGAATGCCTGCTGTGATGGTTGGGGGTTCGTTTTATTGGTTGCTTTATGGGAATTCACAAGGAATCCTTGAATTTGATTTGGATAAGCGGAGACTAGCTTTGATACCCATGCCAATGGGAAACACTGGAGACATGAGAGATGGCAATATTTGGGTTATGCCGGCAGAGGGTGGTGGCCTTGGTTTCGTCTTTCTGAGAGGCTTCCGTGCGCAATTATGGAAGAGGAGGACCAGTTGCAAGGGTGTTGCTTCATGGTTACTCGGAAGAACTGTTGAATTGGATAAGCTACTTTCCCTGAATTCAGAGAAGCAGATAGAGCGCCCAAGGATACTCGGGTTTGCTGAGGTCAATAATGTGGTTTTACTGGGGACACTTAGAGGCATCTTCATGGTCCAGTTTGAACTATTGCATTTCAAGAAAGTTATTAAATCCAACCCCTGGTATAGCCATTATCCATTTGAAGGTGTCTATACTGCAGGTAAAAAGAAACCAAGTTATTTGATATTCTTGGATTATTATTGTTGAGTTATGTCGTTTTACCTGTTTACTTTGGGTCGTGCATAGAACGAAACAATGGAAAGATTTGTAGAAGTAATATATCTGAGGTGGATCAGCAAATATTATGTAGATTAATTGAACTAAAATTTTGTTGCGGGCCACTAGACGTACTCAAGAATTTCATAATGGTGGTATTAGTGCATCGCTGCAGTGCAAATGTTTCTCAAGATGAGATACACAGTATTTTGAAATTGAAGACAATTACATGAAAAACTTGCTTGAACCAATTGAAATGTCAAAGAGGTTGCTCAATTGGTACATTCTGAAGCTTAAAGCTGGTTGTATTCCTTCCATTCAGTATGGTTATCTTTGTCGATCTTGCTAGTAATATTAAATCCCCAATAACGACCAGGTTTGATGTTCACAAAGTAGTTTTTCACTTTTAGAAGAGTCCTGCTGGAAGTGACATATTCATTTGCTAGAGAATTCAGGCTAAATTTATTTAAAGATAATCTTAATATGAATAGTCATGATCACTTTTATTGCTAGCATTTATTAGTATGAGTATATTCCATTTTATCCAATGTGGCATGTACCGACTTAAGTGTAATTTTATATACTTCTCCTTTCCTGTCTGCTACTTTAATTTATCTATTCCTAATGTTGCATCAGGTATGAGTTATTTTCTCAAAATACAGCATGGTGTTTATCTACCTATTTGACTGTTCGTTGGAATCTCATTGGTTCCTTGACATACTATTGTAGATGGGGGCATTGGTGGTGGACCATATGGAGCTAGAGTATTGCACAATATGTAAGCTGATTTCTCCTGATAGACATGCTATCGTGATGTAATGATTGAGCAGGTACTATCTGTTACTAGTAGCAGAATGGAATATTTTTCCCTTTCCTTTTACTTTTGCTGTTTGCTACATTGCATTGATTTTTTTCCCGTGGTTATGGGTCTATCAAGTTCGAGGATGATTTGTTTGTTGTTCCATCAATGCAAAATAGTTGATAACTAACAGCACCTCAGCACTTGGCTTCAAACTTCCTTTATTAATAATATGCGCTTGCCATTTCACATATAGCTCTTTTTAGGGAAACCATTTCACACTATTGCTGATGCAGAATCATTATCATATGTAATTAGCACTCACAGTTATTGTACAGTTATGCTAATCTTAGGTGGACTGGTTACGTATTTTCTCAACATGTCTCTGTTTATCAGTCTAACTCCCATAATCTCCAGTATAGTTCGTCTGATCCAAACTACATGTTGGCTGTTGTGGTTTGTGTGCAATCTGATTTCTTCAATTTCGGTCATTATAGATGTTTAACAATTTTTGTACTGAACGCATAATAGAAATGGCATGACTAGATTCATATTGAACACAGCTCTCTTCAGGAGTAGTTGTCTGTTGCCAATGTTTTGTTTTTGATATCGTGCAGAGTAAAAAAAGGGTGTCGTCTACTTGGTCGGAAGGAAGTATCAATGAATATAATGATTCATGATCTTCCACTGGATAAATTTGATTAAATTCTATATTATCTAGCTCGTCATTTCTAAAGAGTATGCCGATGAGCTAGAAAAACCAAATGTTTGTGCTCTGTTTCTCCATGAGCCCCTCATATGTCCATGATAAGAAAGAAAGTTTCACAAGATTTGACAAGCTAGGAAATGTTCTAATGGAGTTATCTGAACCACTAACCTTTTAGGCTCTACTGAGACTAGATGTAGCCAAAAAGACCCTGAGAAATTGGAAGTGTGCCCCTACAAATTAACTGTCTTCCTACTGCTCTTCTCTCTTTCTACTGTTGGTTCTGTCTTTGCTTCCTCATCCGCAATCCATTCCTTTCGCCATGCTTTCACCCAGCTACCTCCTTGTGTTCAGTTTTCCAA
>NC_041380.1:548615493-548616671 GCF_002162155.2 Triticum dicoccoides | reverse complement strand
TCCTCTGGTGGTGCAGGTTCTTCTCCCTTACACCTCAGATGACCGATGACTTAGGAGGGCCCTTCTCATTAGCTATTTGTGCATATCTTTGTGCCTGCTCATATATGAGAATGCTGCCATGTTAAGTAGTAGCAGAATGAAGTACTTCCCCATTCCTGTGCCCAGTGGACCTTTTTTTAATTACTTTTACCTATTTCTATATTGCCTTTGGTTGATATTTTTTGGGTATGACCTATCAAGTCCTATCGTGACTTGTTGAGCAACCTTCAAACATCCTTTATTTATACGTGCTTATAACTATGCCATTCTGCATTGCTGCTCATTTTGGATTGTCATGGTACACAATGAACTAATGATTTTCACAATATTTGAAGAACGTGTCTTCATTAGATATTGAGGAAAAATATCCCTATGATTTCACTTGCAGTTATTGTAGATTTATGCACAGCTTTCTACTGTTGTGTGGTTTGGTTAAAATTTTCTCAGTATCCATTGTTTTCAGTATAACTTGCATATGTAATTGGCCATTAGCCACTAGTATAGTTTGTCTGGTCTAAACTACATGTAGCTATACTTCATGTTGTGTATTACTACATTTTTTATGTTTGCTAACCTAGTATCTTTAGTAGTGATCAAAGTGTTGCTTATGATGCTGTTTATAGTGTAAAAATTTGGCATCTTGTTTGGTCAGAAGGAAGTACAATTAATAAGATGATGTACCATCCCATGCTTGAGGCTTTATGGCACATATCCGATTAAATTTTATTTGTTGTACAGTTCTAAAAGATATGGCTATGACTGGAAACCAGATGTTTATGTATTTCTACTCCATGAGCCCCTCATATGTCCATAATAACAAAGAATATTAATGCTTTCATAAGCTAGACGGTTCAGCATTTGTGTCCCCATAATAACAAAGAGTATTGAAGTTTTGAACCACTGATCTCTTAGACTCCGCTGAGATCAAATTGGCAAGATAATAGAGAAACACTACAAATTGTCTATCGCCACTATGTGCAGGTTACCTATTGCTATTATCTGTTGACTAATTGACGCGTCAAATTATCTGTTGACTAATGAGATTGATATCTCCACAGGTGTCTAGAATTGTATTCTGGTTGCTGAGATTGAGGAATGGGCTTTGCGAGGAGATGGACCCTCTATGTAGCACGCACCGG
>NC_041380.1:548566688-548615483 GCF_002162155.2 Triticum dicoccoides | reverse complement strand
GATGGTCTTTGCTTGCAATGTGTGTGTGTGTGTGTGTGTGTGTGTGTGTGTGTGTGTGTGTGTGTGTGTGTGTGCCCGTCCTCTCAGTGTTTCTATCTGACTATGTTCCATGTTGTCAGGCCGGAGATTTGGATGTCGAATTTATGCTCATGTCCCATGTGGAGTGTTTCTTTGTTGTTCAATTCTTATCTTTTTCTGGTGCTATTTGTTAAGGTATTATAGTCATTAAAATAGTCCAATCTGTTGTGCGTTGCCTGTTGATCGGGATTGATCTCCACCCTTATTATCTTCCATTTATAACTTTGTCTTGCACCTAAAATAGTCCAATCGTTAGGGAACAAACTAAACAAAAATGATTTGCAATCTTTTACATTCATTAGTCATTAACAATCAACTTGAAGTGTTTCTCTTGGAAAATATGACATTATACTCCCTTCGTTACTTTATATAAGGTGTATTTGTTTTTTTAAAAGTCAAACAAGTGCACGTTTGACCGAGTTTTCAAAAAAATATATCAATATACACAATACAAAATTTATATCATTTGATCCATCATGAAAAGTAGTTTCATATTTTATCTATTAGGTATTGCAGATGTTGTTATTTTATTCTATAATCTTGGTCAAACATTCAAATGATTGATTTGCAAGGAAACCAATACACCTTATATTCTGGAACGGAGGAAGTACTGTTTAAACATGAGTGCAAAAATATACTCACCAACCTATAGCCAATGAGGTCTCGTGCTATGCTGCTACCGCACTCGGCGACAAGTGTGGTTCAGTCGGGGCAGCGAGGTATGTTGTTGCGGACGAAAGCCATGTTCCGGCTTCCGACACCAACGAAGACGTTGCCCTTCTTAAAGACGAAGTCATGGATCTTTCGCACTTGTCCCATCTATGTGCTCTCCAGGCAAAAGCCTTAGATCCAACTTTTGGACTAGATGACGACCACGTCCTAGATATCGTAACCTCCTTGGAGGCATCATTGTGGAGTCAATGATCACACCCTGCTTGTTTTGACGTCTTGGTTGGAGTGTGGTTGGCCGGTTTGAGGTATGTGCTTGTAGTTGGCGATGGTGAGGGATGATGGTTGTGTTTTCTTGCCGAGGGGTATGCATTGGTCTTGACGTCCGACCAAGTTTAAGTTTGTGAAGAGCCTAGATATCGTAACCTCCTTGGAGGCATCATTGTGGAGTCAATAATCACACCCTGCTTGTTTTGACGTCTTAGTTGGAGTGTGGTTGGCTGGTTTGAGGTATGTGCTTGTAGTTGGCGATGGTGAGGGATGATGGTTGCGTTTTCTCCTAGTGTTTTCTTGCTGAGGGGTACGCATTGGTCTTGTCGTCCGACCAAGTTTAAGTTTGTGAAGAGCCTGATGCTCTTCTAAATCTGGGTTAGCGAGGCCGTGACCCACCTTGGATCCCCTCATTCCCTATCAATACTCTTCCACCTCCTTGAGGATGTTGTCGTGTGGTAACTAGACGACGAACCTCGGCCTTGCTTGGTTAGATGAAGATGGAAGTTGAAGCCCCCCTCCATATTGGTTGTGTCGACGAGATTTTTGATTGCAAGCGGCAAATCTTTCCATCCTTGTAGCTCTACTGTTGTTTCTTTCTATTGTGGTGTGGCAATGATCTTATTACTAGATCGTTGATGGCGCGCGTTGCCGCGCCCGTCTATTTTACAATAGAATAATTGGATTTTTCAGAATTGATAAGCATAAATGAAGTGTCAAAAGATGGTTATAATTCATTTTATTAAAATATAGAAGTTGCAAATAGTTAAAAAGTATTGCACCACTCGAGCGTACAAGATACAAAACCGGACAAACAACATTAGCAATAAAAAATGAAGCAATATCTGACATAGCAACACTAAGTGGTAACACCCTAACATGACATGCCATATAAAAGAGTAGCAATATGTGCACCTGGTGAAACTGAGTGATACAACTTGGTCCAGGCTCCATTCTAGTTCACTGGCCATACATCAACCCTAGCATAAAGTATTACAGATCCTAAGCAACTACGAATAATAAGATGTGCGTAAGCATGGAATCACATAATTAGTTGGCGTTGTCTACTTTTATGCAAGACCCACAAGAAAGATCTTGTTGTTGTGCCCTTCCATATGTTCAATAAAATGGGAGAAATTTGTATAAATACTTTGAAGCATGAAGCATCGAAGATAAAATATTTGCAACATAAGCTAATTGTTCTATTTGCAACATAAAATAGAATAGGCTAATGGTTCTGATTCCTGGGTCATACCAGGAAAAACTGAGAAATGTTTAGTACATCAATATTGTTATAACTTCAAAAGGTGGCATTCAATCGAACTCAAGATATCATAGGAGGCCTCCACATCATAGTCCATCCATAATGCCTTATAAGGCAGTGCGGACACAAAACATCGAGGCAATTCAAAATAAGAGGTCCTGCTCCTGCAAGATTATTCGATTTGAGTTAGCTCAAGAAACGTGTTTAGTAAACAATGATGTATTACAGTAATGATAAAAAGAAGCTTATATATTTGACCTATCTTATTAGAGAGCATGATTAACTTATATATAGTTAAAAGGCTGATCTAGAACTTGTAAGCAACTTTTGCATATCAGCCGTATTCCATATACATTTCATTGCGTCAACGGGCAAATGAAATCCTGGATATATGAGAATCATGCAGTCATAATATCATAAAAGAATTAACAAACACGTACATCTGGGTGGTGCCATCAGGTGAAGGCCTCCTAAATATAGTAGATCGGAGATGCAAGGACGACGAAACTGGTATACTTGTGTTTTTATTGCACTAACAATATCAATTTTGAGGTACTTCTAGAACTCCCGAAGATTATGGTTTTATGGACCCTCTTGGCGGCTTCACCGCACAAAGGCGTTGAGGATTTGCATTCTAATCTCTTAATTCAGATCATCCCCAGAACACAAATTGTAAGAAAAAACGCTTTAGAGATATAGTAGTCCTGCTGCTCCCCACTCATCGAATACATAATATATTTTCTCCTTCTGTACCTGATGCTTTCAAAAATGAAAGAATTGGAGAGCTGCAAGTGAGTGAGCTTATGAGTGCATAAGCATGATGCAGCTACTAAACCTTGAAAAAGAAACTTCAGATTTACAATGCAGCTACTAAACCTTGAAAAAGAAACTTCAGACTTAAGATAGTACGATTTAGAAGGTCTAAAGTGTAGCACTGATGGAAACATTACACTGCAGGCTACCATCATAAATAATCCTGAGTTTACAACAAAATTAAAATCTGAGGATTAAAATGGAAATATATTGTGGAAAATAAAAATTACTTTGTTTATTGGCACCTTATTACAGACTGGTCCTTATTAGGATGGGAAGACCTGCAGGAAAAAAAAGTACATCCAAGTACTAACATCATTGGTAAATGATAATACAGAGCCTAGTATTGTCTGTTGGATGGTATGAATCATTCCATTTTTCAGTGCATATATGATATATCGATAATTGCCTTCTTCTCTTTTTAAATTTGATAATTTTCTCAGTGTAACTGTACTAAGTTAACATATCTTCTCACACTAATAATGAGGGGAAATTTTTGTTTTTGCCACTCTAGATTTTGCCAATTTTCCTTATGCCATTCTAGATTTTGACATTTCACTTTTGCCACTCTTAGCTTTTGGAAATTATCATAATTGCCATTTCTTGGCAAAAGCAAAATAATTTTATTTCATTTTTGCCACTCTTAACTTTTGAAATGTATCACAATTGCCACTCTGAAATTTTTGCTTTTGCCACGGGAATGGCATTTGTGAAAATTGTCAAAAACTAAGAGTGGCAAAAGTGAAATGTCAAAATCTAGAGTGGCATAAGGAAAATTGGCAAAATCTAGAGTGACAAAAACAAAATTTTCCCAATAATGAGCACCATATCTTCCAAATTAAAATGACATTTTTCACAATCACAATTGGTCCATCAGTCGGTTCCTAAATCCTAATTATGTACAGACAAAATAAAAAGGGAATATAGCATCTAGAGTACTTACCTGGAGCCCTATAACATTGATTCTGCCACACTGATTCTTGCAAGAGCAGAAGGTGCTAGCCTTTTGACAGGGGAAATGTGCATTATAAATAAACCTCAACATGTGTATCAGGAAATGGCAATTCAGAGTTCTATTCAGTATTTTGGGTAACAGCAGGTTCCATAGTGTCAGGCAATGCACCATCGGATAGCGTACTGTTCAGAAAAGAGCATATTCATCACTTCACTTGATAGATTCAGTCAAGTAAACAAAATTATGAATCCAAGAAAGAAAACATACCTACTATGCCCACTGATCCACCAAAACCTGTCAAGAGCAAATACTACCATTAAGAACCAATAATGCTGAATCAGAAGTACTCGATTATCCCATGAAAAAACGTCAAAATAAGCAATTGACAACAATTGGTACCCACAGTCCCATTTTCTACTTAAGCTAAACAACTGTACATAAACGTCAAATGAACATTGTTCGGTACATCCATAATTCTACATCCAAAGTCCTGAAAGTTGTATATGCCAAACTATATCACATAATTCCAATAATAGACTACTCCAACGCCACAGATCGTATCACACGAACGACCAACTCTTCACCCAGAGTTCCGATCTATCAACTGAATCTGCCACAAAACCACTACAATTCCACATAGCCACAAATCAGAGCAGGAACAATCAAACGAACGTGCAACTGATTCGACGTGAGGAGTGAGATCTAAAACGGAGGGAGGAGTCGACTAATTACGTGGGGCGAAGAGGCCGAGGCCGTCGTAGAGGTACTGCTATAGCGGTGGGCCGAGAGCTTGGGGTCGTCGGCGAGGAGGGATTCCAGACCGAGCACGCGGGCCTGGAGCGAGTAGAAGAAGGCCAAGTGGGGTGAACGGATAACCAGATCGTCGACGAGCAGCAGCAGCTTGCGCCCGTGGGATTCATCGTGGCGACCTCGGCGGAGGCGTCATCCTCTGTCCCACAAGTGTTCTTACAGAGTTTAAAGGGTGCAGTCAGGCGCGAGCGCCGCTGCTAGGGTTTTCGCCCAGACCTAGCAACACGGGCGATGCTTGGATTCAGTTCCACGCATGGCGGCGCCGGGGGCGGGCGCAGGCGCAGAGGAACGGGCAGATTAGATACGCCGGGAGAGGAAGAATTACGGATTTTTTCCAAGCGTTCTACCTAAATGGGCTTTACGTGGAAGACAAGGCCCAATTCACCACAGGCCTCCGAAATTTCCACCAGAATAGCTGCCCATAGGACAGCGGGTTCGATTTTTACCCTAATGCAGATCGAACGACCGAAAACGCTCCATACATAAGATCTAATGGTCAAAATCGCTGAGGTCGTGAGAGGGCAAAGAAGTGGCTCAGTTTTACTGTTCTTAATGGGAAAGGGAGGAATGAGTAACACATGACCGGTGTGTTGGATTGGATGTATATGCTGCAACACAAGTGCTACACTCCTACAGTACTTCAACACACACTATCCGAAGAATCCGGAGAAGATACGATCAGGTGGCTTTAGAGTTAATTCCATTTTTTACCGCCAAAATTCACGCTTGTGACAGAGAACATCACAAATCGGAGTTTTGTCAAAAAGTTATCACCGATTTAAAGATTCTTTCCACATTTTGCCACCATTCAAAATTTTCCCCACACGATACTACAGGAAACGACGTAGATGCCGACAACATTTTTATCGGGTTGGCATACTACGCCGGCGGCCGACTTAAAACCGTTGGTAAAACAAGGCCGGCGGCAAAGCTGGGGCGAGGCCGATCACGACCGTCGGCAAAGCTCTGGCCGTCGGCATATAGTTTCCACTCCTAGGGGAACCGTCGGCAAATCTGTAGTCGTCAGCATATCGGCCCATAGGCCGACAGACGGCTGACGCACGGCGCGGCTTACGCACCTCTCCGATGCCCTGCGGGCCTACTCCGTCGATCATCAACATACGGCGGCGGTGCCGGCCCGGAGGTCGAAGGCTGCAGAGTTCATGGTGTCCAAGGTGGACAACCTGATGAATTGCGCGCGGTGAGGGTCGATCTCGTCCATGGCGTTCGGCCTCGCCTGTTGCGCCGTGGAGATGATGCACACCGGCGCCTCCCTATACGACTTTGACCGCTTCGGCGTCAACTTCCGCCCCTTGTCGCGCCAGTCCGACTGCATGATCGTCGCCGGCACCCTCACCAACAAGATGGCGCCCGCGCTCCGCAAGTCATGATGGTTCATTGCGATTTCTTAAGGTTAATTGATTCAAATATCCTAACAACTATGTCTTAACACAAATTTGTTTGCAAATAGATTGATTGCTTATCACTGTTAAGCAACAGAGTTCAGCTGCGTACACAGGTCAGGTCCGACCAGGAGTCCATCGAGATCAACTGTAGACTAGGGTAGTTGTGTTTCTCTCTTATCTCTTGTAACTATCCCTATCTCTCTAGTCTATCTCTTGGATCCCAAGTTAAGGATCTCAATGATGTAATCCATCTTTGTACGCTGTGCGAGAGTTGCGCCCCGACCTATATAAACACGAAGCCGTCGCCCTAGGTGGGTACGACATTCTCTCACATGATAATCAGAGCCTACCTTTTCCATCTCATCTAGTTTCTCCATTGCCACAAACCTCCTACCATGGCCTCCTCCGGCTCCTCCAACTCAACCCTCTCCGGCCAGATCACTGTGCATGTTAGTCTTCTTTTGCAACTAGATAATGGTGAGGTGCGCATAGCTTCCTCTCAAGCGGCCCGCAATAGCGGGCCCAACCATTAGTATGGTTTTATAGATAGGTGGTTGATTGATTTGAAAAATCATTGGCCTGGTCAATATTGTAAATCAAATCCAAAATTGAATACCTTAATTGAATGAAAGAGCTTCAAAATTACAGGACATGGTGAATTAAAAGAAATGAATGGAAGAGCACCTTGAAAAATTATTGACCCGGTTAAAATTAGGTGACCCGAATTCTAAATTGAAGATCTCAATTATTTGTGAGGCCTTAAAAATTAAGAAGCATAGTGTATAGTATAAAAGAATATAGTGAGAGAACTTCTGAGAAATAGTTGACGCGGTCAAAATTGGATGACTCAATTTCAGTTGGAGACCTCAATTGATTGTGAGCCCTTAAAAATTAGGGAGCTTAGTGTTATGGATGATACGAGGATGTGGCCTTGCTCCCCCCTATCAAATGTCCCAATCCCATCCATGTCAGAGAAAGTAGCCAGGTGAATCCCATCCAAGAAAGAGAAAGAAGCCAACCGAAACACGAGACAAAGAGCAGTCTAGGAGAAGATAATGCAAGTTCGGAGTATTGTCGATAGGAGTGAGAGGAATCAGAAACACATCTTGTCTGAGTTTGGTGTATATGCTAAGTATGCCATGGCTTCGCGAAAATCCTCTTCTGAGTCCAGGCTCATCTGCACCCGCCCTGACGAAACAAATCAAAAAAAATACTAGAAAAATTCAAAAAAAATCGTTTTTTGCATGGTAGATAATTTGATGCATGAGGTCCGCTCCAATTTTCAAATCATTTGGAGCAGCTCTTGGCAAAAAAGATAAATTCGTGTTCTGTAAAAAGGTTTACTATTCATGTACTGTTCTGACCTGATTTGTCTTTTGAGCTGCTTAGATGTCCAAATGATTTGAAAATTCGAGCAGATCTCACGCACTAAATTTTCTACCATGCATTTTTTTTGAATTTTTTTGATTTGTTTTGAATTTTTTGTGATTTTTCCTGACCAGGTGCAGACGAACCTGGGCACTGAAACGCTGCACTCATGGCTTCAGTGTAAGGGATGTGGACATTAGATGTGACCATGCGATCTAGCTACGTAGTCCATTGGTTGTGAAAGGGAGTTGTATGGATCAAATCTAGTGGACCACGTGAAAGTGAGAACATTCATGGAACTAACATCCTGCTGTAAATACTATTATGTATCGAATTCATGGTTCTCAGCAGTGCACTCGTGGGAAAGTGCGCAACAACCTCTGTTTTAACAGTGTCCCCTTGATTGGTATGTAGTATGTTGTGTTCAGAAATGTGGCAAGCTCGTGTTCGATCAGGAGGGTACAATGTTCCCGACCGACGAAGGAAAGACCGGCCAAACTGCCGGAAGACGTGTGGCCGCTTGTCTGCGCTCTTGCGCGTGGCGGAAAGTGAACACTCAGGGCCTCTTTGAATAGCACGATTCTCAAAACACAAAAATAGGAAAAAACGCATGACTAGGGTCATGTCCTCTTGTATTCTGTAGGATTATAAAACTACAGGAATTTGAGTCGATGGAAATTTTTCTCCAAAATGTAGTACGAAACAATCCCATGGAAAAAATATTCTCTAACTGTTGAAGCTCTACTATATGGCGTTCTCCAGTTGCAAAGGAAGTTCAATAGGCGTTGGGATTTCCTTCACTGGTGGGAAAATGAATTAGCACTTTGGAACATCAGGTTCATGCAGTTCTCTACGTATCACTACAACTTTGTGTTTCTTTTCCTTCTTTCTGTTCTGTTTGGTGAAATAAGATAAGCATATGCTTCCTGGTGAGCAAACATGTCATGGCAAGGTAAGTAGCTAGTGTTTGCTGGGTTGGTTCCTACATACTGGTGGTTGACCAGTTGATGCTTATGGTGTACCAAATTTTGTACTTGTATAGTCGTATTGTATATCTATACTAAACATGTGATGGAATGCATATGCATTCTATACTAATCAAACAACTGACTGGGAGTTGTGTCTGCTTAGCTCTTCTATCTTAACTTCTGTAGTTTAATACTGATTTGAAAACTTTGAGTAACAATGAAGCTAAAATTTACTGAGGTAACCCTACAGGATAGCAGATCTCATGTAGTACCATGCAATATTAATTTGCTCCGAAGCTCATGCTATATGAGGATGTGGCCTTGCTCCCCCTTGTCACTTTGCTAGCCATCCATGAAAGAGAAAGTAGCCGGCCAAAACACAAGACAAAAAGCAGGCTAGGAGAAGATAATCCAAGTTCAGAGTATTGTCGATAGGATTGAGAGGAATCAGAAACGCATGCTGTCTGAGTTTAGTGTATATGCTAAGAACAAGGTGATACTTATGTACATGATTGGTCGATACCTTATTTGGACATTGGATGTGACCACGCGATGAAACAACACATAGTTTAGTTTTCCCCCAGGGAAACGATATGGGCACTATCGGCCCTTACAATCCTAGCAATGTCCGTTGTACATCATTATCCCATGCAAGTGTTACATCAGACCGAGCATTCAAGCCCAGTTGCGCTAGAGCATGAATTGGCATCTTGCTTACATTGGACAATCGCGCACTTAGAAAACCACAGCTTAGCCTGCACTTTGATATCCGCAATTATCTCGGACGAAACACACGACAAAGAGCAGTCTTGGAAAAGATAATCCAAATTCAGATTATTGTCGGTAGGAGTGAGAGGAATCAGAAACGCGTGTTATCTAAGTTTGCTGTATGTATTAAGAACGATCATGGATCATAGATGTGACCATGCGATCCAACAATGTATAGTTCATTGGTTGTGAGGGGGAGTTGTATGGATCATATCTAGAAGATAGCGTGAAAATCAGAACATTCATGGAACTAATATCCTGTTGCAAACACTATCATGTAACAGATTCATCATTCTCAGCAGTGCACTAACGGATAAGTGCGCAACAACCTCTGTTTTAATAGTGTCCCTGGATTGGTATGTCGTATGTTATTGTATTTGGAAACGTGGCAAGTTCATACTCAATCATGAGCTTACGGTGTTCCGGGCCGATGAAAGACCAGATAAACTGATAGAAGACACATGGCCGCTTACCCACACTCCCTTACCCTGGCTGAAACTGAACACTCAGGGCCTCTTTGATTGGTAAGATGTCAAAACACAAAGGAAAAACGCATGAATAGAGTGTAACTACAGGAATTTGGATGAATTAGTGTTTGATAGCACATGAAAAACAAAGAAATTATATCAAGTAATTTTTTCTCCAAAATGTAATACAAAAGATAATCCTATGGAAAAAATTCTCCAACAACTAAAGCTCTACTCTACGGTGTTCTCCAGTTGCAAAAGAAGATTAATAGGCAGAGAGATTTCCTTGACTTGTGGGAGAAATGAAATTAGCACTTTGGATCAACAGGGTCATGCAATTCTTATCACTAGGGCTTTGTGTTCTCTTCTTTCATTCTTTTATGTTTGTTGAAATAAGTGAAACATGTGCTTCCTGGTCAGCAAACATGTCGGGGTAATTTGTAAGTAGATGGTGTGCGTTCGGTGGGTTACTACCATCCTTCACATGCCATGAGCAAGCTAAGTATTGTTGGCTGAACATTTTTTCGAATGAAGGCTCAAGGGGAGCCCGGCTTTGAATTAACGAAGCCATCAACCGACCAGAATTACACAAGGCCACCAAGTAAGAGAGACTGAAAGATACAATGGAGCTGTGTGAACAGCTAACAATGCAACACACACTACGACAGAAAGAAAAATACATGAAGAGCCCTGCTAGTAATGTCGAAGCCTACTGCACATAGTCAGCAGAGAGAGGGGCAACAGAGAAGCCTGAGTGATCAGTCAATAGCCAGAGAAAGTTGTGAACAGTCTGAACCCATGAACAAGGGAGGAACATCGCTCCCAACACCAAAGAGGAACCCTTTCCTCTCGCCTAGGCTCGAAGGTGGCGCACTGTCGGATCATTGGCGCTCACCCGAGAACTATAGCAGACGCCAACTGGATCCCCACCGCAGACAAGTTGCACTACCCTCGCCACGCCGCTGGTAGACACCACAGCTACACTGCCACCTGACCTGAACAACCAAGAGTAGAAGGATAAAAGTTGGGAGGTTGTCAAAGAAGAAAGCTGCAGAGGTCAAGAGGCGAAGCAGGGGAGCACCAGGTCCCATTCCAATGTCCGCAGAAGAAGGCCCATGCTTCTGTGGCGCTCGACGTGAATCAGGGACAGGGAACCATATCCCCTTCCATCCTAGCTCGCCGGCGGAAAACCGCGATGACACAGCCACGCCTAAGTCGTCGTAGAAGCCATTCCAAAGGGAAGAAGGACACTTGTAGGAACGAGCACCTGATGACCCACAAGTATAGGGGATCTATCGTAGTCCTTTCGATAAGTAAGAGTGTCGAACCCAACAAGGAGCAGAAGGAAATGATAAACGGTTTTCAGCAAGGTATTCTCTGCAAGTACTGAAATAAGTGGTAACAAATAGTTTTGTGATGAGATAATTTGTAACGAGCAACAAGTAACAAAAGTAAATAAAGTGCAGCAAGGTGGTCCAATCCTTTTTGTAGCAAAGGACAAGTCTGGACAAACTCTTATATAAGGAAAGGCGCTCCCGAGGACACATGGGAATATCGTCAAGCTAGTTTTCATCACGTTCATATGATTCGCGTTCGGTACTTTGATAATTTGACATGTGGGTGGACCGTTGCTTGGGTGCTATTCTTACTTGAACAAGCATCCCACTTATGATTAACCTCTATTGCAAGCATCCGCAACTACAACAAAAGTATTAAGGTAAACCTAACCATAGCATGAAACATATGGATCCAAATCAGCCCCTTACGAAGCAACGCATAAACTAGGGTTTAAGCTTCTGTCACTCTAGCAACCCATCATCTACTTATTACTTCCCAATGCCTTCCTCTAGGCCCAAATAATGGTGAAGTGTTATGTAGTCGACGTTCACATAACACCACTAGAGGCTAGACAACATACATCTCATCAAAATATCGAACGAATACCAAATTCACATGACTACTAATAGCAAGACTTCTCCCTTGTCCTCAGGAACAAACGTAACTACTCACAAAGCATATTCATGTTCATAATCAGAGGGGTAATAATATGCATAAAGGATCTGAACATATGTTCTTCCACCAATTAAACCAACTAGCATCAACTACAATGAGTAATTAACACTACTAGCAACCTACTAGCACCAATCCCGGACTTGGAGACAAGAATTGGATACAAGAGATGAACTAGGGTTTTGAGATGAGATGGTGCTGATGAAGATGTTGATGGAGATTGCCCTCTCCCGATGAGAGGAGGATTGGTGATGACGATGGCGATGATTTCCCCCTCCGGGAGGGAAGTTTCCCCGGTAGAACAGCTCTGCCGGAGCTCTAGATTGGATCCGCCAAGGTTCCGCCTCGTGGCGGCGGAGTTTCGTCCCGAAAGGTTGCTTTTTTTCTCGACGAAAGACTTCATATAGGAGAAGATGGTCATCGGAGAGCCACCAGGGGGCCCACGAGGTAGGGCGCGCGCCCCCCACCCTCGTGAAAAGGGTGTGGCCCCCCTGGTCTTCATCTTTGGTGAGGATTTTTCATTATTTATTATAAGGTATTCCGTGGAGTTTCAGGACTTTTGGAGTTGTGCAGAATAGGTCTCTAATATTTGCTCCTTTTCCAGCCCAGAATTCCAGTTGCCGGCATTCTCCCTCCTTATGTAAACCTTGTAAAATAAGAGAGAATAGCCATAAGTATTGTGACATAATGTGAAATAACATCCCATAATGCAATAAACATCGATATAAAAGCATGATGCAAAATGGATGTATCAACTCCCCCAAGTTTAGACCTCGCTTGTCCTCAAGCGAATGCCGATAACAATAAATATGTACCCATGTTTAGAGATAGAGGCGTCGATAAAAATAAAATGCGGACATGAGGGCATCATGATTATTCTCATAATAGCAACATATATAGATATTGTCATATGATTACTTATGTTCAAGTGATGATCTATTCACAATGCAAAAGTATGAATCAGAAACCTTATTGAGAACCAACAAACTAAAACCTCAGTAATTGAAGCAATTGCGATTTATCATAACATTAGAAAGAGTCTATGTCAGAGCTAAAAAGCAAGTCCGCATACTCAACTATCATCTAGTCCTTCATAATTGCTAACACTCGCGCAATACTTGTGGTTACGGAGTTTTAATCGGACACGGAGAAAGATAGGGGCTTATAGTTTCGCCCCACAACCTTTTACCTCAAGGGTAATCTCAACAATAATAACTCATGCCCCCCTACATCCAGTTAGATATATATATCAGGTTCTTTCCAACATGCTGGGCTTGCCAAAGGATACAATAAAAAAGGGAGAGGTGAAGATCACCATGACACTTGCATAAGGTAGAGGATAATAAAAGATAGGCCCTTCGCAGAGGGAAGCAGAGGTTGCCATGCGCTTTTATGGTTGGATGCACAAAATCTTAATGCGAAAGAACGTCACTTTATATTGCCCCTTGTGATATGAACCTTTATTATGCAGTCCGTCGCTTTTATTACTTCCACATCACAAGATCGTATAAAGCTTATTTCTCCCACACTAATCATACATATTTAGAGCAATTTTTATTGCTTTGCACCGATGACAACTTACTTGAAGGATCTTACTCAATCCATAGGTAGATATGGTGGACTCTCATGGCAAAACTGGTTTAAGGGTATTTGGAAGCACAAGTAGTATCTCTACTTGGTGCTGAGAATTTGGCTAGCATGAGGGGGAAAGGCAAGCTCAACATGTTGGATGATCCATGACAACATACTTTATCTCAGATATAAGAAAACATAACCCATAACGCTGTCTTCCTTGTCCAACATCAACTCTTTAGCATGTCATATTTTGATGAGTGCTCCCAATCATAAAAGATGTCAATAATAGTATATTTATATGTGAAACCTCTCTTTCCTTATTACTTCCTATTAATTGCAACGATGACCAAAGCTATGTCTGCCAACTCCCAACAACTTTTAATCATCACACTCTTTCTATGTGAAGTCAGTACTATCAATAAGATCAATATGAACTTTTGTTTCTTCTTATTCTTTTTCTCTTTTCTTTTCTTTTATTTGGGATCATGGCAATAATAAGCAAGCCCTTGACTCAATCACTAATGTTTATTATATAGCTCAAGGACTCGATTACATAGAAGGATAATAAAGCAAAACTCATGACTACATCATACTAAGAACTTTTATTCTACTAGATCAAAATATTACCAAAAGGATCGAACTAAGAAAAACAGTAAAGATAAAAGTGATGGTGATACGATACCGGGGCACTCCCCCAAGCTTGTCAGTTGCCAAGTGGAGTGCCCATACCAGATACTCAATTCTTCTTTGTTGGAGGAGACGGTGATGATTTTGTTGATGGCGTAGGCTTCTTCCTTAATTTGTGTTTGAGGACAGAATTTTGGTCCCATAGGTCCTCGATCTCCTGTTCCAGGCTCAGTATCTTTTTGCATAGTTCCTGCTTGTTTTCCTGCAAGAGTCGAAAATGGATAAACTCGATCTTAGGTTTTTTTACCCTATCTGGGAGGCTTGACTTTTTGAACTCCACATGCATGTCCCCAGGTTGAGGTAGTGGGACTTCATCTTCATCTGAGCTCGTCTCCTCCTTTCCCTTGGGTTCATAGTCTTCTTCTTCTTCCGTGGTCCAACCATAATGCTCAACCTCTCCATAGATTTTAGGGTCTGCAAGGTAATCAGCCACATAGCTTTCTCCTTCCGAATCCTGGGATGACATGTTGCTCTGTCTGCAACAGGACGGCTCAAAACAAAGAAAAGAGATTTTTGCGTGATACGGGAGTCAAAACCCCCGGGAGGTTATATAATGAATTTTTACCGACCAAAATACGTGTTATGTAAGAAAACGGAGTCCGGAAGGCACACGAGGTGCTCACGAGGTAGGGGGCGCGCCCTCCACCCTCGTGGGGCCCTCGTGTCCTTCCCGGACTGCTACTTAATTTTCTATTTTTTTAAATATTCCAAAACGGAGAAATATTGCCTTAAAAATTGTTTTGGAGTCGCTTTACTTACCGTACCACATATTGTTGGGGAACATAGTAATTTCAAAAAAATTCCTACGCGTACGCAAGATCATGGTGATGCATAGCAACGAGAGGGGAGAGTGTTGTCCACGTACCCTCGTAGACCGAAAGCGGAAACATTAGCACAACGTGGTTGATGTAGTCGTACGTCTTCACGATCCGACCGATCAAGTACCGAACGCACGGCACCTCCAAGTTCTGCACACGTTCAACTTGATGACGTCCCTCGAACTCCGATCCAGCCGAGTGTTGAGGGAGAGTTTCGTCAGCACGACGGCGTGGTGACGATGATGATGTTCTACCGACGCAGGGCTTCGCCTAAGCACCGCTACGATATGATCGAGGTGGATTATGGTGGAGGGGGGCCTGGATGCTCATATTGGCTCCCACATATTCTATGAAGATCTTTATCAGTCAGACCGCATAACTGCATACGTTGTTCCCTTTGTCATCGGTATGTTACTTGCCCGAGATTCGATCATCGGTATCTCAATACCTAGTTCAATCTCGTTACTGGCATGTCTCTTTACTCGTTCCGTAATACATCATCCCGCAACTAACTCATTAGTTGCAATGCTTGCAAGGCTTAAGTGATGTGCATTACCAAGAGGGCCCAGAGATACCTCTCCGACAATCGGAGTGACAAATCCTAATCTCGAAATACGCCAACCCAACAAGTACCTTCGGAGACACCTGTAGAGCACCTTTATAATCACCTAGTTACGTTGTGACGTTTGGTAGCACACAAAGTGTTCCTCCGGTAAACGGGAGTTGCATAATCTCATAGTCATAGGAACATGTATAAGTCATGAAGAAAGCAATAGCAACAAACTAAACGATCAAGTGCTATGCTAACGGAATGGGTCAAGTCAATCACATCATTCTCCTAATGATGTGATCCCGTTAATCAAATGACAACTCATGTCTATGGTTAGGAAACATAACCATCTTTGATCAACGAGCTAGTCAAGTAGAGGCATACTAGTGACACTCTGTTTGTCTATGTATTCACACATGTATTATGTTTCCAGTTAATACAATTCTAGCATGAATAATAAACATTTATCATGATATAAGGAAATAAATAATAACTTTATTATTGCCTCTAGGGCATATTTCCTTCAGTCTCCCACTTGCACTAGAGTCAATAATCTAGTTCACATCGCCATGTGATTTAACATCAATAGTTCACATCACCATGTGATTAACACCCATAGTTCACATTGTCATGTGACCAACACCCAAAGGGTTTACTAGAGTCAATAATCTAGTCCACATCACTATGTGATTAATACCCAAGATTACTAAGGTGTGATCATGTTTTGCTTGTGAGGGAAGTTTAGTCAACGGGTCTGCCACATTCAGATCCGTATGTATTTTGCAAATTTCTATGTCAACAATGCTCTGCGCGGAGCTACTGTAGCTAATTGTTCCCACTTTCAATATGTATCCAGATTGAGACTTTGAGTCATTTGGATCAGTGTCAAGACTTGCATCGACGTAACACTTTACAACGAACCTTATGTCACCTCCATAATCGAGAAACATATCCTTATTCCACTAAGGATAATTTTGACCAATGTCCAGTGATCTACTCCTAGATCACTATTGTACTCCCTTCCCAAACACAGGGAAGGGTATAAAATAGGTGTGGTACACAGCATGGCATACTTTATAGAACCTATGGCTGAGGCATAGGGAATGACTTTCGTTCTCTTTCTATCTTCTGCCGTGGTCGGGTTTTGAGTCTTACTCAGTTTCACACCTTGTAACACAGGCAAGAACTCTTTCTTTGACTGTTCCATTTTGAACTACTTCAAAATCTTGTCAAGGTATGTACTCATTGAAAAACTTATTAAGCGTCTTGATATATCTCTATAGATCTTGATGCTCAATATGTAAGCAGATTCACCGAGGTCTTTCTTTGAAAAACTCCTTTCAAACACTCCTTTATGCTTTGCAGAATAATTCTACATTATCTCCGATCAACAATATGTCATTCACATATACTTATCAGAAATACTGTAGTGCTCCCACTCACTTTCTTGTAAATACAGGCTTCACCACAAGTCTGTATAAAACTATATGCTTTGATCAACTTATCAAAGCGTATATTCCAACTCCAAGATGCTTGCACCAGTCCATAGATGGATCGCTGGAGCTTGCATATTTTGTTAGCACCTTTAGGATTGACAAAACCTTCTAGTTGCATCATATACAACTCTTCTTTAATAAATCCAATAAGGAATGCAGTTTTGTTTATCCATTTGCCAGATTTCATAAAATGCGGCAATTGCTAACATGATTCGGACAGACTTAAGCATAGATACGAGTGAGAAACTCTCATCGTAGTCAACACCTTGAACTTGTTGAAAACCTTTTTGCGAAAATTCTAGCTTTGTAGATAGTAACACTACTATCAGCGTCCGTCTTCCTCTTGAAGATCCATTTAATCTCAATGGCTCGCCGATCAATGGGCAAGTCAATCAAAGTCCATACTTTGTTCTCATACATGGATCTCATCTCAGATTTCATGGCCTCAAGCCATTTCGCGGAATCTGGGCTCATCATCGCTTCCTCATAGTTCGTAGGCTCGTCATGGTCAAGTAACATGACCTCCAGAACAGGATTACCGTACCACTCTGGTGCGGATCTCACTCTGGTTTACCTACGAGGTTCGGTAGCAACTTGATCTGAAGTTACATGATCATCATCATTAGCTTCCTCACTAATTGGTGTAGTAGTCACAGGAACATATTTCTGTGATGAACTACTTTCCAATAAGGGAGCAGGTACAGTTACCTCATCAAGTTCTACTTTTCTCTCACTCACTTCTTTCGAGAGAAACTCCTTCTCTAGAAAGGATCCATTCTCAGCAACGAATATCTTGCCTTCGGATCTATGATAGAAGGTGTACCCAAAATTTTCTTTTTGGGTATCCTATGAAGACGCACTACTCGATTTGGGTTTGAGCTTATCAGGTTGAAACTTTTTCACATAAGCATTGCAACATCAAACTTTAAGAAATGACAGCTTAGGTTTCTTGCCAAACCATAGTTCATACGGTGTTGTCTCAACGGATTTAGATGGTGCCCTATTTAACGTGAATGCAGCTGTCTCTAATGCATAACCCCAAAATGATAGTGGTAAATCGGTAAGAGACATCATAGATCGCACCATATCTAATAAAGTACGGTTACGACGTTCGGACACACCATTACACTGTGGTGTTCCAGGTGGCGTGAGTAGTGAAACTATTTCACATTGTTTTAACTGAAAGCCAAACTCGTAACTCAAATATTTTACTTCTGCGATCATATCGTAGAAACTTTTATTTTTGTTACGATGATTCTCCACTTCATTCTGAAATTCTTTGAACTTTTCAAATGTTTCAGACTTGTGTTTCATCAAGTAGATATACTCATATCTGCTCAAATCATCTGTGAAGATCAGAAAATAATGATATCTGCCGCGAGCTTCAATATTCATCGGACCACATACATCAGTATGTATGATTTCCAACAAATCTGTTGCTCGCTCCATTGTTCCGGAGAACGGAGTCTTAGTCATCTTGCCCATGAGGCATGATTCGCAAGCATCAACTGATTCATAATCAAGTGATTCCAAAAACTCATCAACATGGATTTTCTTCATGCGCTTTACACCAATATGACCTAAACGGCAGTGCCACAAATAAGTTGCACTATCATTATTAACTTTGCATCTTTTGGCTTCAATATTATAAAAATGTGTATCACCATGATCGAGATCCAACAAACCATTTTTATTGGGTGTATGACCATAGAAGGTTTTATTCATGTAAACAGAACAACAATTATTCTCTAACTTACATGAATAACCGTATTGCTATAAACATGATCCAATCATATTCATGCTCAATGCAAACACGAAATAACATTTATTTTATGTTTAACACTGATCCCGAAAGTATAGGGAGTGTGCGATGATGATCATATAAATCTTGGAACTACTTCCAACACACATCGTCACTTCACCCTTAACTAGTCTCTGTTCATTCTGCAACTCACGTTTCGAGTTACTAATTTTAGCAACTGAACCAGTATCAAATACCGAGGGGTTGCTATAAACACTAGTAAAGTACACATCAATAACATGTATATCAAATATAGCATTGTTCACTTTGCCATCCTTCTTATCCACAAAATACTTGGGGCAGTTCTGCTTCCAGTGACCAGTCCCTTTGCAGTAGAAGCACTTAGTCTCAAGATTAAGTCCAGACTTGGGCTTCTTCACTTAAGCAGCAACTTGCTTGCCGTTCTTCTTGAAGTTCCCTTTCTTTCCCTTTCCTTTTTCTTGAAACTAGTGGTCTTGTTAATCATCAACACTTGATGCTCTTTCTTGATTTCTACCTTCATCGATTTCATCATCATGAAAAGCTCGGGAATCATTTACGTTATCCCTTGCATACTATAGTTCATCACGAAGTTCTACTAACTTGGTGATGGTGACTAGAGAATTCTGTCAATCACTATTTTATCTGGAAGATTAACTCCCACTTGATTCAAGCGATTGTAGTACCCAGACAATCTGAGCACATGCTCACTGCTTGAGCTATTCTCCTCCATCTTTTAGCTATAGAACTTGTTGGAGACTTCATATCTCTCAACTCGGGTATTTGCTTGAAATATTACCTTCAACTCCTGGAATATCTCATATGGTCTATGACGTTCAAAACGTCTTTGAAATCCCGATTCTAAGCTGTTAAGCATGGTGTACTAAACTATCAAGTAGTCATCATATTGAGCTAGCCAAACGTTCATGACGTCTGCATCTGCTCCTGCAATAGGCCTGGCACCTAGTGGTGCATCAAGGACATAATTCTTCTGTGCAGCAATGAGGATAATCCTCAGATCACGGATCCAATCCGCATCATTGCTACTAACATTTTTCAACTTAGTTTTCTCTAGGTACATATCAAAAATAAAATAGAGGAGCTAAACGCGAGCTATTGATCTACAACATAGATATGCTAATACTACCAGGACTAAGTTCATGATAAATTATAGTTCAATTAATCATATTACTTAAGAACTCCCACTTAGATAGACATCCCTCTAATCATCTAAGTGATCACGTGATCCATATCAACTAAACCATAACCGATCATCACCTGAAATGGAGTAGTTTTCAATGGTGAACATCATTATGTTGATCATATCTACTATATGATTCACGCTCGACCTTTCGGTCTCCAGTGTTTCCGAGGCCATATCTGCATATGCTAGACTCGTCAAGTTTAACCTGAGTATTCTGCGTGTGCAAAACTGGCTTGCACCCGTTGTAGATAGACGTAGAGCTTATCACACCTGATCATCACGTGGTGTCTGGGCACGACGAACTTTGGCAACGGTGCATACTCAGGGAGAACACTTTTTATCTTGAAATTTAGTGAGAGATCATCTTATAAAGCTACCGTCGAACTAAGAAAAATAAGATGCATAAAAGATAAACATCACATGCAATCAAAATATGTGACATGATATGGCCATCATCATCTTGTGCCTTTGATCTCCATCTCCAAAGCATCGTCATGATTTCCATCGTCACCGGCATGACACCATGATCTCCATCATCTTCATCTATATCAATGTGTTGTCACATGGTCGTCTCGCCAACTATTGCTCTTGCAACTATTGCTATCGCATAGCGATAAAGTAAAGCAATTATTTGGCGCTTGCATCTTATGCAATAAAGAGACAACCATAAGGCTTCTTCCAGTTGTCGATAACTTCAAAAAAACATGATCATCTTATACAAAAACTTATATCTCATCACGTCTTGACCATATCACATCACAACATGCCCTGCAAAAACAAGTTAGACGTCCTCTACTTTGTTGTTGCAAGTTTTACGTGGCTGCTACGGGCTTAGCAAGAACCGTTCTTACCTATGCATCAAAACCACAACCATAGTTTGTCAAGTTGGTGATGTTTTAACCTTCGCAAGGAACGGGCGTAGCCACACTCGGTTCAACTAAAGTTGGAGAAACTGACACCCGCCAGCCACCTGTGTGCAAAGCACGTCGGTAGAACCAGTCTCGTGTAAGCGTACGCGTAATGTCGGTCCGGGCCGCTTCATCCAACAATACCGCCGAACCAAAGTGCGACATGCTGGTAAGCAGTATGACTTATATCGCCCACAACCCACTTGTGTTCTACTCGTGCATATAACATCAATGCATAAAACCTAGGCTCAGATGCCTTTGTTGGGGAACGTAGTAATTTAAAAAAAATTCTACGCACACACAAGATCATGGTGATGCATAGCAACAAGAGGGGAGAGTGTTGTCCACGTACCCTCGTAGACCGAAAGCGGAAGCGTTAGCACAACGCGGTTTATGTAGTCGTATGTCTTCACGATCCGACCGATTAAGTACCGAACGCACGACACCTCCGAGTTCTGCACACGTTCAACTCGATGACGTCCCTCGAACTCCGATCCAGCCGAGTGTTGAGGGAGAGTTTCGTCAGCACGACGGCGTGGTGACGATGAAGATGTTCTACCGATGCAGGGCTTCGCCTAAGCACCGCTACGATATGATCGAGGTGGATTATGGTGGAGGGGGGCACCGCACACGGCTAAGAGACCAAGAGATCAATTGTTATGTCTATGGGGTGCCCCCTGGCCACGTATATAAAGGAGTGGAGGAGGGGGAGGGCCGGCCCTCTCTATGGCGCGCCCTAGGGGAGTCCTACTCCCACCGGGAGTAGGATTCCCCCTTTCCTAGTAGAACTAGGAGCCCTTCCAAGTAGTAGGAGTAGGAGGGAAGGAAAGGGAAAGGAAAAGGAGAAGGAAGGAAGGGAGCGCCCCCCCTCCCTAGTCCAATTCGGACTAGCCCATGGGGAGGGGTGCGGCCACCCTTTGAGGCCTTTCTCTCCTTTCCCGTATGGCCCATTAAGGCCCAATACGAATTCCCGTAACTCCCCGGTACTCCCGAAAATACCCGAATCACTCGGAACCTTTCCGATGTCCGAATATAGTCGTCCAATATATCGATCTTTACGTATTGATCATTTCGAGACTCCTCGTCATGTCCCCGATCTCATCCGGGCCTCCTAACTCCTTCGGTACATCAAAACACATAAACTCATAATATAACCGTCATCGAACTTTAAGCGTGCGGACCCTACGGGTTCGAGAACTATGTAGACATGACCGAGACACGTCTCCGGTCAATAACCAATAGCGGAACCTGGATGCTCATATTGGCTCCCACATATTCTATGAAGATCTTTATCGGTCAGACCACATAACTACATACGTTGTTCCCTTTGTCATCGGTATGTTACTTGCCCGAGATTCGATCGTCGGTATCTCAATAGCTAGTTCAATCTCGTTACCGGCATGTCTCTTTACTCGTTCCATAATATATCATCCCACAACTAACTCATTAGTTGTAATGCTTGCAAGGCTTAAGTGATGTGCATTACCGAGAGGGCCCAGAGATACCTCTCCGACAATCTGAGTGACAAATCCTAATCTCGAAATACGCTAACCCAACAAGTATCTTCGGAGACACCTATAGAGCACCTTTATAATCACCCAGTTACGTTGTGACGTTTGGTAGCACACAAAGTGTTCCTCCGGTAAACGGGAGTTGCATAATCTCATAGTCATAGGAACATGTATAAGTCATGAAGAAAGCAATAGCAACAACCTAAACTATCAAGTGCTATGCTAATGGAATGGGTCAAGTCAATCACATCATTCTCCTAATGATGTGATCCCGTTAATCACATGACAACTCATGTCTATGGTTAGGAAACATAACCATCTTTGATCAACGAGCTAGTCAAGTAGAGGCATACTAGTGACACTCTGTTTGTCTATGTATTCACACATGTATTATGTTTCCGGTTAATACAATTCTAGCATGAATAATAAACATTTATCATGATATAAGGAAATAAATAATAACTTTATTATTGCCTCTAGGGCATATTTCCTTCACATACCTATTCCTTTTCGGAGTCTGAAACGTTCTAGAAAGTGTCCCTTATGTATTCCTCCGGGGTTACGGTTTCAATATTTATGGGATTACCTGAGATATAATGTTTAATTCTCTGACCGTTTACCACCTTCGGATTTGTGCCTTCGAAGTTGTTGATTTTTATGGCACCGGAACGATAGACCTCCTCGATAACATAGGGGCCTTCCCATTTAGAGAGAAGTTTCCCTGCAAAAAATCTTAAACGAGAGTTGTGTAGCAATACATAATCACCTACATTAAACTCACGCTTTTGTATCCTTTTGTCATGCCATCTTTTAAACTTTTCTTTAAACAACTTAGCATTTTCATAAGCTTGGGTTCTCCATTCATCAAGAGAGCTAATATCAAATAACCTCTTTTCACCGGCAAGTTTGAAATCATAGTTGAGCTCTTTAGTAGCCCAATATGCCTTATGTTCTAGTTCGAGAGGTAAGTGACATGCTTTTCCATATACCATTTTATACGGAGACATACCCATAGGATTTTTATATGCAGTTCTATAGGCCCATAATGCATCATCAAGTTTCTTGGACCAATTCTTTCTAGACCTATTGACAGTCTTTTGTAAAATTAATTTGAGTTCTCTATTGCTCAATTCTACTTGACCACTGGACTATGGGTGATACGGAGATGCAATTCTATGATTGACATCATATTTAGCAAGCATTTTACGGAAAGCGCCATGAATAAAATGTGAACCACCATTAGTCATTAAATATCTAGGGACTCCAAACCTCGAAAAAATAACTTCTTTAAGCATTTTAATATAAGTGTTATGATCAGCACTACTAGTTGGAATAGCTTCTACCCACTTAGTAATGTAATCAATAGCAACTAAAATATATGTATATCCATTAGAGTCAGGAAAAGGTCCCGTATAATCAAAGCCCCAAACATCAAACGGTTCAATAACAAGTGAATAATTCATAGGCATTTCTTGACGTCTACTAATATTACCAATTCTTTGATATTCATCAAAAGATAGGACAAACTTACCGGCATCCTTGAAGAGAGTAGGCCAATAAAATCCGAATTGCAATTCCTTATGTGCAGTTCTATCTCCCGTGTGGTGTCCTCCATAAGTTTCGGAGTGGCACTTGCGTAGGATCTGTTCCTGTTCATGCTCAGGTACACAACGTCTAATAACACCATCTACTCCTTCTTTATAAAGATGTGGGTCATCCCAAAAGTAATGTCTCAAATCATAGAAGAACTTTTTCTTTTGTTGGTATGTGAAGCTAGGTGGTATAAATTTAGCAACTATGTAATTAGCATAATCAGCATACCAAGGGGTACTACGAGAAGTACTTATGACATTTAATTGTTCATCAGGAAAGCTATCATCAATAGGTAGTGGGTCATCAAGAACATTCTCTAACCTAGATAAATTGTCTGCAACAGGGTTCTCAGCTTCTTTTCTATCAACAATATGCAAATCAAATTCTTGTAGCAAGAGAACCCATATAATAAGTCTAGGTTTAGCATCTTTCTTCTCCATAAGATATTTAATAGCAGCATGATCAGTGTGGATAGTTACTTTAGAATCAACAATATAAGGTATGAACTTATCACAAGCAAATACAACTGCTAAAAGTTCCTTTTCAGTAGTAGCATAATTTCTTTGAGCATTGTCTAGGGTCTTACTAGCATATTGGATAACATTTAATTTCTTATCAACTCTTTGCCCTAAAACAGCACCTACAGCATAATCGCTAGCATCACACATAATTTCAAAGGGTAAATTCCAATCAGGTGGCTGAACAATAGGTGCAGAGACTAATGCTTTCTTAAGTATTTCAAATGCTTCTACACAATCATCATCAAAGAAAAATGGTATATCTTTTTGTAATAAATTAGTTAGAGGCCGAGAAATTTTTGAGAAGTCCTTAATGAACCTCCTATAAAATCCGGCGTGACCAAGGAAACTTCTTATACCTTTGATGTCCTTGGGACATGGCATCTTTTCAATAGCATCAACCTTGGCTTTATCAATTTCAATACCTCTTTCAGAAACTTTATGCCCCAAGACAATACCTTCACTAACCATGAAGTGGCACTTTTCCCAATTCAAGACAAGATTAGTTTCTTCACATCTCTGCAAAACTCGATCAAGATTGCTCAAGCAATCATCAAAAGAAGATCCATAGACGGAAAAGTCGGCCATGAAAACCTCACAAATATTTTCATAAAAGTCAGAGAATATAGCCATCATGCATCTTTGAAAGGTAGCAGGTGCATTACATAAACCAAAACGCATACGTCTATAAGCAAAAGTACCAAAAGGGCATGTAAATGTAGTCTTTGATTGATCTTTAGCCGACACAAGTATTTGAGAGAAACCAGAATAACCATCTAGAAAGCAGTAATGTGTATGTTTGCATAATGTTTCTAGCATTTGATCGATAAAAGGTAAGGGGTAATGATCTTTCTTAGTAGCTTTATTTAATTTGCGGAAATCAATTACCATCCTATAACCTGTAATAATTCTTTGTGGAATCAATTCATCTTTATCATTAGGAACAACAGTAATACCTCCCTTCTTAGGGACACAATGAACTGGACTTACCCACTGACTATCAGCAACGG
Organism: Triticum dicoccoides; assembly: GCF_002162155.2. Taxonomy (NCBI): domain Eukaryota; kingdom Viridiplantae; phylum Streptophyta; class Magnoliopsida; order Poales; family Poaceae; genus Triticum; species Triticum dicoccoides. Next base: position 548,589,987 of record NC_041380.1, on the reverse strand, counting down.
GATAAATTATACCTTCCTCCAGAAGCTTTAGTATTTCTTTTCTTACCACTTCTTTCATTTTAGGATTCAGACGTCGTTGAGGATCACGAACTGGTTTGGCATCTGCTTCCAAATTTATTTTATGTTGACATAGAGTGGGAGTAATGCACTTAAGATCATCAAGAGTATATCCAATAGTAGTATGGTGCTTCTTCAGAGTTTTAAATAATCTTTCTTCTCCATGCTCTGAATGGTTAGCACTAATAATAACAGAATATATCTTCTTTTCATCAAGATAAGCATATTTAAGATTATTAGGCAATGGTTTAAGCTCAAACACGGGATCACCCTTAGGTGGAGGGGGATCCCCTAGGATTTCAATAGGCAAATTATGTTTCAGAATAGGTTCATGTTTAAAGAATACTTCATCTATTTCCCTTCTTTCATTCATAAACATATCATTATCATGGTCTAGTAGATATTGTTCTAAAGGATCACTAGGAGGTACGGCAATAGAAGCAAGACCAATAGTTTCATCCTTACTAGGAAATTCTTCTTCACGGTGTTGTTTACTAAATTTAGAGAAGTTAAATTCATGAGTCATATCATCCAAGCCAATAGTAACAACATTCTTTTCGCAGTCTATCTTAGCATTAACAGTGTTCAAGAAGGGTCTACCAAATATAATGGGACAAAAGCTATCTTGTGGGGAACTAAGAACAAGAAAATCAGCAGGATATTTAGTTTTCCAGCACAGGACTTCAACACTCTAACAATTCCCACTGCTGAAATAGTATCTCTATTAGCAAGTTTAATTGTGACATCAATATCTTCTAACTCAGCGGGTGCAATTTCATGCTTGATTTCTTTATACAAGTCATAAGGTATAACACTAGCACTAGCACCCATATCACATAAGCCATGATAACAATGTTCTCCTATTTTAACAGAAATAACAGGCACGCCTACCACAGGTCTATGTTTATCTTTAGCACAAGGTTTAGCAATTCTAGCAGTTTCACCACAGAACTGAATAACATGCCCATCAATATTATCAGACAAGAGGTCTTTAACAATAGCAATATTAGGTTCTACTTTAACTTTCTTAGGAGGTGTATATGTTTTAATATTGCTTTTACGAACCACGGTTCAAGCTTTAGCATGATCCTTTATCCTAACAGGAAAAGGTGGTTTCTCAACATAGCAAGTAGGAACAATAGGATCATTATAAGTAATAGTATTTTCTTCAACATTAATAGGTGCATCTACTTTTACTTCTATGGGAGGATGATATTTAAACCACTTATCCTTAGGGAGATCAACATAAGTAGCAAAAGATTCACAGAAAGAAGCTACTATCTCAGAATCAAGTCCATATTTAGTGCTAAACTTACGGAAAATATCGGTATCCATAAAAGAATTAACACAATCAAACTTAGGTGTCATACCTGACTCCTTACCATTGTCGAGGTCCCAATCTTCAGAGTTGCGTTTAATTCTATCCAATAAATCCCATCTAAATCCAATAGTCTTCATCATAAAAGAGCCAGCACAAGAAGTATCGAGCATGGCGCGATTATTTTCACAAAGCCGAGCATAAAATTTTTGAAGAATTGTTTCTCTTGGGAGCTCATGATTGGGGCATGAATATAACATTGATTTAAGCCTCCCCCAAGCTTGAGCGATGCTTTCTCCTTCGCTAGGCAAAAAATTATATATATAATTGTGGTCACGATGAACAAGATGCATAGGGTAATACTTTTGATGAAATTCCAATTTAAATCTTCTATAGTTCCATGATCTCGTATCATCACATAGCCTATACCATGTCAATGTGTCTCCCTTCAAAGATAAAGGGAAGACCTTCTTCTTAGCAACATCATCGGGTATACCTGCAAGCTTAAATAATCCACAAACTTCATCCACATATATTAGGTGTTCATCAGGATGCTTTGTTGCATCTCCTGTAAAAGGATTAGCTAGCAGTTTTTTTATCATACTCGAAGGATACTCATAAGGAATTTCATTTTCAATAGGTTCAGCAGGTTGAGGAGCAACTCTTTGCTCTACTGGTCGGGGTGAAGATAACCCGAACAAGCCCCTCAGAGGATTACTTTCCATAGTAACAAGTGACACTAAATTTCAGCACACTATATAAATTTTTCCTTACCAAATTCCACCTACCAAAGGCGCTTCACTCCCCGGCAACGGCGCCAGAAAAGAGTCTTGATGACCCACAAGTATAGGGGATCTATCGTAGTCCTTTTGATAAGTAAGAGTGTCGAACCCAACGAGGAGCAGAAGGAAATGATAAACTATTTTCAGCAAGGTATTCTCTGCAAATACTGAAATAAGTGGTAACAGATAGTTTTGTGATGAGATAATTTGTAACGAGCAACAAGTAACAAAAGTAAATAAAGTGCAGCAAGGTGGCCCAATCCTTTTTGTAGCAAAGGACAAGCCTGGACAAACTCTTATATAAGGAAAAGCGCTCCCGAGGACACATGGGAATATCGTCAAACTAGTTGTCGGTGTCAAAACCGGCGGATCTCGGGTAGGGGGTCCCGAACTGTGCGTCTAAGGCGGATGGTAACAGGAGGTAGGGAACACGATGTTTTACCCAGGTTCGGGCCCTCTTGATGGAGGTAAAACCCTACGTCCTGCTTGATTAATATTGATGATATGGGTAGTACAAGAGTAGATCTACCACGAGATCAGAGAGGCTAAACCCTAGAAGCTAGCCTATGGTATGATTGTATGTTGTAGTTATTGTGTCCTACGGACTAAAACCCTCCGGTTTATATAGACACCGGAGAGGTTAGGGTTACACAAGGTCGGTTACAAAGGAGGAGATACACATATCCGTATTGCCTAGCTTGCCTTCCACGCCAAGTAGAGTCCCATCCGGACACGAGATGAAGTATTCAATCTTGTATCTTCATAGTCTAACAGTCCAGCCAATGGAGATAGTCCAGCCATCCGGAGACCCCCTAATCCAGGACTCCCTCAATAGCCCCTGAACCAGGCTTCAATGACGATGAGTCCGGCGTGCAGTATTGTCTTCGGCATTGCAAGGCGGGTTCCTCCTCCGAATATATCATGGAAGAATTTGAATACAAGGAAAGTGTCCGACCTTGCAAAATAAGTTCCACATACCACCGTAGAGAATAATATTTTCACAATCTAATTTGCTAACTTGCTTTGGCAGCACAACATTATGTCGTGGCCCGGTGATTATTCGAACCGTTTCCTTTAACTAGCCCCGCACATAATGCGAGGCAGTTTTTCGACACGTCTCATCGAAGCAGAGATCGTGTCCCCTTATTACGGGATTCTCATCAATATGGGCGTGGGTAACCCAACCGCGCCATCGATTACGGTTCTTGGGGGATAAGCGAGTTTTACCAGGGTAGTGGGGGCGCATAGTTTCGTCCGCCCATACAAAGGGATAAGGATTCACCTTTTCATCCACGCCTTCTTCCTCCTTTGCTCATCCGTTTTCACACACTCGAGCTCTAGCGCCCAAGTCCGCACTTCCCACCTCAACCTTCTCCAGCCATGTCCAGAGGGGGAGGCAGGTGGATGGTCTCCTCAGTTACGGAGGGAAACATTAAGAAGCTAAGGAGAGCCGGATACCTGCCCGACGACATCGCGCACCGGTTCCCAGATGAGGGGCAGCTCATCCCCACCCCCGGGCCCCATGAGAGGGTAGTGTTCCGTACCCATTTCCTCCGCGGACTGGGATTCCCTCTCCACCCATTCGTCCGGGGGCTCATGTTCTACTACGGCCTGGATTTCCATGATCTGGCCCCGAACTTCATCCTCAACATCTCGGCGTTTATCGTCGTGTGCGAGGCCTTCCTCCGCATCAAGCCCCACTTCCGCTTATGGCTGAAGACCTTCAATGTCAAGCCAAAGGTAGTGGGCGGCCGCCAGGCGGAGTGCAGAGGCGCCATGGTGGGAAAGATGCCCAACATTACATGGCTCGAGGGCTCCTTTGTGGAAATCATAAAGGGGTGGCAATCGGGGTGGTTCTACATCACCGAGCCGCGTGACCCTGCATGGGCAGCGGCCCCCAAGTTCCGATCTGGCTTCCCCATGCGGCTCACCTCCTGGCAAGAGAAAGGCATGTCCTGGGGTAGTTCGGGAGAGCTGACCGGACTCCAAACATGTATTCAAAACATGGTGAACAAGAAGCTCAAACTTGTCAACGTAGTCCACGTCATGCTCATCCGCCGGATCCTCCCGTGTCAACAACGGGCCTTCAACTTGTGGGAGTTCGACCCGGCGCAGCACCAAACTCTAAACAGGCTCTTCGATACAACACACGAGGATGCCTGGAAGGTGCTATTGAAGGGCGCCGAGGTCCCCCCACCCATTACTGAGGATCGCGGATTCAGCGCGAAGCGCCAAGCCAACGCGGCAAGCTGCTTTACCTCTTACAGGGTACTTATCCTTCATAGATTGACTCCATGCGGGATCTAAACTCCCGTACCTTTGACAGGACTGGCAGGAGACGGCCGGATAGATCGACTGTCCGGCTCCTTTGCCCGAAGGCCCAGCAGACGCTCTTCTGACGAAGATGCTGACTCTGGCTCCTTATACGGTGCCAGAGAAGACCAAGAAGGCCAAGGGAACCCGAAAGAGTTCCCGACGCCAGGCGTCATCGGACTCACCGTCCAAGGACTCTACGGCGCAATCCTCCCTCGAAGATCAGGAGGCAGAAGAAGATGCTCCTCTCCCGACGGGGGAGACAAGAAAAGGAAGGTCGTCCCAACTGGGGGGGCAAAGGGTCCAAGAAGGGAAGGACTCTCCTTCCGAACAGTTCCACCGCCACCGACGAAGGCGAAGACGAGTGGTTGCCCAGGGCCAAGCCCCTGGGGAGATCGTAAGTATTAGGATACTAGAGTAACTCATAGTATTCCTTTGTCGCACTGCTTTCCCTAATGCCGAACATGATTATGCAGGCCGCCACGAGCCAGTATCGATGTATCATCGGACGGCTCCCTGGGCTCGTCGGACATGGATAGCGATCCCGTCCCGACCGCCACCTCCCCTCATCCTGCGGACAACGCCGAGGTGCTGTCTCACGAGGCACCAGGTCGAGGAGAGACAGTCCCGGAGGCGCCTCAAGGCAGCCTCCCGGACTCCGGGAGCCCAGGGGACAAGGCCCCTGAGGGCCCCAAGTTCGGCCCTCAGCCGAACATCGCGCCGGAACCTCTAGCGGTTCCGGACTCGGGCAGGCAGCCTCCTTCTAAGAGGGGCAAGACGCCTGTGCCGGTGACCTCTGCTCATCCAGAGGCGCCGGACAATCTGCTGGAAGCGCTTCGCAGCACTTCCATCGACGAGGAGCACTGTACTATTATGAGTGCGGTGGTCCAGACGGTTCAGTCTGCCAAGAGCGGATTGACTGAAGCCTGTGCCAGCCTTCTAACAGGCTTTGAGGTAAGTATTTAAAATATAGGAAAATATTACCGCATAGACAGTAGCCCCTGATGCTCTGTTTGGTGTTCACAAAGAAAAGCCGAACAGAGGATCAAACAATATCGCAGGAGTCTAATTTAAGTATGTCAATATGCGTACGCAGGCTTCGCTGCTGGCCTCAGCCGCACTGACTGCGGAGGTCGCCTCACTGAAGCAGGACCTCGAGGGGTCCAAGAAAGAGCTCGGCCTTGCCAAGAGGCAGCTCGAGGAGAACAAGGGTAAGTAATACCCTGTCTATGGATATGTATATATAAAAGAAGACGCAATTGCAAAATGACAGGATCATCATATATTTGCCAGGGGCCATGACCGAGGTGGCAACCCTGAAGCAAGCGCTAACCAAGGCCGAAGATAAAGCGGCCAAGGAGCGCACCGAGCGGGAAAAGCAAGAGGCTCGTGTGGGAGAGGTGCAGCAAGAGCTCCAGGCTCTCGTAACGAAGCACGAGGCGTTGGAGCTTGACTTGAAGACGCGAGAGTCTGAGCTTGCCGCTGCCCTTGAGAGCGCAAAATTTGCCAAGGCTGAAGCCCAGAAGGCCCTCCAGGAGATTAATGCGATGAAGAAAATAGCGGCGGGTAAGGCATTCTATATGCAAAGCAAGCATGTAAAAGTAAAATACCGATTACTTACCCGAATTCGGAGCTCTCCAGGAGCATTCGCAGATATGCCCCGCAGCGTGTCGGATGCCGCACAGTTTTACCAGGCCGAGGAGGGAAGCTCAACGGAGAAGGTGTTCTGGTCTTAGTATACTGGGACCGAACACCCGATGCCTCTGAGCGACCAGCTAAAGCAGCTGGTCGAGCTGCACAAGGCGGCCGAACAGGCTGTGAAGGGCTTTATAGTCCGGTTGTGGCCTGGCGACGCCCTTCCGAACAGCTACTTCGGCCTGGTGAGGCGGCTTGTGGATGCCTGCCCACGGCTGGAGGTCGTCAAGCGGTTCGTCTGCATCGAAGGTGCACGCCGGGCTTTCGCCTGTGTGAAGGTGCAGTGGGCCAAGCTAGATGCCGTGAAGCTGATCAAGGAAGGGCCGCCGCAGGGCAAGGAGCATCGCACCCCTGAAATTTATTATGAGGGTGTCCTGAAGGGTGCCTGTCTTGTAGCGGACGAATGTTCGAAGGATGTAATATTTGAGTAAACTTGCTCGTGTGATCCTGTGTGATGAAAACTTGTTTCATATGCGCTATGCAACGCTTGTGTGAATTTAAAATATTACCTTCTGTTTGGCCGTTTATCCAATCAGAGAGATGGCTAGTCCTCGGCTTCTGCCCCCATGCCAGGAGTGCTGGGGTGTTCGGGATAAACCTGAGCACTCTTGTTCCCATGTTTGGGTCCTTCGAGGGAGGTGCTCAGCACAACGAACAAGGCAACCGGACTAATAATGCTTTATCACTCTCACTTAGCCATAGAATTCTATAATTTTCAATTTCGGCGAAGCTCCTGGTATTCAGAAGGCCGAATTTGGGGCGCGATACACGCCTTTAAGCCGGACAGGGCCGGCCCTTCGCTCTAAGCGGCATAAGTCTTTAGGGACTCGAAAACCTTGCCGAACAGCGACCAGTCTCTCGCCTTATCATGACAGTCAGTTTTAGCTTTCTCTACTGAGGTGCTCAGCCCAGCAGAACTGGGGCACAATCACAGTAGTTCTCCTAGCGCTACCTTAGCCGATAGAGCGGAACGTAAGGTACCAAAATATAGGAGCCGGGAAAACCCAACATTTGACCAAAGACATGATTCAGAGCTGATGCATATATTGCTATAAGTTCGGGGTGCCGCACTTATGAAAGTGTTCAGACTTTTCACACCATATTGTGGGGTACGTAAGCCCCTGGTGTATTGGCCGTACCAAAGTGTACGGTTGCAAGGCGTCATTGATGAACACACACACACACATATATATATATAACAAGAATGCAATAATAGTCGTAACGTTATGCGTTGTGTATTAAAAAAGGTGCGTGAAAGCAAAATGATACAGATGGTGCGATAAGCAAAGAGTAGGACTACATCCCTTCCAAGGGCAAGCTGAGGAATAGTATTAAATCAAATATTTCACTCATTATTGTAATCCACCTGGGAATTCCATGGTGTGACGTAGCTTTCTACCTTCTTGGTTGCTGCATCATGTGTTCGGCAATAGTGCTGCCGGACTGGGTTTCTAGAGATTAAGGTCCTGAAAAAGAGAAAAATAACCAAACAGGAAGATCCTAGTGCGGTTTAAGCCGCATCTTGGGGCGTGCCACAGTTGTGCCCCCCTCCCCACCTATGCCCATGGTATTTTTAATGCGTAATTATGTACGCATGGCACGAGTTTCGCCGTTTGGCTGGGACTGGGGTGGGGGCCATATTGCTACGCGAGCTTAGATCACGCCAGACGGTCTAGTTGCCGATTGCTCCGAGCGCGCTTGAAGGTGTTCGGGTCTTGAAATGCCGAACTGGTGGATTGCCTTGAGAGGCTGCTTTGCGCTTCTGCTGTGAGGGCCGCGGTGTGCTCCTCCGTTCGAAGAGAGCACTCTGTGTTTCCATTGACTGTAATGACCCCGCGAGGTCCTAGCATCTTGAGCTTGAGGTATGCATAATGCGGCACCGCATTGAATTTCACGAATGCGGTTCGCCCGAGCAGTGCATGATAACCACTGCGGAACGGGACTATATCGAAGATTAACTCTTCGCTTCGGAAGTTATCCGGGGATCCAAAGACCACTTCCAGTGTAATTGAGCCTGTGCAATGGGCCTCTACACCTAGAATAACGCCTTTAAAGGTCGTTTTTGTGGGTTTGATCCTTGAGGGATCTATACCCATTTTGTGCACTGTGTCCTGATAAAGCAGGTTCAAGCTGCTGCCGCCATCCATAAGGACTCGAGTGAGGTGAAATCCGTCAATGATTGGGTCCAGAACCAGTGCGGCGAATCCGCCATGACGGATACTAGTGGGATGGTCCCTGTGATCGAAAGTGATCGGATAGGAGGACCATGGGTTGAACTTTGGGGCGACTGGCTCCAACGCATATACGTCCCTGAGCGCACGCTTCCGCTCCCTCTTGGGGATGTGGGTTGCGTATATCATGTTCACCGTCCGCACTTGTGGGGGAAACCTCTTGTGTCCTCCAGTGTGTGGCTGTCGGGGCTCCTCCTCGTCATCGCTCTGTGGCCCCTTGTCCTTGTTTTTGGCAATTAACTTGCCGGCCTGCTTGAACACCCAACAATCCCTGTTGGTGTGATTAGCTGGCTTTTCTGGGGTGCCGTGTATTTGACACGAGCGATCGAGTATATGGTCCAAGCTGGACGGACCCGGCGTACTTTGTTTAAATGGCTTTTTCCGCTGACCGGGTTTAGAGCCGTTGAATCCGGCATTGACTGCCGTATCCTCGGTATTATTGCTGTTAATGCGGCGCTTATGTTTGTTGCGACGTGACCTACTATTACCGTCCTTGGTATCCGAAGTACCATGGTCCTTTGATATGTTATTACTGCGAGCCAGCCAGCTATCTTCTCCCGCAAAAAAGCGGGCCATGAGTGTCGTGAGGGCTTCCATAGATTTCGGCTTTTCCTGACCAATGTGTCGGGCTAGCCATTCGTCGCGGATGTTGTGTTTGAAGGCCACTAGGGCCTCTACATCCGGACAGTCGATGATTTGATTTTTCTTTGTTAGGAACCGAGTCCAGAATTTTCTGGCCGATTCTTCTGGCTGCTAAATTATGTGGCTCAAGTCATCGGCATTTGGTGGCCGCACATAAGTGCCCTGAAAGTTGTCGAGGAATGCGGCTTCCAGATCTTCCCAGCAGCTAATGGACTCTGCTAGCAAGCTGTTAAGCCAATGCCGCGCTGGTCCCTTGAGCTTTAGTGGGAGGTATTTGATGGCGTGTAAGTCATCACCGCGGGCAATGTGGATGTGGAGGAGGAAATCATTGATCCATACTGCGGGATTTGTTGTGCCGTCGTATGATTCAATATTTACAGGTTTGAAACCTTCTGGGATTTGATGATCCATTACTTCGTCTGTGAAGCATAAGGGGTGTGCGGCACCTCTGTATTGGGCTATATCGCGACGCAGCTCGAATGGGTCTTGCCCGCTGTGTTCGGCCCGGCCGGATTTACTTTTACTGTATCTGGCATGACGTTTATCGTCTCGCATAGTAGCGCGCCCTCGTGATCCGTAGATCGATCTTGCATGCTTTGCTTTGTCCTCCAATATGTCTCGCAGGTCTGGCGTATCTCCCCATGCCTTTTTATTTGAATGGCGTCGGGGTGCGGCTGAGTTTTTGGCTGGAATGCCTCTCTATCGCGGCCACGAGGTACCCGATCAGCCGCGCCATACGCTTCTTCCTCCAGTCGGGGTAGCAACCTGCATTTTGGGTAACTCTTGGAGGGGCGCTCAAGTTTGTATTCCTCGGCCGCGAGGACTTCAGTCCATCTGTCAGCTAGCAGATCTTGATCAGCTTGAAGCTGATGCTGCTTTTTCTTAAGGCTATTTATCATGGCTATAAGCCGTTGTTTGAAGCGCTCTTGTTCGACGGGATCCTCTGGTACGACGAATTCGTCGTCGCCGAGGCTTACCTCATCTTCGGAGGGGGGCATGTAATTATCATCCTCCGCCTCTCCATCTGCCGCTCTCTTGGGAGGGCTGGCTCCTCCATCCTCCTGCTCTAAATCTTGTTGGAGGGGATTGTTGTTGTCTTCGGCACTATCCGGAGTGTTATTATCTCCTGTGCTGGTATCACCACTTTTGCTTTGGTGAGACTTAGAGCGGCGCCGCTGACATCGGCGCTTGGGTTGCTTCTTGGAGGGGTCATCCTCCGCTATCTCGTCGCCATTGCCTTCTTTGGGTGTATCCACCATGTATATATCGTATGATGAGGTGGCTGTCCAGTGCCCTGTGGGCAGTGGTTCCTCTTCGTCTCCTGCATTGTCGTCCATACCGTCGATGTCTTCGGAGTCGAAGTCGAGCATGTCGGTTAAGTCATCAACAGTGGCTACTAAGTGGGTGGTGGGTGGGCCGTGAATTTCTTCGTCGTCCGCATCCTAGTCCTGCCAGACATAGTTCGGCCAGGATCCTCCTGACAAGGAGAGAGACCTTAAGGAGTTCAGTAGTTCGCCAAAGGGCGAGTGCTGAAAAATATCCACGGAGGTAAACTCCATGATCGGCGCCCAATCGGATTCGATAGGAACGGGCGCAGGCGGCTCGGAGTCCGTGGCCGGAGAAGGATCCAGCAGTTTAACAACACGACTCGTGCAAGGTAAGGTTGATGTTTGGCTCGATCGCCGCTGAGGGTAAGGCCTCCGTGGTGAGGTCCATCCACCCGTCCATGGACGGCGCAACTGGCTCCGAATTGAGGGTCTGAGCGGCTGCCTATGCAATCTCCTGAACACTCTCCGATGGTAGAGCTAAATCGTACTCGTCGTGACCGCGTGACACACAAGGCAGAGGCTCGAATCCGTCGAAGATCAAGTCTCCACGGATATCGGCCGTGTAGTTTAAGCTTGCAAACCTGACCTGATGGCCAGGGGCGTAACTTTCAATCTGCTCCCGATGGCCAAGCGAATTGGCCCGCAGTGCAAAGCCGCTGAACACGAAGATCTGTCCGGGGAGAAAATTCTCACCCTGGACTGCATCGCTATCGATGATAGTAGGAGCCATCAAGCCTAACGGCGACGACACAGAGGAACTCTCAATGAAAGAACCAATGTCGGTGTCAAAACCGGCGGATCTCGGGTAGGGGGTCCCGAACTGTGCATCTAAGGCGGATGGTAACAGGAGGCAGGGAACACGATGTTTTACCCAGGTTCGGGCCCTCTTGATGGAGGTAAAACCCTACATCCTGCTTGATTAATATTGATGATATGGGTAGTACAAGAGTAGATCTACCACGAGATCAGAGAGGCTAAACCCTAGAAGCTAGCCTATGGTATGATTGTATGTTGTAGTTGTTGTGTCCTACGGACTAAAACCCTTCGGTTTATATAGACACCGGAGAGGTTAGGGTTACACAAGGTCGGTTACAAAGGAGGAGATACACATATCCGTATTGCCTAGCTTGCCTTCCACGCCAAGTAGAGTCCCATCTGGACACGAGACGAAGTCTTCAATCTTGTATCTTCATAGTCTAACAGTCCGGCCAATGGAGATAGTCCGGCCGTCCGGAGACCCCCTAATCCAGGACTCCCTCACTAGTTTTCATCATGTTCATATGATTCGCGTTCGGTACTTTGATAATTTGACATGTGGGTGGACCGGTGCTTGGGTGCTGTTCTTACTTGAACAAGCATCCCACTTGTGATTAACCTCTATGGAAAGCATCCGCAACTACAACAAAAGTATTAAGGTAAACCTAACCATAGCATGAAACATATGGATCCAAATCAGCCCCTTACAAAGCAACGCATAAACTAGGGTTTAAGCTTCTGTCACTCTAGCAACCCATCATCTACTTATTACTTCCCAATGCCTTCCTCTAGGCCCAAATAATGGTGAAGTGTTATGTAGTCGACGTTCACATAACACCACTAGAGGCTAGACAACATACATCTCATCAAAATATCGAACGAATACCAAATTGACATGACTACTAATAGCAAGACTTCTCCCTTGTCCTCAGGAACAAACGTAACTACTCACAAAGCATATTCATATTCATAATCAGAGAGGTAATAATATGCAGAAAGGATCTGAACATATGATCTTCCACCAATTAAACCAACTAGCATCAACTACAAGGAGTAATTAACACTACTAGCAACCTACTAGCACCAATCCCGGACTTGGAGACAAGAATTGGATACAAGAGATGAACTAGGGTTTTGAGATGAGATGGTGCTGATGAAGATGTTGATGGAGATTGCCCTCTCCCGATGAGAGGAGCGTTGGTGATGACGATGGCGATGATATCCCCCTCCGGGAGGGAAGTTTCCCCGGTAGAACAGCTCTGTCGGAGCTCTAGATTGGATCCGCCAAAGTTCCGCCTCGTGGCGGCGAAGTATCGTCCCGAAAGGTTGCTTCTTATTTTTTTTTCTCGACGAAAGACTTCATATAGGAGAAGATGGTCATCAGAGAGCCACCAGGGGGCCCACGAGGTAGGGGGCGCGCCCCCCACCCTCGTGGAAAGGGTGTGGGCCCCTGGTCTTCATCTTTGGCGAGGATTTTTCATTATTTATTATAAGGTATTCCGTGGAGTTTCAGGACTTTTGGAGTTGTGCAGAATAGGTCTCTAATATTTGCTCCTTTTCCAGCCCAGAATTCCAGCTGGCGGCATTCTCCCTCCTTATGTAAACCTTGTAAAATAAGAGAGAATAGCCATAAGTATTGTGACATGATGTGAAATAACAGCCCATAATGCAATAAATATCGATATAAAAGCATGGTGCAAAATGGACGTATCAGCACCAACCACAAAAAAATGCAAACTTGGCCTCACAGCTGACAGACGCCCACCAACCACATCGCCCCTCTCCCTAAGAACCAGATGATACGTCCATTTTGCATCATGCTTTTATATCGATATTTATTGCATTATGGGCTATTATTTCACTTTATGTCACAATACTTATGGCTATTCTCTCTTATTTTACAAGGTTTACATAAGGGGGGAGAATGCCGGCAGCTGGAATTCTGGGCTGGAAAAGGAGCAAATATTAGAGACCTATTCTGCGCAACTTCAAAAGTCCTGAAACTCCACGGAATGTCTTAAAATAAATAAAGAAAAATCCTCGCCAAAGATGAAGGCCAGAGGGCCCACACCCTGCTCACAAGGGTGGGGGGCGCCCCCCCCCCAGGGCGCGCCCCCCTACCTCGTGGGCCCCCTGGTGGCTCTCCGATGCCCATCTTCTCCTATATGAAGTCTTTCGATGAGAAAAAAATAAGAAGGAACTTTTCGGGACGAGACTCCGCCGCCACGAGGCAGAACCTTGGCGGATCCAATCTAGAGCTCCGGCAGAGCCGTTCTGTCGGGCAAACTTCCCTCCGGGAGAGGGAAATCATCACCATCGTCATCACCAACGCTCCTCTCATTGGGAGAGGGCAATCTCCATCATCATCTTCACCAGCACCATCTCATCTCCAAACCCTAGTTCATCTCTTGTATCCAATTCCTGTCTCAAAGTCCAGGATTGGTGCTAGTAGGTTGCTAGTAGTGTTGATTACTCCTTGTAGTTGATGCTAGTTGGTTTATTTGGTGGAAGATCATATGTTCAGATCCTATATGCATATTATTACCCCTCTGATTATGAACATGAATATGCTTTGTGAGTAATTACGTCCGTTCCTGAGGACAAGGGAGAAGTCTTGCTATGAGTAGTCATGTGAATTTGGTATTCGTTTGATATTTTGATAAGATGTATGTTGTCTAGCCTCTAGTGGTGTTATGTGAACGTCGACTACATAACACTTCACCATTATTTGGGCCTAGAGGAAGGCATTGGGAAGTAATAAGTAAATGATGGGTTGCTAGAATGACAGAAGCTTAAACCCTAGTTTATGCATTGCTTCGTAAGGGGCTGATTTGGATCCATATGTTCCATGCTATGGTTAGGTTTACCTTAATACATTTGTTGTAGTTGCAGATGCTTGCGATAGAGGTTAATCATAAGTGGGATGCTTGTTCAAGTAAGAACAGCACCCAAGCACCGGTCCACCCACATATCAAATTATCAAAGTATCGAACGTGAATCATATGAACGTGATGAAAACTAGCTTGACGATATTTCCATGTGTCCTCGGGAGTGCTTTTCCTATTATAAGAGTTTGTTCCGGCTTGTCCTTTTCTGCAAAAGGATTGGGCCACCTTGCTGCACTTTATTTACTTTTGTTACTTATTGCTCGTTACAATTTATCCTATGACAAAACTATCTGTTACCACTTATTTCAGTACTTGCAGAGAATACCTTGCTGAAAACCGCTTATCATTTCCTTCTGCTCCTCGTTGGGTTCGACACTCTTTGTCGGAGTAATCGACCACGGGTACCCCGAGGACGGCAAGACGATATTTCAAGACATCGGGGCTAGCAAAGCCCCTCTGTCCGACTGCGCCAGCCAGCCGGCTGCCGACTGCACCAACCAGCCGGCTGCCGGCTGCAGCCCGAAGCGACATCGACAAGACGCCGACGAGACGATCGTACCGGAGCACTATTCATGTGTCATCTCAGCCATCTTGTATAGTGTAACTTGTCCCCTGGCACTATTTATGAAGTGACCCAGGGGACAAGGATGACATGCACCATGCCTTACCCATGCCCACTACCAAGCTTACATCCTAAGCTACCCTCTCCTATATAAAGAGGCACTCATCCATCCATCCAAGGAGGATGGACTCCCACGCCACATTCATTTGGCCACAAGGCCACTCACGGCCACAAGCCATGGCCATACTTGGCCACTAGAGCCGGCCATACGCATGCATATACGAGATTAGATGCCCTTGGCACTTGATCTCAGATACGGCTACAGGAGCACTTTGTACCAGATATACCAGATATACTCAGACATGCAGGAGTAGGGGTGTTATCTCTTCGGAGAGCCCCGAACCTGGGTAAACTAGCGCGTGCTACTCGCATACCCGCTCCCGGGCCTATCAGCAGCAGTCTTACCCTCACACTAAGCCCTTGTGGCATCTGTCGACTCGCAAAGCCCCCCGTGAGAATACCACGACACTCTTACTTATCGAAAGGACTACGATAGATCCCCTATACTTGTGGGTCATCAAGACTCTTTTCTGGTGCCGTTGCCGGGGAGTGTAGCGCCTTGGGTAGGTGGAATTTGGTAAGGAAAAATTTATATAGTGTGCTGAAATTTATTGTCACTTGTTACTATGGAAAGTAATTCTCTGAGGGGCTTGTTCGGGGTATCTTCACCCCGTCCAGTAGAGCAAAGAGTTACTCCTCAACCTACTGAACCTATTGAAAATGAAATTCCTTTTGAATTTCCTTCGGGTATGGTGGAAGGACTGCTAGCTAACCCTTTTACAGGAGATGGAACAAAGCATCTTGATGAGCACTTAATATATGTGGATGAAGTTTGTGGATTATTTAAGCTTGTAGGTATACCCGATGATGTTGCTAAGAAGAAGGTCTTCCCTTTATCTTTTAAGGGATACGCATTGATATGGTATATGCTATGTGATGATATGAGATCATGGGACTATAAAAGATTGAAGTTGGAATTTCAACAAAAGTATTACCCTATGCATCTTGTTCATCGTGATCGCAATTATATATATAATTTATGGCCTCGCGAAGGAGAAAGCATCACTCAAGCTTGGGGGAGGCTTAAATCAATGTTATATTCATGCCCCAATCATGAGCTCTCAAGAGAAATGATTATTCAAAATTTATATGCTCGGCTTTCTGATAACAATCGC
Source organism: Triticum dicoccoides (assembly GCF_002162155.2). Taxonomy (NCBI): domain Eukaryota; kingdom Viridiplantae; phylum Streptophyta; class Magnoliopsida; order Poales; family Poaceae; genus Triticum; species Triticum dicoccoides. The sequence continues at coordinate 548,574,180 of NC_041380.1, read as the reverse complement.
ACCATGCTCGATACTTCTTGTGTTGGCTCTTTTATGATGAAGACTATTGAATTTAGATGGAATTTATTGGATAGAATTAAATGCAACTCTGAATATTGGGACCTCGACGAAGGTAAGGAGTCAGGTATGACACCTAAGTTTGATTGTGTTAAATCTTTTATGGACACCGATATTTTCCGTAAGTTTAGCACTAAATATGGACTTGTCTCTGAGATATTGGCTTCTTTCTGTGAATCTTTTGCTACTTATGTTGATCTCCCTAAGGAGAAGTGGTTTAAATATCATCCTCCCATAGAAGTAAAAGTAGCTGCACCTATTAAAGTTGAAGAAAAGAATGTCACTTATAATGATCCTATTGTTCCTACTTCTTATATTAGAAACCACCTTTTCCTGTTAGAATAAAGGATCATGCTAAAGCTTCAACTGTTGTTCGTAAAAGCAATATTAGAACTTATACACCTCCTGAGCAAGTTAAAGTAGAACCTAATATTGCTATTGTTAAAGATGTCTTGTCTGATAATATTGATGGGCATGTTATTCAGTTCGAAGGTGAAACTGCTAGAATTGCTAAACCTTGTGCTAAAGATAAACATAGACCTGTGGTAGGTGTGCCTGTTATTTCTGTTAAAATAGGAGATCATTGTTATCATGGCTTATGTGATATGGGTGCGAGTGCTAGTGTTATACCGCATACTTTATACGAAGAAATTAAGAATGAAATTGCACCTGCTGAGTTAGAAGGTATTGATGTCACAATTAAACTTGCCAATAGAGATACTATTTCACCAATTGGAATTGTTAGAGATGTCGAAGTCTTGTGTGGGAAAACTAAATATCCTGCTGATTTTCTTGTTCTTACTTCTCCGCAAGATAGCTTTTGTCCCATTATATTTGGTAGACCCTTCTTGAACACTGTTAATGCTACGATAGATTGCACAAAGAATGTTGTTACTATTGGATTGGATGATATGGTTCATGAGTTTGATTTCTCTAAATTTAGTAAACAACATCGTGAGGAAGAATTACCTAGTAAGGATGAAACTATTGGTCTTGCTTCTATTGTTGTACCTCCTAGTGATCCTTCAGAACACTATTTGCTAGACCATGAAAATGATATGTTCATGAATGAAAGAAGGGAAATAGATGAAGTATTCTTTAAACAATAACCTATTCTACAACACAACTTGCCTGTTGAAATTTTAGGGGATCCTCCTCTACCCAAGGGTGATCCCGTGTTTGAGCTTAAACCTTTGCCTGATAATCTTAAATATTCTTATCTTGATGAAAAGAAGATATATCCTGTTATTATTAGTGCTAACCTTTCAGAACATGAAGAAGAAATATTATTGAAAACTCTGAAGAAGCATCGTGCTGCTATTGGATATACTCTTGATGATCGTAAGGGCATTAGTCCCACTCTATGTCAACATAAAATAAATTTGGAAGCAGATGCCAAACCAGTTCGTGATCCTCAACGACGTCTGAATCCTAAAATGAAAGAAGTGGTAAGAAAAGAAATACTAAAGCTTCTGGAGGCAGGTATAATCTATCCCGTTGCTGATAGTGAGTGGGTAAGTCCTGTCCATTGTGTCCCTAAGAAGGGAGGTATTACTGTTGTTCCTAATGATAAAGATGAATTGATTCCAGAAAGAATTATCACAGGTTATAGGATGGTAATTGATTCCCACAAATTAAATAAAGCTACTAAGAAAGATCATTACCCCTTACCTTTTATTGATCAAATTCTAGAAAGATTATGCAAACATACACACTATTGCTTTCTAGATGGTTATTCTGGTTTCTCTCAAATACCTGTGTCGGCTAGAGATCAATCAAAGACTACTTTTAGATGCCCTTTTGGTACTTTTGCTTATAGACGTATGCCTTTTGGTTTATGTAATGCACCTGCTACCTTTCAAAGATGCATGATGGCTATATTCTCTGACTTTTGTGAAAAGATTTGTGAGATTTTCATGGACAACTTTTCCGTCTATGGTTCCTCTTTTGATGATTGCTTGAGCAATCTTGATCGAGTTTTGCAGAGATGTGAAGAAATTAATCTTGTCTTGAATTGGGAAAAGTGCCACTTTATGGTTAATGAAGGTATTGTCTTGGGGCACAAAGTTTCTGAAAGAGGTATTGAAGTTGATAAAGCCAAGGTTGACGCTATTGAAAAGATGCCATGTCCCAAGGACATCAAAGGTATAAGAAGTTTCCTTGGTCACGCCGGATTTTATAGGAGGTTCATTAAGGACTTCTCAAAAATTTCTCGACCTCTGACTAATTTATTGCAAAAAGATATACCATTTGTATTTGATGATGATTGTGTAGAAGCATTTGAAATACTTAAGAAAGCATTAGTATCTGCACCTGTTGTTCAGCCACCTGATTGGAATTTACCCTTTGAAATTATGTGTGATGCTAGTGATTATGCTGTAGGTGTTGTTCTAGGGCAAAGAGTTGATAAGAAATTAAATGTTATTCATTATGCTAGTAAGACTCTAGACAATGCTCAAAGAAATTATGCTACTACTAAAAAGGAGCTTTTAGCAGTTGTATTTGCTTGTGATAAGTTCAGATCTTATATTGTTGATTCTAAAGTAACTATTCAAACTGATCATGCTGCTATTAAATATCTTATGGAAAAGAAAGATGCTAAACCTAGACTTATTAGATGGGTTCTCTTGCTACAAGAATTTGATTTGCATATTGTTGATAGAAAAGGAGCTGAGAACCCCATTGCAGACAACTTGTCTAGGTTAGAAAATATTCTTGATGACCCACTACCTATTAATGATAGCTTTCCTGATGAATAATTAAATGTTATAAGTACTTCTCATAGTACTCCATGGTATGCTGATTATGCTAATTATATTGTTGCTAAGTTTATACCACCTAGCTTCACATACCAGCAAAAGAAAAAGTTTTTCTATGATTTAAGACATTACTTTTGGGATGACCCACATCTTTATAAAGAAGGAGTAGATGGTGTTATTAGACGTTGTGTACCTGAGCATGAACAGGAACAGATCCTACGCAAGTGTCATTCCGAGGCTTATGGAGGACACCACGCTGGAGATAGAACTGCACATAAGGTATTGCAATCTGGTTTTTATTGGCCTACTCTCTTCAAGGATGCCCATAAGTTTGTCTTGTCTTGTGATGAATGTCAAAGAATTGGTAATATTAGTAGACGTCAAGAAATGCCTATGAATTATTCACTTGTTATTGAACCGTTTGATGTTTGGGGCTTTGATTATATGTGACCTTTTCCTGCCTCTAATGGATACACACATATTTTAGTTGCTGTTGATTACATTAATAAGTGGGTAGAAGCTATTCCAACTAGTAGTGCTGATCATAACACTTCTATTAAAATGCTTAAAGAAGTTATTTTTCCGAGGTTTGGAGTCCCTAGATATTTAATGACTGATGGTGGTTCACACTTTATTCATGGTGCTTTCCGTAAAATGCTTGCTAAATATGATGTTAATCATAGAATTGCATCTCCTTATCACCCAGAGTCTAGTGGTCAAGTAGAGTTGAGCAATAGAGAGCTCAAATTAATTTTGCAAAATACTGTTAATAGGTTTAGAAAGAATTGGTCTAAGAAACTTGATGATGCATTATGGGCTTATAGAACTGCATACAAAAATCCTATGGGTATGTCTCCGTATAAAATGGTCTATGGAAAAGCATGTCACTTACCTCTCAAACTAGAACATAAGGCATATTGGGCTATTAAAGAGCTCAACTATGATTTTAAACTTGCCGGTGAAAAGAGGTTATTTGATATTAGCTCACTTGATGAATGGAGAACCCAAGCTTATGAAAATGCCAAGTTGTTTAAAGAAAAAGTTAAAAGATGGCATGACAAAAGGATACAAAAGCGTGAGTTTAATGTAGGTGATTATGTATTGCTATACAACTCTCGTTTAAGATTTTTTGCAGGGAAACTTCTCTCTAAATGGGAAGGCCCCTATGTTATCGAAGAGGTCTATCGTTCCGGTGCCATAAAGATCAACAACTTCGAAGGCACAAATCCGAAGGTGGTAAACGGTCAAAGAATTAAACACTATATCTCAGGTAATCCCATATATGTTGAAACCAATATTATTGAAACCGTAACCCCGGAGGAATACATAAGGGACACTTTCCAGAACGTTTCAGACTCCGAAAAGGAATAGGTATGTGCTACGTCTTGAGCTTGCGTTGGTTTTCCCCAAAGAGGAAGGGATGATGCAGCAGAGTAGCGTAAGTATTTCCCTCAGTTTTTGAGAACCAAGGTATCAATCCAGTAGGAGCCCACGCTCAAGTCCCTCGTACCTGCACAAAGTGATAGCTACCCACAACCAATGCGATTAGGGGTTGTCAAGCCCTTCACGGTCACATACGAGAGTGAGATCTGATAGATAGAATATTTTTGGTATTTTTGATATAAAGATGCAAAGTAAAAAGTAAAAGCAAAGTAAATAGAAAAACAATATAAAAGTGATGGAGATTGATATGATGAGAATAGACCCGGGGGCCATAGGTTTCACTAGTGGCTTCTCTCGAGAGCATAAGTTTTCTACGATGGGTGAACAAATTACTGTTGAGCAATTGACAGAATTGAGCATAGTTATGAGAATATGTAGGCATGATCATGTATATAGGCATCACGTCCGTGACAAGTAGATCGAAACGATTCTGCATCTACTACTATTACTCCACTCATCGACCGCTATCCAGCATGCATCTAGAGTATTAAGTTAAAAACAGAGTAATGCTTTAAGCAAGATGACATGATGTAGAGAGATAAATTCATGCAATATGAAATAAACCCCATCTTGTTATCCTCGGTGGCAACGATACAATACATGTCTTGCTGCCCCTTCTGTCACTGGGAAAGAACACCGCAAGATCGAACCCAAAGCTAAGCACTTCTCCCATGGCAAGAACTACCAATCTAGTTGGCCAAACCAAACGGATAATTCGAAGAGACTTGCAAAGATAACCAATCATAGATAAAAGAATTCAGAGAAGATTCAAATATTGTTCATAGATAGACTTGATCATAAACCCACAATTCATCGGTCTCAACAAACACACCGCAAAAGAAGAAGATTACATCGAATAGATCTCCACAAGAGAGGGGGAGAACATTGTATTGAGATCCAAAAAGAGAGAAGAAGCCATCTAGCTACTAACTATGGACCCAAAGGTCTGAGGTAAACTACTCACACTTCATCGGAGGGGCTATGATGATGTAGAAGCCCTCCGTGATGACGGCCCTCTCCGGCGGAGCTCCGAAACATGCCCCAAGATGGGATCTCGTGGATACAAAAAGTTGCGGCGGTGGAATTAGGTTTTTGGCTCCTGTTCTGATCGTTTGGGGGTATGTGGGTATATATAGGAGGAAGGAGTACGTCGGTGGAGCACCGAGGGGCCCAGGAGGCAGGGGGCGCGCCCTATAGGGGGGGCCCCCTACCCTCGTGACCGCCTCCAGTACTTCTTGGAGTAGGGTCCAAGTCTCCTGGGTCTTATCCGAGAAGAAAATCACGTTCCAAAAAGGATTTTTCCGTTTGGACTCCGTTTGATATTCTGTTTCTTCGAAACACTGAAATAGGCAAAAAACAGCAATTCTGGGCTGGGCCTCCGGTTAATAGGTTAGTCCCAAAAATAATATAAAAGTGGAAAATAAAGCCCAATATAGTCCAAAACAGTAGATAATATAGCATGGAGCAATCAAAAATTATAGATACGTTGGAGACGTATCAGTATGTGGTACGGTAAGTAAACCGACTCCAAAACAATTTTTAAGGCAATATTTCTCTGTTTTGGAATATTTAGAAAAATACAAAAATAAGTAGCAGTCCGGGAAGGACACGAGGGCCCCACGAGGGTGGTGGGCGCGCCCCCTACCTCGTGAGCACCTCGTATGCCTTCCGGACTCTGTTTTCTTGCACGTTACGTATTTTGGTCGGTAAAAATTCATTATATATTCTCCCGAAGGTTTTGACTCCCGTATCACGCAAATATCCTCAGTTTTCGTGTCGAGCTATCCCGTTGCAGATTAAATCAACATGTCTTCCCAGGATTCGGAAGGAGAAAGCTATGTGGATGATTACTTAGCAAATCCAAAGGTCTATGGAGATGTGGAACACGATGGATGGACCACGGAGGAAGAAGAGGCCTATGAACACAAGGGGAAGGAGGAGACGAGCTCAGATGAAGATGAAGCACCATTACCTCAACCTGGGGACATGCACGTGGAGTTCAAAAAGTCAAGTCTCCCTGATAGGGTAAAGAAACCCAAGTTCGAGTTTATCCCTTTTCGTCTCTTGCAGGAAAATAAGCAGGACCTATGCAAAAACATATTAACCCTGGAGTGGGAGATTGATGATCTGAGGGATCAAAATGCCGTCCTCAAGCGCAAATTAAGGGAGAAGCCCAAGCCATCAACTAAGCCAACATCACCACCACCTTCTTCACCAACCAAGGAGATATAATCACATGGGTATGGGCACTCCCCTTGGCAACTGCCAAGCTTGGGGGAGGTGCCCCGGTATCGTATCACAATCACAACTCCTATCTTTACCCTTTTCTTAGTTCGATCCTATTAGTAGTATCTTGATCTAGTAGAATAAAGTTTATGGCATGATCTAGTCTTGAGTTTTACTTTATGATCCCTCTATGTCATCGAGTCCGTGAGCTATATATAATAAAGATTAGTGTTGAATCAAGGGCTTGATTATTTTGCCATGATCTTGGGTAAATAAAAGAAAAGAGAAAAAGAATAAAAAGAAACAAAAAGTTCATACTGATCTTATTGAGAGTAATGACTTCACATAGAAAGAGTATGATGATAAAAAGTTGTTGGGAGTTGGCAGACATAGCTTTGGTCATTGTTACAATTAATAGGAAGTAATAAGGAAAGAGAAGTTTTCACATATAGATATATTATCATTGACATCTTTTATGATTGGGAGCACTCATTAAAATATGACATGCTAAAGAGTTGATGTTGGACAAGGAAGACAACGTAATGAGTTATGTATTTCTTATATCCGAGATAAAGTATGTTGTCATGGATCCTCTAACTTGTTGAGCTTGCCTTTCCCCCTCATGCTAGCCAAATTCTTAGCACCAAGTAGAAATACTACTTGTGCTTCCAAACACCCTTAAACTAGTTTTGCCATGAGAGTCCACCATATCTACCTATGGATTGAGTAAGATCCTTCAAGTAAGTTGTCATCGGTGCAAAGCAATAAAAATGGCCCTAAATATGTATGATTGATTGGTGTGGGAGAAATAAGCTTTATACGATCTTGTGATGTGGAAGTAATAAAAGTGATGGACTGCAGAATAAAGGTTCATATCACAAGGGGCAATATAAAGTGACGTTCTTTCGCATTGAGATTTTATGCATCCAACCATAAAAGCGCATGGCAACCTCTGCTTCCCTCTACGAAGGGCCTATCCTTTATTATTATCTTCTACCTTATGCAAG
>NC_041380.1:548542371-548566222 GCF_002162155.2 Triticum dicoccoides | reverse complement strand
ATATATATATATATATATATATATATATATATATATATATATATATATAATTGGATGTAGGGGAGCATGAACCATTATTGTTGACATTACCCTTGAGGTAAAAGGTTGTGGGGCAAAACTATAAGCCCCTATCTTTCTCTGTGTCCGATTAAAACTCTGTAACCACAAGTATTGTGTGAGTGTTAGCAATTACGGAGGACTAAATGATAGTTGAGTATGTGGACTTGCTTTTTAGCTCTGACATGGACTCTTTCCGATGTTATGATAAATTGCAATTGCTTCAATGACTAAGAATTATAGTTTGTTGGAGCCCAATAAGGTTTATGATTTATACTTTTGCATTGTGAATAGATCATCACTTGAACATAAGTAATCATATGACAAAATCTATATATGTTGTTGTATGAGAATAATCATGATGCCTTCATGTCCATATTTTATTTTTATCGACGCCTCTACCTCTAAACATGACGATATATTTATTGTTATCGGCTTTTTGCTTGAGGACAAGCGAGGTCTAAGCTTAGGGGAGTTGATACGTCCATTTTGCATCATGCTTTTATATCGATATTTATTGCATTATGGGCTGTTATTTCACTTTATGTCACAATACTTATGGCTATTCTCTCTTATTTTACAAGGTTTACATAAGGGGGCAGAATGCCGGCAGCTGGAATTCTGGGCTGGAAAAGGAGCAAATATTAGAGACCTATTCTGCGCAACTCCAAAATTCCTGAAACTCCATGGAACGTCTTAAAATAAATAAAGAAAAATCCTCGCCAAAGATGAAGGCTAGGGGCCCACACCCTGCTCACGAGGGTGGGGGCGCCCCCCCTAGGGCGCGCCCCCTACCTCGTGGGCCCCCTGGTGGCTCTCCGACGCCCATCTTCTCCTATATGAAGTCTTTCAATGAGGAAAAAATAAGAAGGAACTTTTCGGGATGAGACTCCGCCGCCACGAGGCGGAACCTTGGCGGATCCAATCTAGAGCTCCGGTAGAGCTGTTCTGCCGGGAAAACTTCTCTCTGGGAGGGGGAAATCATCACCATCGTCATCACCAACGCTCCTCTCATTGGGAGAGGGCAATCTCTATCATCATCTTCACCAGCACCATCTCATCTCCAAACCCTAGTTCATCTCTTGTGTCCAATTCTTGTCTCAAAGTCTGGGATTGGTGCTAGTAGGTTGCTAGTAGTGTTGATTACTCCTTGTAGTTGGTGCTAGTTGGTTTATTTGGTGGAAGATCATATGTTCAGATCCTATATGCATATTATTACCCCTTTGATTATGAACATGAATATGCTTTGTGAGTAATTACGTTCGTTCCTGAGGACAAGGGAGAAGTCTTGCTATGAGTAGTCATGTGAATTTGGTATTCGTTTGATATTTTGATAAGATGTATGTTGTCTAGCCTCTAGTGGTGTTATGTGAACGTCGACTACATAACACTTCACCATTATTTGGGCCTAGAGGAAGGCATTGGGAAGTAATAAGTAGATGATGGGTTGCTAGAGTGACAGAAGCTTAAACCCTAGTTTATGCGTTGCTTCGTAAGGGGCTGATTTGGATCCATATGTTTCATGCTATGGTTAGGTTTACCTTAATACTTTTGTTGTAGTTGAGGATGCTTGTAATAGAGGTTAATCATAAGTGGGATGCTTGTTCAAGTAAGAACAACACCCAAGCACCGGTCCACCCACATATCAAATTATCAAAGTATCAAACGCGAATCATATGAACGTGATGAAAACTAGCTTGACGATATTCCCATGTGTCCTCGGGAGCGCTTTTCCTATTATAAGAGTTTGTTCCGGCTTGTCCTTTGCTGCAAAAGGATTGGGACACCTTGCTGCACTTTATTTACTTTTGTTACCTATTGCTCGTTACAATTTATCCTATCACAAAACTATCTGTTACCACTTATTTCAGTACTTGAAGAGAATACCTTGCTGAAAACCGCTTATCATTTCCTTCTGCTCCTCGTTGGGTTCGACACTCTTACTTATCCAAAGGACTAAGATAGATCCCCTATACTTGTGGGTCATCACCAGACACCCCAGACGGCGCCTCCAAGGAGGACGCCATGTGCTAGGCGCCGCCGCTGGCCAACCCGAGACGGGTTTTGGGTTTTCACCCAGGGTCGGGGACGAGGGTGAAGAGGAGAGCCATCAACAATGCCTCCAGGGAAGTACATGACGTGCACACGTGCCACCACGGTCGTGGCCGGAGGACCGGCCAAGGGTTTCCCCCGGGATCAAACTTGAGCACCTACACCCCGCCAGCACCGGATCCGATGACCAAAGTCACACAAGGGCACGACCGACGGGGAGGAGAGATTAGGGGAGGAGGGGGCCTGACCTTCAGATCTGGGGCAGAGGGGAATCTGCACTATGACCGCCCACCATATCCTCGCTGCTCGAGTAGCCAAGGATATCGGCCACCACTTCTTGCACGCGCCGCCAGTTGTAGAGGCAGTGCCGCGTCGCCGTCCGAGGCCGCTGCCCCGGCTTTCAGGTCCTTCGCGGTGGCACGAAGTGACGCAGGACCTCACTGCCACCTTCATCAATGACCGGCCAAGCTTGCCCGTCGATCCCCTTAGGTGGCGTCCAGGAGGGGGAGGGATTGAAGGAGTGGCAGCGCTGGGGGAAACCCTAATCGCCCCAGAGTCACCCTTGAGAGGACGATGCGAGGGTTGTGGACATAGTAGCTGTTTCTGGCTTTATCAGTGAGCTAGATCACTGGTTGGACATTTGTTGCTTATGGTGTGCCCTAGTTTGTACTCGGATAGTAGTACTATACTAGTTATCTATGCTAAACATGTGATGGAACTAATATGCATTCTATGCAATTGTGATGTTGTACACTTCTGGAGTTGTGTGTAACAAATAGGTCAGAAGACCGCTGACTGCAAGTTGTGGTTGTCGAGCTCTTCAAACTTAACTTCAGTGGTTCATGACTGATTCAAAAACTTTTGAGTACCAATGAAGCGCCACGGCTGATTTATTTTTGTGATTTATCCCTACACAGGATAGCAGATCTCATGTAGTAACATGTAGCATTGATTATTTTTCAAAAGCTCATGTTATATGAGCATGTGGCCTTGCTCCCCCCCCCCCCATCACTTCCCATCCCCATCCATGGAAAAGAAAGCAGCTAGCCCAAATACAAGGCAATAGTCTTGCTCGATATGAGTGAGAGGAATCAGAACCACATGTTGGCTATGTTCTGTGTCTATGTGAAGAAACATCTCTCTTATCTGTACAACACTTTGGATATGCAGGATTTGGACATTAGATGTGACCATGCGATCCAGCAGCACATAGTTTATATTTTATTTTTTGGGAAAGCATACGCTTTATTACGAAACGCTATAGGCACTATTTGCACATACAATTCCAGCAATGTGTGATGGTACATTATCATTCCATGCAAGGGTTAAATCATATGGAGCATTGAGGCCAAGTTGCACTAGAGCATGAGCAGCAGAATTAGTATACTCTTGCTTACAGTGGACAATCATGCATTCAAAAAATGACAACTTAGACTGGACGTTGATATCCTCGATCACTTGGGCCTCCATGGGTAGTCTATCAAATGTTTGATGAGGCCTTGCACTACCAGAAGTGCATCAGTCTCAGTGACTAGCAACACATTGTTCATTGGTTGCGATGGAGAGTGATATGGAACAAATCTAGTGGACTGCATGAAAATTAGAACATTCATGCATCCCCATTCTAAACACTAGTACTACGTATCATCAAATGAGTTTTATCGATAGCACCCCGAAGGAAATCAAGAATCTATAGGATAGCTTTCAAGAAAGATTCACCGAGTTTGAGACCACTCCACATACTGAGGAGGGCTATGGATTCTCTACCTTGCCATGGGCAAGGCAGAGAGCTACTCATCTACCTTTCCTCTTCTTTCGTCTATTGGATTGAGAACAGACCGCCCAGATCTAACGCAACAGTAGACTCACTACAATATCCAAAACAATGATCTAAACAGGAACATTAAAAAGTGCGCCTGCTACAGTGCATTCGCTACAATCTATGCTCGAGTTGGACCGCCAACTTTTGATCCAATGTCTCTCGGACAAAGGTAGAGCATTGTAGCTCCCTGCCTTGCCCATGGCAGGCCCATGGCAAGGTAGAGAATCCGCGCCCACTAAGGAGCACCTAATTAGCGGGTACCCCTTAGGGGGCACTGTTTACGCATCAGAGCACTCCCATTGAGCCATGTGGTGCGCAGGTGTGGCCCAATACCGCCACGTATTGTGCGTTGGGCGCACCAGTAAGAAACATGTTTTTTATTCTACATCTGTTTCTGATTTTTTGTGGTTCTTGGATTGTGCTTGGTTTTTTTCTAGGTTTTCATGATATTTTTTTCTCACAAAAGCACACCGTGTGAAAAAACACAGTTGTTCTTCACGGTGAAGCATAGTTGTGATTCCCAAAGTAAAAAGCACATTTGTGCTTTAATGTGAAGCATATATGTACTTCCAAAAAGTGAAAAACACATAAAGCACTAATGTGCTTCCCAAAAATTGCAAAGCATAGCAGTATGCTTCATGATGAAGCACAACTATACTTCCCAAAAGTGAAAAGAATAGTTGTGCATCACGAAAAAGCACAATTGTGCTTCCTAGAGTTCTGTTTCTAGGAAAAAATGAAAAGCACAGATGTACTTCCAGTGGTGGGCTTCATGGTGAAGCACATATGTGCTTCCAGAAAGTGAAAAGCAGAACTGTGCTTTGCTACCTCTTGAGCACTGCATTGGATTTCCCCGAAGAGGAAGGGATGATCCAGCAAAGTAGCGTAAGTATTTCCCTTAGCTTTTCAGAACCAAGGTATCAATCTAGTAGGAGGCTACGCTCGAGTCCCTCGTACCTACACAAAAACAATAGCTCAACGCAACCAACGCGCTTAGGGGTTGTCAATCCCTTCACGGTCACTTACGAAAGTGAGATCTGATAGAGATGATAAATAATATTTTTGGTATTTTTGGTATAGAGATGCAAAGTAAAAAGTAAAATCAAAGTAAAAGCAAAGAAATAATAAAGTGATGGAGATTGATATGATGAAAAAGAGACCCAGGGGCCATAGGTTTCACTAGTGGCTTCTCTCAAGAGCATAAGTATTCTACGGTGGGTGAACAAATTACTGTTGAGCAATTGACAGAATTGAGCATAGTTATGAGAATATCTAGGTATGATCATGTATATAGGCATCACGTCCGAGACAAGTAGACCTAAACGATTCTGCATCTACTACTATTACTCCACTCATCGACCGCTATCCAGCATGCATCTAGAGTATTAAGTTAAAAACAGAGTAACGCCTTAAGCAGGATGACATGATGTAGAGGGATAGTTGTTGGAAATATGCCCTAGAGGCAATAATAAAAGCATTATTATTATATTTCCTTGTTCATGATAATTGTCTTTATTCATGCTATAATTATGTTATTCGGAAATCGTAATGCATGTGTGAATAACAGACACCAACATGTCCCTAGTGAGCCTCTAGTTGACTAGCTCGTTGATCAATAGATAGCCATGGTTTCCTGACTATGGACATTGGATGTCATTGATAACGAGATCACATCATTAGGAGAATGATGTGATGGACAAGACCCAATTCTAAACATAGCATTAAGATCGTATAGTTCCTTTGCTAGAGTTTTCCAATGTCAAGTATCTTTTCCTTAGACCATGAGATCGTGTAACTCCCGGATACCTTAGGAGTGCTTTGGGTATACCAAACGTCACAACGTAACTGGGTGACTATAAAGGTAGACTACGGGTATCTCCGAAAGTGTCTGTTGGGTTGACACGGATCAAGACTGGGATTTGTCACTCCGTATGATGGAGAGGTATCACTAGGCCCACTCGGTAATGCATCATCATTATGAGCTCAAAGTGACCAAGTGTCTGGTCACGGGATCATGCATTACGGTACGAGTAAAGTGACTTGCCGGTAACGAGATTGAACGAGGTATTGGGATACCGACGATCGAATCTCGGGCAAGTAACATATTGATTGACAAAGGGAATTGTATACGGGGTTGCCTGAATCCTCGACATCGTGGTTCATCCGATGAGATCATCGTGGAGCATGTGGGAGCCAACATGGGTATCCAGATCCCGCTGTTGGTTATTGACCGGAGAGTCGTCTCGGTCATGTCTGCATGTCTCCCGAACCCGTAGGGTCTACACACTTAAGGTTCGGTGATGCTAGGGTTGTGAAGATATGTATATGCAGTAACCCGAATGTTGTTCGGAGTCCCGGATGAGATCCCGGACGTCACGAGGAGTTTCGGAATGGTCCAGAGGTAAAGAATTATATATAGGAAGTGCTGTTTCGGCCATCGGGACAAGTTTCGGGGTCACCGGTATTGTACCGGGACCACCGGAAGGGTCCCGGGGGTCCACCGGGTGGGGCCACCCATCCCGGAGGGCCCCATGGGCCAAAGTGGGGAAGGGAACCAGCCCATAGTGGGCTGGTGCGCCCCCTAGGCCCACCCCATGCGCCTAGGGTTGAAACCCTAGGGGTGGGGGGGCGCCCCACCTTGCCTTGGGAGCCACTCCAGCCCTGGCCGCCACCCCCCCCCCTAGGAGATCCAATCTCCTAGGGCCGGCGCCCCCCCTAGTTGAGCCTATATATATGAGGGAAGGGAGGGGGCAAGAACACCCTGAGTCCTGGCGCCTACCTCTCCCCTGCTACACCTCTCTCTCGTAGTATAAGGCGAAGCCCTGCTTCTGTGACGCCCTGCATCCACCACCACGCCGTCGTGCTGCTGGATCTTCCTCAACCTCTCCTTCCCTCTTGCTGGATCAAGAAGAAGGAGACGTTGCACTGACCGTACGTGTGTTGAACACGGAGGTGCCGTCCGTTCGGCGCTAGGATCCCCGGTGATTTGGATCACGTCGAGCACGCCTTCCTCATCCCCGCTCTTTGAACGCTTCCGCGCGTAATCTACAAAGGTACGTAGATGTAATCCGATCACTCGTTGCTAGATGAACTCCTAGATGGATCTTGGTGAAACCGTAGGAAAATTTTGTTTTCTGCAACGTTCCCCAACAGTGGCATCATGAGCTAGGTCTATGCGTAGTTCTTCTTGCGCGAGTAGAACACAATTTGTTGTGGGCGTAGATGTTGTCAACTTTCTTGACGCTACTAGTCTTATCTTGCTTCAATGGTATTGTGGGATGAAGCGGCCCGGACCAACCTTACACGTATGCTTACATGAGACCGGTTCCACCGACTAACATGCACTAGTTGCATAAGGTGGCTGGCGGGTGTCTGTCTCTCCTACTTTAGTTGGAGCGGATTCGATGAAAAGGGTCCTTATGAAGGTTAATAGAAGTTGACAAATCATGTTGTGGCTTTCACGTAGGTAAGAAAACGTTCTTGCTAGAACCCTACTTCAGCCACGTAAAACTTGCAACAACAATTAGAGGACGTCTAACTTGTTTTTGCAGCAAGTGCTTTGTGATATGATATGGCCAAAGTTGTGATGAATGATGAATGATATATATGTGATGTATGAGTTGTTCATGCTATTGTAATAGGAATCACGACTTGCATGTCGATGAGTATGACAACCGGCAGGAGCCATAGGAGTTGTCTATATTTTTGTATGACCTGCGTGTCATTGAGAAACGCCATGTAAATTACTTTACTTTATTGCTAAACGCGTTAGCCATAGTAGTAGAAGTAATAGTTGGCGAGCAACTTCATGGAGACACAATGATGGAGATCATGATGATGGAGATCATGGTGTCATGCCGGTGACAAGATGATCATGGAGCCCCAAGATGGAGATCAAAGGAGCTATATGATAATGGCCATATCATGTCACTATTATTATTTGATTGCATTTGATGTTTATCATGTTTTGCATCTTGTTTACTTAGAACGACGGTAGTAAATAAGATGATCCCTCATAATAATTTCAACAAAGTGTTCCCCCTAACTGTGCACCGTTGCGACAGTTCGTTGTTTCAATACACCACGTGATGATCGGGTGTTTGATTCAAAACGTTCACATACAACGGCTGTAAGACAGATTTACACATGCAAACACTTAGGTTGACTTGACGAGCCTAGCATGTGTATAGACATGGCCTCGGAACACAGAAGACCGAAAGGTCGAGCATGAGTCGTATAGAAGATACGATCAACATGAAGATGTTCACCGACGTTGACTAGTCCGTCTCACGTGATGATCGGACACGGCCTAGTTGACTCGGATCATGTTATACTTAGATGACTATAAGAGGGATGTCTATCTAAGTGGGAGTTCATTGAATATTTTGATTAGATGAACTTACTTATCATGAACTTAGTCTAAAATCTTTACAATATGTCTTGTAGATCAAATGGCCAACGTAGTCCTCAACTTCAACGCGTTCCTAGAGAAAACCAAGCTGAAAAACGATGGCAGCAACTATACGGACTGGGTCCGGAACCTGAGGATCATCCTCATAGCTGCCAAGAAAGATTATGTCCTACAAGCACCGCTAGGTGACCCGCCTGTCCCACAGAACCAAGACGTTATGAACGCTTGGCAGACACGTGCTGATGACTACTCCCTTGTTCAGTGCGGCATGCTTTACAGCTTAGAGCCGGGGCTCCAAAAGCATTTTGAGAGACATGAAGCATATGAGATGTTCGAAGAGCTGAAAATGGTTTTTCAAGCTCATGCCCGGGTCGAGAGATATGAAGTCTCCGACAAATTCTTTAGCTGTAAGATGCAGGAAAATAGTTCTGTCAGTGAGCACATACTCACTATGTCTGGGTTACATAACCGCTTGACTAAGCTGGGAGTTAATCTCTCGGATGATGCGGTCATTGACAGAATCCTCCAGTCGCTTCCACCAAGCTACAAGAGCTTTGTGATGAACTTCAATATGCAGGGGATGGAAAAGACCATTCCTGAGGTATTTGCAATGCTGAAATCAGCAGAGGTAGAAGTCAAGAAAGAACATCAAGTGTTGATGGTCAATAAAACCACTAAGTTCAAGAAGGGCAAGGGTAAAAAGAACTTCAAGAAGGACGGCAAAGGAGTTGCCGCGCCCAGCAAGCAAGCTGCTGGGAAGAAGCCAAAGAATGGACCCAAGCCCGAGACTGAGTGCTTTTATTGCAAGGGAAGTGGTCACTGGAAGCGAAACTGCCCCAAATACTTAGCGGACAAGAAGGCCGGCAAAACAAAAGGTATATATGATATACATGTAATTGATGTGTACCTTACTAGTACCCGTAGTAGCTCCTGGGTATTTGATACCGGTGCAGTTGCTCACATTTGTAACTCAAAGCAGGGGCTGTGGAATAAGTGGAGACTGGCAAAGGACGAGGTGACGATGCGCGTCGGGAATGGTTCCAAGGTCAATGTGATCGCCGTCGGCACGCTACCTCTATATTTACCTTCGGGATTAGTTTTAAACCTTAATAATTGTTATTTAGTGCCAGCTTTGAGCATGAACATTGTATCGGGATCTCGTTTAATTCGAGATGGCTACTCATTTAAATCCGAGAATAATGGTTGTTCTATTTATATGAGAGATATGTTTTATGGTCATGCTCCTATGGTGAAAGGTTTATTCTTAATGAATCTCGAGCGTAATGCTACACATATTCATAGTGTGAGTACCAAAAGATGTAAAGTTGATAATGATAGTCCCACATACTTGTGGCACTGCCGCCTTGGTCACATAGGTGTCAAACGCATGAAGAAGCTCCATGAAGATGGACTTTTAGAGTCTCTTGATTACGAATCATTTGACACGTGCGAACCATGCCTCATGGGTAAGATGACCAAGACTCCGTTCTCAGGAACAATGGAGCGAGCAACCAACTTATTGGAAATCATACATACTGATGTGTGCGGTCCAATGAGTGTTGAGGCTCGCGGTGGCTATCGTTATGTTCTCACCCTCACTGATGATTTGAGTAGATATGGGTATATCTACTTAATTAAACACAAGTCTGAAACCTTTGAAAAGTTCAAGGAATTTCAGAGTGAGGTTGAGAATAAACGTGACAGGAAAATCAAGTTTCTACGATCAGATCGTGGAGGAGAATACTTGAGTCACGAATTTGGCACACACTTAAGAAAATGTGGAATAGTTTCACAACTCACGCCGCCTGGAACACCTCAGCGTAATGGTGTGTCCGAACATCGTAATCGCACTCTATTAGATATGGTACGATCTATGATGTCTCTTACCGATTTACCACTATCTTTTTGGGGCTATGCTTTAGAGACTGCCGCATTCACTTTAAATAGGGCTCCGTCGAAATCCGTTGAGACGACACCGTTTGAATTATGGTTTGGGAAGAAACCTAAGCTGTCGGTTCTAAAAGTTTGGGGATGCGATGCTTATGTCAAGAAACTTCAACCTGAAAAGCTCGAACCCAAGTCAGAAAAATGCGTCTTCATAGGATGCCCTAAAGAAACTGTTGGGTATACCTTCTACCTCAGATCCGAAGGCAAGATCTTTGTTGCCAAGAATGGATTCTTTCTAGAGAAAGAGTTTCTCTCGAAAGAAGTAAGTGGGAGGAAAGTAGAACTTGATGAAGTGTTACCTCTTGAACCAGAAAATGGCACAACTCAAGAAAATGTTCCTGAGGTGCCTGCACCAACTAGAGAGGAAGTTATTGATGATGATCAAGATACTTCTGATCAAGCTCCTACTGAAATTCGAAGGTCCACAAGGACACGTTCCGCACCAGAATGGTACGGCAACCCTGTCTTGGAAATCATGTTGTTAGACAATGGTGAACCTTCAAACTATGAAGAAGCGATAGCGGGCCCGGATTCCGACAAATGGCTAGAAGCCATGAAATCCGAGATAGGATCCATGTATGAAAACGAAGTATGGACTTTGACTGACTTGCCCGTTGAACGGCGAGCCATAGAGAATAAATGGATCTTTAAGAGGAAGACAGACGCGGATGGTAATGTGACCATCTATAAAGCTAGGCTTGTTGCTAAGGGTTATCGACAAGTTCAAGGGGTTGACTACGATGAGACTTTCTCACCGGTAGCGAAGCTAAAGTCCGTCTGAATCATGTTAGCAATTGCCGCATTCTACGATTATGAGATATGGCAAATGGACGTCAAAACGGCATTCCTTAATGGTTTCCTTAAGGAAGAATTGTATATGATGCAGCCGGAAGGTTTTGTCGATCCTAAGAATGCTAATAAGGTGTTCAAGCTCCAACGCTCGATTTATGGGCTGGTGCAAGCATCTCGGAGTTGGAACATTCGCTTTGATGAGATGATCAAAGCGTTTGGGTTTACGCAGACTTATGGAGAAGCCTGCGTTTACAAGAAAGTGAGTGGGAGCTCTGTAGCATTTCTCATACTATATGTAGATGACATACTTTTGATGGGAAATGATATAGAACTCTTGGACAGCATCAAGGCCTACTTGAATAAGAGTTTTTCAATGAAGGACCTTGGTGAAGCTGCTTATATATTAGGCATCAAGATCTATAGAGATAGATCAAGACGCCTCATAGGTCTTTCACAAAGCACATACCTTGATAAGATATTGAAGAAGTTCAATATGGATCAATCTAAGAAGGGGTTCTTGCCTGTGTTACAAGGTATGAAATTGAGCTCAGCTCAATGTCCGACCACGGCAGAAGATATAGAAGAGATGAGTGTCATCCCCTATGCCTTAGCCATAGGTTCTATTATGTATGCCATGCTGTGTACTGGACCTGATGTAAACCTTGCCGTAAGTTTGGTAGGAAGGTACCAAAGTAATCCCAGCAAGGAACACTGGACAGCGGTCAAGAATATCCTGAAGTACCTGAAAAGGACTAAGGAAATGTTTCTCGTTTATGGAGGTGACAAAGAGCTCGTCGTAAAGGGTTACGTCGACGCTAGCTTCGACACAGATCTGGATGACTCTAAGTCACAGACCGGATACGTGTATATTTTCAATGGTGGGGCAGTAAGCTGGTGCAGTTGCAAGCAGAGCGTCGTGGCGGGATCTACATGTGAAGCGGAGTACATGGCAGCCTCGGAGGCAGCACATGAAGCAATATGGGTGAAGGAGTTCATCACCGACCTAGGAGTCATACCCAATGCGTCGGGGCCAATCAAACTCTTCTGTGACAACACTGGAGCTATTGCACTTGCCAAGGAGCCCAGGTTTCACAAGAAGACAAGGCACATCAAGCGTCGCTTCAACTCCATTCGTGAAAATGTTCAAAATGGAGACATAGATATTTGTAAAGTACACACGGACCTGAATGTAGCAGATCCGTTGACTAAACCTCTCCCTAGGGCAAAACATGATCAACACCAGAATTCCATGGGTGTTCGATTCATCACAATGTAACTAGATTATTGACTCTAGTTCAAGTGGGAGACTGTTGGAAATATGCCCTAGAGGCAATAATAAAAGCATTATTATTATATTTCCTTGTTCATGATAATTGTCTTTATTCATGCTATAATTGTGTTATTCGGAAATCGTAATGCATGTGTGAATAACAGACACCAACATGTCCCTAGTGAGCCTCTAGTTGACTAGCTCGTTGATCAACAGATAGTCATGGTTTCCTGACTATGGACATTGGATGTCATTGATAACGAGATCACATCATTAGGAGAATGATGTGATGGACAAGACCCAATTCTAAACATAGCATTAAGATCGTATAGTTCGTTTGCTAGAGTTTTCCAATGTCAAGTATCTTTTCCTTAGACCATGAGATCGTGTAACTCCCGGATACCTTAGGAGTGCTTTGGGTATACCAAACGTCACAACGTAACTGGGTGACTATAAAGGTAGACTACGGGTATCTCCGAAAGTGTCTGTTGGGTTGACACGGATCAAGACTGGGATTTGTCACTCCGTATGACGGAGAGGTATCACTGGGCCCACTCGGTAATGCATCATCATTATGAGCTCAAAGTGACCAAGTGTCTGGTCACGGGATCATGCATTACGGTACGAGTAAAGTGACTTGCCGGTAACGAGATTGAACAAGGTATTGGGATACCGACATCGAATCTTGGGCAAGTAACATATCGATTGACAAAGGGAATTGTATACGGGGTTGCTTGAATCCTTGACATCGTGGTTCATCCGATGAGATCATCGTGGAGCATGTGGGAGCCAACATGGGTATCCAGATCCCGCTGTTGGTTATTGACCGGAGAGTCGTCTCGGTCATGTCTGCATGTCTCCCGAACCCGTAGGGTCTACACACTTAAGGTTCGGTGACGCTAGGGTTGTGAAGATATGTATATGCAGTAAGCCGAATGTTGTTCGGAGTCCCGGATGAGATCCAGGACGTCACGAGGAGTTTCGGAATGGTCCGGAGGTAAAGAATTATATATAGGAAGTGCTGTTTTGGCCATCGGGACAAGTTTCGGGGTCACCGGTATTGTACCAGGACCACCGGAAGGGTCCCGGGGGTCCACCGGGTGGGGCCACCCATCCCGGAGGGCCGCATGGGCCAAAGTGGGGAAGGGAACCAGCCCATAGTGGGCTGGTGCGCCCCCTAGGCCCACCCCATGCGCATAGGGTTGAAACCCTAGGGGTGGGGGGGCGCCCCACCTTGCCTTGGGAGCCACTCCAGCCCTGGCCGCCACCCCCCTAGGAGATCCAATCTCCTAGGGCCGGCGCCCCCCTAGGGGAGCCTATATATATGAGGGGAGGGAAGGGGCAAGAACACCCTGAGTCCTGGCGCCTACCTCTCCCCTGCTACACCTCTCTCTCGTAGTATAAGGCGAAGCCCTGCTTCTGTGACGCCTGCATCCACCACCACGCCATCGTGCTGCTGGATCTTCCTCAACCTCTCCTTCCCTCTTGCTGGATCAAGAAGAAGGAGACGTTGCACTGACCGTACGTGTGTTGAACACGGAGGTGCCGTCCGTTCGGCGCTAGGATCTCCGGTGATTTGGATCACGTCGAGCACGCCTTCCTCATCCCCGCTCTTTGAACGCTTCCGCGCGTAATCTACAAAGGTATGTAGATGTAATCCGATCACTCGTTGCTAGATGAACTCCTAGATGGATCTTGGTGAAACCGTAGGAAAATTTTGTTTTCTGCAATGTTCCCCAACAATAGTTTCATGCAATATGATAAAAACCCCATCTTGTTATCCTCGATGGCAACAATACAATATGTGCCTTGTTACCCCTTCTATCACTGGGAAAGGACACCGCAAGATTGAACCCAAAGCTAAGCACTTCTCCCATGGCAAGAAAAACCAATCTAGTAGGCCAAACCAAGCTGATAATTCGAAGAGACTTGCAAAGATAACTAATCATACATAAAAGAATTCAGAGAAGATTCAAATATTATTCATAGATAGACTTGATCATAAACCCACAATTCATCGGTCTCAACAAACACACCGCAAAAAGAAGATTACATCGAATAGATCTCCACGAGAGAGGGGGAGAACATTGTATTGAGATCCAAAAAGAGAGAAGAAGCCATCTAGCTACTAGCTATCGACCCGTAGCTCTGAAGTAAACTACTCACACTTCATCGGAGGGGCTTGGATGATGATGTAGAAGCCCTCCATGATCGATGCCCCCTCCGGCGGAGCTCCGGAATAGGCCCCAAGATGGGATCTCGTGAATACAGAAAGTTGCGGCGGTGGAATTAGGTTTTTGGCTCCATCCCCGATCGTTTGGGGGTACGTGGATATATACATATAGGAGGAAGAAGTACGTCTGTGGAGCTTCAAGGGGCCCACGAGGCAAGGGGGCGCGCCCTAGGGGGGCGCCCTCCACCCTTGTGACCACCTCATGGCTTTCTTGATGGAGGGTCCAAGTCTCCTGGATCTTATCTGATGAGAAAATCACGTTTCCGAAGGTTTCATTCCGTTTGGACTCCATTTGATATTCCTTTTCTTAGAAACCCTAAAGCAGGCAAAAAACAGCAATTCTGGGTTGGGTCTCCGGTTAATAGGTTAGTCCCAAAAATAATATAAAAGTGGAAATAAAGCCCAATAATGTTTAAAACAGTAGATAATATAGCATGGATCAATCAAAAATTATAGATACGTTGGAGACGTATGAAGCATCCCCAAGCTTAATTCCTGCTCGTCCTCGAGTAGGTAAATGATAAAAACAGAATTTTTGATGCGGAGTGCTACTAGGCATAATTTTAATGTAATTCTTCTTAATTGTGGTATGAATATTCAGATCCGAAAGATTCAAGACAAAAGTTTATATTGACATAAAAATGATAATACTTCAAGCATACTAACTAGGCAATTGTGTCTTCTCAAAATAACATGGCCAAAGAAAGTTCATCCCTACAAAATCATATAGTTTAGTCATGTTTCATTTTCGTCACACAAGAATGCTCTCATCATGCACAACCCTGATGACAAGCCAAGCAATTGTTTCATACTTTAGTAATCTCAAACCTATAAACTTTCACGCAATATATAAGCGCGAGCCATGGACATAGCACTATGGGTGGAATAGAATATAATGAGGGGGGGTTATGTGGAGAAGACAAAAAAGGAGAAGGTCTCACATCAACGAGGCTAATCAATGGGCTATGGAGATGCCCACCGATTGATGTTAATGCAAGGAGTAGGGATTGCCATGCAACGAATGCACTAGAGCTATAAATGTATGAAAGCTCAACAAAAGAAACTAGTGGGTGTGCATCCAACTTGCTTGCTCACGAAGACCTAGGGCACTTGAGGAGGCCCATTGTTGGAATATACAAGCCAAGTTTTGTAATGAAAAATTCCCACTAGTATATGAAATGATAACATGAGAGACTCTCTACTATGAAGATCATGGTGCTACTTTGAAGCACAAGTGTGGTAAAAGGATAGTAACATTGTCCCTTCTCTCTTTTTCTCTCATTTTTTTGGGCCTTCTATTTTTTTATGGCCTTTCTTTTTTGGGGGGGCTTCTCTTTTTTTATGGCCTTTCTCTTTTTTATACCTCACTTGGGACAATGCTCTAATAATGATGATCATCACACTTCTATTTATTTACAACTCAATGATTACAACTCGATACTAGAACAAAGATGACTCTATATGAATGCCTCCGGCGGTGTACCGGGATATGCAATGAACCAAGAGTGACATGTATGAAAGAATTATGAACGGTGGCTTTGCCACAAATACTATGTCAACTACATGATCATGCTAAGCAATATGACAATGATGAATGTGTCATGATGAACAGAATGATGGAAAGTTGCATGGCAATATATCTCGGAATGGCTATGGAAATGCCATAATAGGTAGATATGGTGGCTGTTTTGAGGAAGATATAAGGAGGTTTATGTGTGAAAGAGTGTATCATATCACGGGGTTTGGATGCACCGGCGAAGTTTGCGCCAACTCTCAATGTGAGAAAGGGCAATGCACAGTACCGAAGAGGCTAGCAAGGATGGAAGGGTGAGAGTGTGTATAATCCATGGACTCAACATTAGTCATAAAGAACTCACATACTTATTGCAAAAATCTACAAGTCATCAAAAACCTCAGCACTACGCGCATGCTCCTAGGGGGATAGATTGGTAGGAAAAGACCATCGCTCGTCCCCGACCGCCACTCATAAGGAAGACAATCAAATAACACCTCATGCTTCAAATTTGTTGCATAATGTTTACCATACGTGCATGCTACGGGACTTGCAAACTTCAACACAAGTACTTCTCAATTTCACAACTACTCAACTAGCATGAATTTGATATTATTACCTCCATATCTCAAAACAATCATCAAGCATCAAACTTTTCTTAGTATTCAACACACTCATACGAAAGTTTTATTATTAATCTTGCATACCAAGCATATTAGGATTTTAAGAAAATTACCATGCTATTAAGAATCTCAAAATAATCTAAGTGAAGCATGAGAGATCAATAGTTTCTATAAAACAAATCCACCACCGTGCTCTAAAAGATATAAGTGAAGCACTAGAGCAAAACTATAAAGCTCAAAAGATATAAGTGAAGCACATATAGTATTCTATCAAATTCCAAATCATGTATGGCTCTCTCAAAAGGTGTGTATAGCAAGGATGATTGCGGTAGACTAACAAGCAAAGACTAAAATCATAAAAGACGCTCCAAAGAAAACAGATATCATGTGGTGAATAAAAATATAGCTCCAAGTAAAGTTACCGATAGAAGTAGACGAAAGACGGGATGCCTTCCGGGGCATCCCCAAGCTTTGGCTTTTAGGTGTCCTTAGATTATCTTGGGGGTGCCATGGGAATCCCCAAGCTTAGGCTTTTGCCACTTCTTGTTCCATAACCCATCAAATCTTTACCCAAAACTTGAAAACTTCACAACACAAAACTTAAAGTAGAAAATCTCGTGAGCTCCGATCCGTTAGCGAAAGAAACAAAAGACCACATCAAGGTACTGTAATGAACTCATTCTTTATTTATATTGGTGTTATACCTACTGTATTACAACTTCTCTATGGATTATAAACTATTTTACTAGCCATAGATTCATCAAAATAAGCAAACAACACACGAAAAACAGAATCTGTCAAAAACAGAACAGTCTGTAGTAATCTGTAGATAGCGCAAGATCTGGAACCCCAAAAATTCTAAAATAAATTGCTGGACGTGAGGAATTTATCTATTAATCATCTGCAAAAATAATTAACTAAATATCACTTTCCAAATAAAAATTACATCAGTTCTCGTGAGTGCTAAAGTTTCTGTTTTTTACAGCAAGTTCAACAAGACTTTCCCCAAGTCTTCCCAACGGTTCTACTTGGCACAAACACTAATTAAACACAAAAAACACAACCAAAACAGAGGCTAAATAATTTATTTATTACTAAACAGGAGCAAAAAGTAAGGAATAAAATTGGGTTGCCTCCCAACAAGCGCTATCGTTTAACGCCCCTAGCTAGGATAACAAGCAAGAATAGATCTAGGTATTGCCATCTTTGGTAGGCAATCCATAAGTGGCTCTCATGATATATTCATATGGTAATTTTATTTTCTTTCTAGGGAAGTGTTTCATGCCCTTTTTTAATGGAAATTGAAATCTAATATTCCCTTCCTTCATATCAATAATTGCACCAACCGTTCAAAGGAAAGGTCTACCAAGAATAATAGGGCAAGAAGGATTGCAATCTATATCAAGAACGATAAAATCTATGGGCACATAATTCCTATTAGCAACAATAATAACATCATTAATTCTTCCCATAGGTTTCTTAATAGTGGAATCCGCAAGATGCAAGTTTAGAGAGCAATCATCAAAATCACAGAAATCTAGCAAATCATACAAAGTTTTGGGAATAGTAGAGACACTAGCACCCAAATCACACAAAGCATAAAACTCATAATTTTTAATTTTAATTTTAATAGTAGGTTCCCACTCATCATAAAGTTTTCTAGGGATAGAAACTTCCAATTCAAGTTTTTCTTCATAAGATTGCATCAAGGCATCAATGATATGTTTAGTGAACGCTTTATTTTGACTATAAGTGTGAGGAGACTTTAGCACGGATTGCAACAAGGAAATACAATCAATCAAGGAGCAATTTTCATAGTTAAATTCCGTGAAATCCATAATAGTGGGTTTAGCAACATCTAGGGTTTTAATTTCTTCAATCCCACTTTTATCAAACTTAGCATCAAGATCAACAAATTCCGAATTCTTAGAACGCCTTCTAGGTAAAGGTGGATTATATTCGGTCCCATCATTATCAAGATTCATATTGCAAAACAAGGATTTAATAGGGGATACATCAATAAATTTTAGATCTTCATCATTATTTTCATAGGAATCCGGTTTAGCGGCCATCTTATTGACTAAGGTAGCTTGCATATCCGAAATTTCAGCAGTTAATTTTTCAAGATGGGCAATTTGGGATCTTATACCATCAAATTATTTAGACATATGATCGAGCTATTTATTCATATAATTCATGAAACTTTTTTGTTCCTTAAGCTCATTTCTAAAGAAATTATTATGCTCAAATTGCAAAACCATAAACTTCCTGACGTTGTTTTCGATCTCCTCTAACCTTTTAAGGTGAAGATCACCAAATCTAGGTAGAGCCATCGCGATAAACAAGAAATCCAACACACGAGCAAACAAAAAGCAAACGGGCAAAAGAGGCAAATAGAGAGAGAGAGAGAGAGAGAGAGAGAGAGAGAGAGAGAGAGAGAGAGAGAGAGAGAGAGAGAGGGCGAAGGGTGAAGTGGGGGAGAGGAAAACGAGAGGCAAATGGCAAATAATGTAATGCAGGAGATAGGGATTGTGATGGGTACTTGGTATATTGACTTTTGCGCAGACTCCCCGGCAACGGCGCCAGAAATTCTTCTTGCTACCTCTTGAGCACTGCGTTGGATTTCCCCGAAGAGGAAGGGATGATCCAGCAAAGTAGCATAAGTATTTCCCTCGGCTTTTGAGAACCAAGGTATCAATCCAGTAGGAGGCTACGCTTGAGTCCCTCGTACCTACACAAAAACAATAGCTCAACGCAACCAACGCGCTTAGGGGTTGTCAATCCCTTCACGGTCACTTATGAAAGTGAGATCTGATAGAGATGATAAATAATATTTTTGGTATTTTTGGTACAGAGATGCAAAGTAAAAAGTAAAAGCAAAGTAAAAGCAAAGCAACAATAAAGTGATGGAGATTGATATGATGAGAAAGAGACCCGGGGGCCATAGGTTTCACTAGTGGCTTCTATCAAGAGCATAAGTATTCTACGGTGGGTGAACAAATTACTGTTGAACAATTGACAGAATTGAGCATAGTTATGAGAATATCTAGGTATGATCATGTATATAGGCATCACGTCCGAGACAAGTAGACCGAAACGATTCTGCATCTACTACTATTACTCCACTGATCAACCGCTATCCAGCATGCCTCTAGAGTACTAAGTTAAAAACAGAGTAACGCCTTAAGCAAGATGACATGATGTAGAGGGATAGTTTCATGCTATATGATAAAAAAACCATCTTGTTATCCTCGATGGCAACAATACAATACGTGCCTTGCTGCCCCTTCTGTCACTGGGAAAGGACACCGTAAGATTGAACCCAAAGCTAAGCACTTCTCCCATGGTAAGAAAAACCAATCTAGTAGGCCAAACCAAACTGATAATTCGAAGAGACTTGCAAAGATAACTAATCATACATAAAAGAATTCAGAGAAGATTCAAATATTATTCAAAGATAGACTTGATCATAAACCCACAATCCATCGTTCTCAACAAACACACCGCAAAAAGAAGATTACATTGAATAGATCTCCACGAGAGAGGGGGAGAACATTGTATTGAGATCCAAAAAGTGAGAAGAAGCCATCTAGCTACTAGCTATCGACCCGTAGGTCTGAAGTAAACTACTCACACTTCATCGGAGGGGCTTGGATGATGATGTAGAAGCCCTCCGTGATCGATGCCCCCTCCGGTGGAGCTCCGGAGCAGGCCTCAAGATGGGATCTCGTGGATACAGAAAGTTGCGGCGGTGGAATTAGGTTTTTGGCTCCGTCCCCGATCATTTGGGGTTACGTGGATATATATATAGGAGGAAGAAGTACGTCGGTGGAGCTTCGAGGGGCCCACGAGGCAGGGGGCGCGCCCTAGGGGGGGCGCGCCCTCCACCCTCGTGACCACCTTGTGGCTGTCTTGATGGAGGGTCCAAGTCTCCTGGATCTTATCTGATGAGAAAATCACGTTTCCGAAGGTTTCATTCCGTTTGGACTCCGTTTGATATTCCTTTTCTTCGAAACCCTAAAATAGGCAAAAAAAAACAGTAATTCTGGGCTGGGCCTCCGGTTAATAGGTTAGTCCCAAAAATAATATAAAAGTGGAAAATAAAGCTCAATAATGTTTAAAACAGTAGATAATATAGCATGGAGCAATCAAAAATTATAGATACGTTGGAGACGTATCATGCTTCATGAAAAAGCACAGAGTTGTTCCACGAAAAGTGAAAAAGACAGATGTCCACCAAGAAGCATATTTATGCTTCCCGAAAAGTGAAAAGCATAGGTGTGATTCACGGTAAAGCATAGCAGTGCTTCTGTGTGAAGCACACATGTGCTTTTTCGAAAAGTGAAAACCACATGTGTGTTGGGGAACGTAGTAATTTCAAAATTTTCCTACGCACACGCAAGATCATGGTGATGCATAGCAATGAGACGGGAGAGTGTGATCTACGTACCCTTGTAGACCGACATCGGAAGCGTTAGCACAACGCGGTTGATGTAGTCGTACGTCTTCACGGCCCGACCGATCAAGCACCGAAACTACGGCACCTCCGAGTTTTAGCACACGTTCAGCTCGATGACGATCCCCGGACTCCGATCTAGCAAAGTGTCGGGGTAGAGTTCCGTCAGCACGACGACGTGGTGACGACCTTGATGTACTACCGTCGCAGGGCTTCGCCTAAGCACCGCTACAATATTATCGAGGATTATGGTGGAAGGGGGCACCGCACACGGCTAAGAATATGATCACGTGGATCAACTTGTGTGTCTAGGGGTGCCCCCTGCCCCCGTATATAAAGGAGCAAGGGGAGGAGGCCGGCAGCCCCTATTGGCGTGCCAGGAGGAGTCCTCCTCCTAGTAGGAGTAGGACTCCTACTAGGAGGGGGAAGGAAGTGGGGAGGGAGAAGGAAAGGGGGGTGCCGCCCCCCCTCTCCTAGTACAATTCGGACCAGGGGGGAGGACGCGCGCGGCCCACCCTGGCTGCCCCTCTCTCTCTCCACTAAGGCCCATATGGCCCATTACTTCTCCCGGTAGGGTTCCGGTAACCCTCCGGCTCTCCGGTTTTCTCCGAAATCACCCGGAACACTTCTGGTGTCCGAATATAGCCGTCTAATATATCAATCTTTATGTCTCGACCATTTCGAGACTCCTCGTTATGTCCGTGATCACATCCGGGACTCCCAACTAACTTCGGTACATCAAAACTCATAAACTCATAATATAACTGTCATCGAAACCTTAAGCATGCGGACCCTACGGGTTCGAGAACAATGTAGACATGACCGAGACACGTCTCTGGTCAATAACCAATAGCGGAACCTGGATGCTCATATTGGCTCCTACATATTCTATGAAGATCTTTATCGGTCAGACCGCATAACAACATACGTTGTTCCCTTTGTCATCTGTATTTTTACTTGCCCGAGATTCGATCGTCGGTATCTCAATACCTAGTTCAATCTCATTACCGGCAAGTCTCTTTACTCGTTTCGTAATACATCATCTCGCAACTAACTCATTAGTTGAAATGCTTGCAAGGCTTATGTGATGTGCATTACCGAGAGGGCCCAGAGATACCTCTCCGACAATCGGAGTGACAAATCCTAATCTCAAAATACGCCAACCCAACATGTACCTTTGGAGACACCTAGAGCTCCTTTATAATCACCCAGTTACGTTGTGACGTTTGGTAGCACACAAAGTGTTCCTCCGGCAAACGGGAGTTGCATAATCTCATAGTCATAGGAACATGTATAAGTCATGAAGAAAGCAATAGCAACATACTAAACGATCGGGTGCTAAGCTAATGGAATGGGTCATGTCAATCACATCATTCTCCTAATAATGTGATCCCGTTAATCAAATGACAACACATGTCTATGGTTAGGAAACATAATCATCTTTGATTAATGAGCTAGTCAAGTAGAGGCATACTAGTAACGTTTGGTTTGTCTATGTATTCACACAAGTATTATGTTTCCGGATAATACAATTCTAGCATGAATAATAAACATTTATCATGATATAAGGAAATAAAATAAAAACATTATTATTGCCTCTAGGGCATATTTCCTTCAATGTGTGCTTCACAATTAAACATAGCTATGCTTTCGCGTGAGGCACACATGTGCTTCCGGAAAAGTGAAAAGCACAAGTGTGCTTTCCAAAAAAATGAAAAAACACAATTATGCTTCACAGTTTTTTTAACTTTTTTTCTCTTTTTTGTTTCAAGTTTTTTAATATTATTTTGGTTTTTTCTATTTTCTATTTTTCCTTTTTCAAGTTTTTCGTGAAAAAACTCATCCAGACCTATTAATATGGGATCTAGTTTCGCAGATCTCGACGAGAGAAACCCAAGGGTGAAAACGGTACGTAATTTGAACGCATAGTTCAAAAAGGTAAAATATAAATAAAACAAATATGTGAAAAAAGTCAAAACTCCTGGGTTGTGACAAGTGTCCACATGTGGCACTTGTCAGACCTTTGCCTTCTAAGTGCTCCCTCGCAACACTTGGGCACGAGGGCTTCTCCTTTTTTCTGCGGGTACCAGGGCTTCTCCTTGGCCCATCCATTCTTGGATCGTTCACTTCACGTAAAGACCCGTTAGAAAAGTAGCAGTGACATTTTCTCAAAAGGATGAAAAGTAGCCCTGACATATTTGATGGTGGATTCTATATGCCACCCACAGCACCCGCATATGGGCCGTTCCAGTTCACGACAACAAGTGTTGTGCGTTGTTCGTTGCTTTTTTTGTTTGTTGTTTCTTTTCTGGTTCTCTTCAGGATTTTTTTGGTTTTTTATGTTTTTATTTCTGTTTTAAATTTCTTATTAGTTTTCTTTTTATTGATACATGATGAACATATTTTCATATGTAGAGAATGTTTTTTAATACAAGTGAACTTTTTTGTAATACACGTTGAACCTTTTATAAATATACAGTGACAATTTTAGTAATATACAATGGAACATTTTATTGATATACAATGAATATTTTTATAATATACAATGCATATTTTTAATACATGGTGAACGTTGTATAAATTTTATTATACACTAAAATTTATTTAATACACCAAATTTTTTTCTAATATATGGTGAACTTTTTAAATATACAATGAATATAATTTTAATATAC
>NC_041380.1:548511236-548541807 GCF_002162155.2 Triticum dicoccoides | reverse complement strand
AACAAAGAGAAAAAAACAACATACAACTTTTGCGTCGGAGTGGGCACGCCGTTTGCATTGCATGCACGCGTGACCTCTGTTGTTTGACGCCCACGAACGTAATACAAGAGGTCTCATATTTGTCCTCGACACAATGCCCCATGCTCCAATCCTCACCAATTCATCAAACATGAAACACAATTTTCAAATCTATGAGGGTGGACAACGTAACAGTATTTGATCAACAGGCCCCATACCTTGTTCCATCTTCTCCTACTAAAAAACATAGGATTTATGTGTCTAATTCTCAAGCAGATGCATATCTAATCCAAAATTTTCTTGCACAGCAAAACAATAGAGTAGAATTCACATCAGGATATATATAAAGGCAAAGAACATCTGAATTTATATGGTTCCTACAATGATTTCCATTCACATGGACAGTGTTGGAAATATGAGCAATTTACCAAATGATTTTATTAGCAGACATATTAGATAAAGCATGACTAATATAACAGTGACAAAACAAGCCATGCGATTTGACAAAGAGAAGGTAAACATCATCTTCATATATGAACTATAACTGAACATATCTAGAGCAGACAGTATAGCAAGTTGCATATATGAAGAAGAGTCTAACATATCTAGAGCAAATAGTAGAACAGGGAACTGTAGCAGGACCTCTAACAAAAAGGAGAAGAACACGTGGCAGTAGAAGCGCTGGACTTGGGGTCGGTGTCCTCGCCTGCCATGTCGTCGAGGAGGTCGTGGACGTCGGGGAAGAAGTCATCATCGGGGAAGTAGTCGTCGGAGTCCGTGATGAAGAAGCCAGTAGTCGTGCGGAGAGCTCTCCAAAAATCTTATCACCCTTCTCCCGTACAGGACTCAAAAGGTGCGGTTTCGGAGGCCTACTGTCCCGACCTGCGGTGCACGCCGCAAGACGGGATGGGGAAGAACGTAGCAGCAGCGCAGTGCTCGGAACTTTGTGGCGAGAGGAAGAGGAGCTTCTCACGCGAAGAGGCAGCGGCGGGAGGTGAAGCAACGAAGGGAGACGAAGCGAATAGGCAGCGGCCGAAGAAACGTTTCAACTCCCACGTGACCTTTCGTATACCCGTCGTGCGTGGCAAAAATTTAGACATCGGCTCGGCTCATTCTCGCAAGGCGCGACGCGTCGAGGCGAGGCATGGCGAGGCGGGCGGCGGAGGAGGAGCGCGCGTGGATGTCTCTCCTGTTCTCATGATCATACATGTGGGGAAAGAACCTTCCTTGTAAAGAGGTCCAACTCCCTCTAAACTAGCAATGTGGGACTAAACTTTTGTTCCACCTCTTGCCTTGCACGAATGGGCTGCGTGGGCCTCTAGGATTTATTAGGAATTTCTGAAACTAGTATTGGGCTAGGCCCAAAATAGACAAAATTCCAGCAATCCCCCACCAGATCCCAGAGGCACACAAAATTTGCCTTTGGTTCCAAAACACTGTTTTATATACCGGTACTGCAGTGGAGACTGTTAAGTTGAACTTCCACCTAGAACTCTATGCTACACTAG
The DNA here is from genome assembly GCF_002162155.2 of Triticum dicoccoides. Taxonomy (NCBI): domain Eukaryota; kingdom Viridiplantae; phylum Streptophyta; class Magnoliopsida; order Poales; family Poaceae; genus Triticum; species Triticum dicoccoides. The sequence goes on along the minus strand of NC_041380.1, from coordinate 548,540,281 downwards.
TAAGCAACTTGAACAGTGGACTGGGCCTTGAACTGCAAGTTTTCTGCGAATCTAGCTTCACATAAAGCCTTGACCGATACGTGGCTATTGTGGGTCTTCCCCGCGGGTGGAGCTTATGCGTCATACTCCGAGACCTTTCATGAGTTTACTAGAGAGAACCCTACTCTCATAGATTGCGATGTTTGACAATCAGACTCATATAGGTGTGTTCTTCAAAAGATGTTCTGCAGGACGACATCTCTGCTTCAATGAGCCACTTAGAACACATTAAGATATACATCAACATGCCATGCAGATTAGGAGAATATTGCATCTTTATGGAGTGGTATTGTTGATAGTAAGGATACTCTCCTCTCAGTTGACCAACAGCTTGTCTTCCACATCTAATTCACGGGATCTCCGATCACAAAGAGCAGGTTACCACTGTGAACAACTCATATTGTGGGTCTCATACCCATCTCCCTCGATGCATTATCTATCACATTACGTGATAGACCCTTAGTAAAAGGATCTGCCAGATTCTTAGTCGTTTGGATATAATCCAATGCAATAACTCCGGAGTTTCTCATTTTCCTGACAGACTTTAACCTTCTCTGAACGTGCCTTGATGACTTCATGTTATCCTTTGAGCTGCTCACTTTCGTGATCACAGTTTGATTGTCGCAGTTCATAAGGATACCCGGTACAAGTTTCTCAACAACCGGCAAGTCATTCAAGAGCTGGCGAAGCCAATCTGCTTTGACCGTAGCTGTATCTAGTGATGTGAGTTCTGCTTCCATTGTTGACCATGTTAAGATGGTCTGCTTGCAAGACTTCCAAGAAACAGCGCCACCTCCATGAGTGAATACATATCCGCTCGTGGCCTTTATCTCATAAGCATCTGAGATCTAGTTTGAGTCACTATACCCTTCAAGCACCTTTGGGTGCCCGGTGTAGTGAATTCCATAATTCACAGTGCCTTTCAAATAACGCAAAACTCTTTCTAGAGCTTTCCAATGCACATCTCCTGGTTTTGAGACAAACCAACTCAGTTTGCTAACAGCAAAAGAGATGTCAGGTCTTGTAGCACTGGCTAAGTACATAAGCGAGCCAATGATCTGAGAATATTTCAATTGATCTCTAGCAATTCTTCGATTCTTTTGAAGTAACACACTCGCATCATATGGTGTTGGAGAGGGCTTGCAGTCACTGTAGCCAAAGCGACTCAAGATCTTTTCCACATAGTGAGATTGAAGCAATGTAATCCCACCATCATCGTCTCTCAACAACTTGATGTTCAGAATGACATCAGCCACTCCTAAATCCTTCATCTCAAAGCAACGAGATAGGAAATCCTTGACCTCCTTAATAACATTCAGATTTGTTCCGAAAATCAGTATGTCATCAACATACAAGCAAAGGATAACTCCCTCGCCCCCACCATGGCGATAGTACACACATTTGTCAGCTTCGTTTACAACAAAGCCTGCAGCTGTTAAAGTTCTCTCAAACTTCTCATGCCACTGTTTGGGTGCTTGCTTAAGTCCGTACAAAGACTTCAGCAACTTGCATACTTTCCCTTCCTGACCATCTATTACAAAGCCATCCGGTTGTTCCATATAAATTTCCTCGTCCAACTCTCCATTTAGGAAAGCAGTCTTAACATCCATTTGATGAACGAGAAGATCATGCGAGGCAGCTAGTCAAAGTAGAACTCGAATAGTGGTCAGTCGAGCCACAGGTGAGTAAGTATCAAAGAAGTCTTCACCTTCCTTTTGGGTATAACCCTTAGCCACGAGCCGAGCCTTGTACTTTTCAATAGTACCATCAGGCCTAAGCTTCTTCTTGAATAACCATTTGCATCCTATAGGTTTGCGCCCATAAGGACGATCAGTTATCTCCCAAGTTTCATTCGCTAAGATGGAATCCATCTCGCTACGAACCGCTTCCTTCCAGTAGTCAGCATCTTCAGATGCATAAGCCTCTGAAATAGAACTGGGAGTGTCATCTATGAGATACACAAGAAAATCATCACCAAAGGACTTTGCATTCCTCTGTCTCTTGCTCCTAGTAGGAACTTTATTGTTTTCCTCCACAGGACTTTCAAAGTGTTCTATCGAAATGGTAGGTTTGGTAATTGTAACTGGTTCCTGATTCGATGAACTAGGCATCTCCTGATTAGATGAGGTAGCCATATCCTTCATGGGAAAGATATCTTCAAAGAAAGTCGCATCATTCGACTCCATGATCGTACCGACATGCATGTCAGGTACCTCAGATTTTACAACCAAGAATCTATATCCAATGCTATGAAAAGCATATCCCAGAAAAACACAATCCACAGTCTTTGGTCCAAGCTTCCGCTTCTTTGAAATTGGAACATTGGCTTTCGCCAAACAACCCCATGTTCGCAGATAAGAGAGTTTTAACCTTTTCTTCTCCCATTCCTCGAATGGAGTTATCTCTTTGTTCTTTGTGGGGACTCGGTTTAGGACATGACATGCTGTCAATATCGCCTCCCCTCACCATGCCTTGGAGAGACCCGATGTGTCTAACATGGCGTTAACCAAATCAGTTAGAGTACGATTCTTTCTTTCGGCCACCCCATTTGACTGAGGTGAGTAGGGAGGCGTCCTCGCATGGATTATACCATGTTCCGCACAAAAAGCATCAAATTCATTGGAAAAATACTCTCCACCACGGTCGGACCTAAGCCTCTTGATTTTTTGATCAAGTTGGTTTTCCACTTCAGCTTTATAGATCTTGAAAAAGTTCAAAGCCTCGTCCTTAGACTTCAGAAGATACACACGGCAGTATCTAGTGGAGTCATCGATTAATGTCATGAAATATTTCTTTCCACCTTTTCTCAAAACACCATTCATTTCACATAGATCTGAATGTATTTCCGCGGTCGTGTGAGACTTACGAGGTTGCTTAGCTTGCACACACACTTGACACTTAGATCCCTTGACAGTGGTGAAACTAGGGATTAAGTTCAACTTCGCTAGTCGCGACATGCAACCAAAGTTAACATGACAAGACGTGCATGCCACACATTTGATTTACTATTGTTGCAAATATGATTAACAACTTTATTGCAAACGTCTGATAAGGATAAACGAAACAGGCCTCCTGACTCATAACCTTTACCAACAAAGGTTCCATACTTGGATATTACAAATTTATTCGACTCAAAGATAAGCTTGTAGCCATCTCTACACAGAAGACATCTACTAACAAGATTTTTATTGACGGAGGGGACATAATGCACGTTCTTCAGCCGCACAATCTTCCCCGAAGTAAACTTCAGATCGACCGTGCCAACACCACGAACAGAAGCACCTGAACCGTTGCCCATCACCACGGTTGAAGTCCCTGTGGTCCAGCATCCTTCATATCAATGTCTTCAATGACAACATTAGCGGTCTTGTCGCCTTTCCCAGGATGACGCTTGTCATAGCGATTAGGTCAACTAGGAGCCCAATGATCAGGATCCCCACACACATGGCAGACACCTTTCTTCTTGTCATTCTTCTTCTTAAAGTTCTTGTGCTGGACTGCCTTGTTCTTCCCATCAAACTTTGCTTTACCATCAAACTTGCCCTTGTTCTTGAACTTGTGGTGCTGGAAGTTCTGCTTCTGTACCACATTGGCACTAGATCCTCCCTCAATACCTCGAGCACGTGTGTCCTTTGCTCTCGCCTTTTCTTCCACATCAAGAGTGCCAATGAGATCCAGGACGGAAAACTCCTGCCTCTTATGTTTCAGCAAGGTAGCAAAGTTCCTCCATGAAGGAGGAAGCTTAGTGATGATACCTCCGGCAACAAACTTGTCCGGTAGCATACAACCGAAGTGCTCAAGTTCTCTAGCAAATGACTGTATCTCATGAGCTTGCTCAACCACAGAGCGCTCTTCAGTCATCCTGTAATCATAGAATTGCTCCATGATGTACAGCTCAGTGCCAGCATCTGAGACCCCAAACTTGGCCTCGAGTGCATCCCACATATCTTTTCCATTATCAATTGACGCATAAGCATCAACTATGTTCTCACTAAGAACACTCAAGAGAGCAGCCTTAAACAGAGTATCCATTTTCTGACAGGCTTGTGCCTGTTGAGCATCAAGCTCTCCTTCAGGTTTGCCAAGAGTGGCGTCATAGCAACTCATGGTTTGAAACCATAAGACTGCTCTCACGCGCCACCTCTTATAGTGGATACCCTCAAACATAGGAGGTCTCATGGAAGCAGCAAAACCACTCGGGGTAAATTTCCTATAGTAAGGTTTTTGGATTTTTGGAAGTATCAGCAATTTACCAAATGATTTTATTAGCAGAAATACTAGATAAAGCATGACTAATATAACAGTGACAAAACAAGCCATGCGATTTGACAAAGAGAAGGTAAACAACATCTTCATATATGAACTGTAACTGAACATATCAAGAGTAGACAGTATAGCAAGTTGCATATATGAAGAAGAGTCTAACATATCTAGAGCAAATAGTAGAACAGGGAACTGTAGCAGGACCTCTAACAAAAAGGATAAGAACACGTACGGGACAGCAGCAGCAGAAGCGCTGGACTTGGGGTCGGTGTCCTCGCCTGCCATGTTGTCGAGGAGGTCGTGGACGTTGGGGAAGAAGTCGTCGTCGGGGAAGTAGTCGTCGAAGTCCATGATGAAGAAGCCAGTAGTCGCGCGGAGCGCTCCCCAAAAACCTTATCACCCTTCTCCCGTACAGGACTCAAAAGGTGCAGTTCCAGAGGCCTACTGTCCCGACTTGCGGTGCACGCCGCAAGACGGAATGGGGAAGAACGTAGCAGCAGCGCAGTGGTCGGAACTTTGTGGCGAGAGGAAGAGGAGCTTCTGTTGTCTCTCTGGAGAGGAGTGGCCTCTCTTATATAGGCACAGGAGAAGGACGCGAAGAGGCAGCGGCGGGAGGTGAAGCAACGAAGGGAGTGCTACCTCTTGAGCACGGTGTTGGATTTCCCCGAAGAGGAGAGGATGATGCAGCAAAGTAGCGTAAGTATTTCCCTCGGTTTTTGAGAACCAAGGTATCAATCTAGTAGGAGGCTACGCGCGAGTCCCTCGTACCTACACAAAGACAATAGCTCAACGCAACCAACGCGCTTAGGGGTTGTCAATCCCTTCACGGTCACTTATGAAAGTGAGATCTGATAGAGATGATAAATAATATTTTTGGTATAGAGATGCAAAGTAAAAAAGTAAAAGCAAAGTAAAAGCAAAGCAATAATAAAGTGATGGAGATTGATATGATAAGAAAGAGACCCGGGGGCCATAGGTTTCACTAGTGGCTTCTCTCAAGAGCATAAGTATTCTACGGTGGGTGGACAAATTACTGTTGAGCAATTGACAGAATTGAGCATAGTTATGAGAATATCTAGGTATGATCATGTATATAGGCATCACGTCCGAGACAAGTAGACCGACTCCTGCCTGCATCTACTACTATTACTCCACTCATCGACTGCTATCCAGCATGCATCTAGAGTATTAAGTTAAAAACAAAGTAACGCCTTAAGCAAGATGACATGATGTAGAGGGATAGTTTCGTGCAATATGACAAAAAAACCATCTTGTTATCCTCGATGGCAACGATACAATACGTGCCTTGCTGCCCCTTCTGTCACTGGGAAAGGACACCACAAGATCGAACCCAAAGCTAAGCACTTCTCCCATGGCAAGAAAAACCAATCTAGTAGGCCAAACCAAACTGATAATTCGAAGAGACTTGCAAAGATAACCAATCATACATAAAAGAATTCAGAGAAGATTCAAATATTATTCATAGATAGACTTAATCATAAACCCACAATTCATCGGTCTCAACAAACACACCGCAAAAAGAAGATTACATCGAATAGATCTCCACGAGAGAGGGGGAGAACATTGTATTGAGATCCAAAAAGAGAGAAGAAGCCATCTAGCTACTAACTATGGACCCGTAGGTCTGAAGTAAACTACTGACACTTCATCGGAGGGGCTTGGATGATGATGTAGAAGCCCTCCGTGATCGATGCCCCTTCCGGTGGAGCTCTGGAACATGCCCCAAGATGGGATCTCGTGGATATAGAAAGTTGCGGCGGTGGAATTAGGTTTTTGGCTCCGTCCCCGATCATTTGGGTGTACGTAGGTATGTATAGGAGGAAGAAGTACGTCGGTGGAGCTTCGAGGGGCCCACGAGGCAGGGGGCGCCCTAGGGGGGCGCGCCCTCCACCCTCGTGGCCGCCTTGTGGCTTTCTTGACGGAGGGTCCAAGTCTCCTGGATCTTATCTGATGAGAAAATCACGTTTCCGAAGGTTTCATTCCGTTTGAACTCCGTTTGATATCCTGTTTCTCCGAAACACTGAAATAGGCAAAAAAACATCAACTCGGGGATGGGCCTCCGGTTAATAGGTTAGTCCCAAAAATAATATAAAAGTGGAAAATAAATCCCAATATAGTCCAAAACAGTAGATAATATAGCATGGAGCAATCAAAAATTATAGATACGTTGGAGACATATCAAGCATCCCCAAGCTTAATTCCTGCTCGTCCTCGAGTAGGTAAATGATAAAAACAGAATTTTTGATGCGGAGCGCTACTTGGCATAATTTTAATGTAATTCTTCTTAATTGTGGTATGAATATTCAGATCTGAAAGATTCAAGACAAAAGTTCATATTGACCTAAAAATGATAATACTTCAAGCATACTAACTAAGCAATTATGTCTTCTCAAAATAACATGGCCAAAGAAAGTTCATCCCTACAAAATCATATAGTTTAGTCATGTTTCATTTTCTTCACACAAGAATGCTCTCATCATGCACAACCCCCATGACAAGCCAAGCAATTGTTTCATACTTTAGTAATCTCAAGCCTATAAACTTTCACGCAATATATGAGCGCGAGCCATGGACATAGCACTATATGTGGACTAGAATATAATGAGGGGGTTATGTGGAGAAGACAAAAAAGGGAGAAAGTCTCACATCAATGAGGCTAATCAATGGGCTATGGAGATGCCCACCGATTGATATTAATGCAAGGAGTAGGGATTGCCATGCAACGGATGCACTAGAGTTATAAATGTATGGAAGCTCAACAAAAGAAACTAGTGGGTGTGCATCCAACTTGCTTGCTCACGAAGACCTAGGGCACTTGAGGAGGCCCATTGTTGGAATATACAAGCCAAGTTCTATAGTGAAAAATTCCCACTAGTATATGAAAGTGATAACATGAGAGACTCTCTACTATGAAGATCATGGTGCTACTTTGCAGCACAAGTGTGGTAAAAGGATAGTAACATTGTCCCTTCTCTCTTTTTCTCTCATTTTTTTGGGCCTTTTCTTTTTTATGGCCTTTCTCTTTTTTATGGCCTTTTTTTATTCCTCACTTGAGACAATGCTCTAATAATGATGATCATCACACTTCTATTTATTTACAACTCAATGATTACAACTCGATACTAGAACAAAGATGACTCTATATGATTGCCTCCGGCGGTGTTCCGGGATATGCAAAGAACCAAGAGTGACATGTATGAAAGAATTATGAAGGGTGGCTTTGCCACAAATACTATGTCAACTACATGATCATGCTAAGCAATATGACTATGATGAATGTGTCATGATGAACGGAATGATGGAAAGTTGTATGGAAATATATCTCGGAATGGCTATGGAAATGCCATAATAGGTAGGTATGGTGGCTGTTTTGAGGAAGATATAAGGAGGTTTATGTGTGAAAGAGCGTATCATATCATGGGGTTTGGATGCACCGGCGAAGTTTGCGCCAACTCTCAATGTGAGAAAGGGCAATGCACGGTATCAAAGAGGCTAGCAAGGATGGAAGGGTGAGAGTGCGTATAATCCATGGACTCAACATTAGTCATAAAGAACTCACATACTTATTGCAAAAATCTACAAGTCATCAAAAACCTCGGTACTACGCGCATGCTCCTAGGGGGATAGATTGGTAGGAAAAGACCATCGCTCGTCCCCGACCGCCACTCATAAGGAAGACAATCAAATAACACCTCATGTTTCAAATTTGTTGCATAACGTTTACCATACGTGCATGCTACGGGACTTGCAAACTTCAACACAAGTATTTCTCAATTTCACAACTACTCAACTAGCATGACTTTGATATTATTACCTCCATATCTCAAAACAATCATCAAGCATCAAACTTTTCTTAGTATTCAACACACTCATACGAAAGTTTTATTATTAATGTTGCATACCAAGCATATTAGAATTTTAAACAAATTACCATGCTATTAAGACTCTCAAAATAATCTAAGTGAAGCATGAGAGATCAATAGTTTCTATAAAACAAATCCACCACCGTGCTCTAAAAGATATAAGTGAAGCACTAGAGCAAAACTATAAAGCTCAAAAGATATAAGTGAAGCACATATAGTATTCTATCAAATTCCAAATCATGTATGGCTCTCTCAAAAGGTGTGTACAGCAAGGATGATTGCGGTAGACTAACAAGCAAAGACTAAAATCATAAAAGACGCTCCAAGGAAAACAGATATCATGTGGTGAAAAAAATATAGCTCCAAGTAAAGTTACCGATAGAAGTAGACGAAAGAGGGGATGCCTTCCGGGGCATCCCCAAGCTTTGGCTTTTAGGTGTCCTTAGATTATCTTGGGGGTGACATTGGAATCCCCAAGCTTAGGCTCTTGCCACTCCTTGTTCCATAATCCATCAAATCTTTACCCAAAACTTGAAAACTTCACAACACAAAACTTAAAGTAGAAAATCTCGTGAGCTCCGTTAGCGAAAGAAAACAAAAGACCACTTCAAGGTACTGTAATGAACTCATTCTTTATTTATATTGGTGTTAAACCTACTGTATTCCAACTTCTCTATGGATTATAAACTATTTTACTAGCCATAGATTCATCAAAATAAGAAAACAACACACGAAAAACAGAATCTGTCAAAAACAGAACAGTCTGTAGTAATCTGTAGCTAGCGCAAGATCTGGAACCCCAAAAATTCTAAAATAAATTGCTGGACGTGAGGAATTTATATATTAATCATCTGCAAAAATAATTAACTAAATATCACTTTCCAAAAAAAATGACAGCAGTTCTCGTGAGCGCTAAAGTTTCTGTTTTTTACAGCAAGTTCAACAAGACTTTCCCCAAGTCTTCCCAATGGTTCTAATTGGCACAAACACTAATTAAACACAAAAAACACAACCAAAACAGAGGCTAGATAATTTATTTATTACTAAATAGGAGCAAAAAGCAAGGAATAAAAATAAAATTGGGTTGCCTCCCAACAAGCGCTATCGTTTAACGCCCCTAGCTAGGCATAACAAGCAAGAATAGATCTAGGTATTGCCATAATAGTAAGATAGATTATTAAAACTCATTTCATATTCTCTACGTTCGGCAGCAAGTTTTCTTTGAGGCAAGCAAAAGTAATCAAAAGGACTAAATTTAACGGGACAAAAGTCCCCAAGATCGACCTTGGGAGGTATAGGTTCCTCCTTTGGTCCTTCATAATGCACAACCAATTCATCATTATAAGCATTCTTTTGACAGAACTTTGTGAGCCTATATTCAAGAGAATATCCTAGTTCATTATTTCGAATAGCCAAATCATCATTAAGTTCAGAAATTCTATCAACTAAAACATTGGTAGGAACCCTTTTTCTAAGATTTTCATTGAAAGCAACATAGTCTAGAGATTGAAAACACATTATTTCTTGTTGATCAAAGAGGATAGCCTCTATGGGAGGACGGCAAGCGTCCACCCTATAATGCTCAAAGATTTCTTTGGCTTCTTTTATTATGAATCTAAACTCATGAGCCAAAAAGATAGTAGCGGCATGCTTAACAGAAGAATGCTCAATATTAGAAAATTCCAGAAAAATCCTTTGTATGGAAGGATGCATGTGCATGAATTGTCTTTCAAGTTCAACTACAAGCATGGCAATAGCGTCCGCAAGACTACTAGTTCTATGAAGGATAGAACTACCCATAGAAGGTAAAGCACCGGCACAAGTAAAGAAATCTTGAATAACTCCTTTTCCAATAATATTACCACTACCAACACAGAATTTTTTTGTATGAAAGATGGTAGGTTCTTTAGCAGGAGCATCAGAATTTTTCATGATATTATTATTGTCCATATCGACAATAATTTCCCCAATTTCAGACATAGAGGCAGAAGGTAAAGGACTTGACATAACGACAAGCAAACAAACTAACACACAAGCAAACAAAAAGCAAACGAGCAAAAAGAGGCAAATAGAGAGGGAGGATAGAGAGAGAGAGGGCGAAAAAAACGGCAAGGGTGAAGTGGGGGAGAGGAAATCGAGAGGCAAATGGCAAATAATGTAATGCGGGAGATAGAGTTGTGATCGGTACTTGGTATGTTGACTTTTGTGCAGACTCCCCGGCAACGGCGCCAGAAATTCTTCTGGCTACCTCTTGAGCACTGCGTTGGATTTCCCCAAAGAGGAAAGGATGATGCAGCAAAGTAGCGTAAGTATTTCCCTTAGTTTCTGAGAACCAAGATATCAATCCAGTAGGAGGCTACGCGTGAGTCCCTCGTACCTACACAAAAACAATAGCTCAACGCAACCAACGCGCTTAGGGGTTGTCAATCCCTTCACGGTCACTTACGAAAGTGAGATCTGATAGAGATGATAAATAATATTTTTGGTATTTCTGGTATAGAGATGCAAAGTAAAAGTAAAAGCAAAGTAAAAGCAAAGCAATAATAAAGTGATGGAGATTGATATGATGAGAAAGAGACCCGGGGGCCATAGGTTTCACTAGTGGCTTCTCTCAAGAGCATAAGTATTCTACGGTGGGTGAACAAATTACTGCTGAGCAATTGACAGAATTGAGCATAGTTATGAGAATATCTAGGTATGATCATGTATATAGGCATCACGTCCGAGACAAGTAGACTGACTCCTGCCTGCATCTACTACTATTACTCCACTCATCGACCGCTATCCAGGATGCATCTAGAGTATTAAGTTAAAAACAGAGTAACGCCTTAAGCAAGATGACATGATGTAGAGGGATAGTTTCATGCAATATGATAAAAAAACCATCTTGTTATCCTCGATGGCAACGATACAATACGTGCCTTGCTGCCCCTTCTGTCACTGGGAAAGGACACCGCAAGATCGAACCCAAAGCTAAGCACTTCTCCCATGGCAAGAAAAACCAATCTAGTAGGCCAAACCAAACTGATAATTCAAAGAGACTTGCAAAGATAACCAATCATACATAAAAGAATTCAGAGAAGATTCAAATATTATTCATAGATAGACTTGATCATAAACCCACAATTCATCGGCCTCAACAAACACACTGCAAAAAGAAGATTACATCGAATAGATCTCCACAAGAGAGGGGGAGAACATTGTATTGAGATCCAAAAAGAGAGAAGAAACCATCTAGCTACTAACTATGGACCCGTAGGTCTGAAGTAAACTACTCACACTTCATCGGAGGGGCTTGGATGATGATGTAGAAGCCCTCCGTGATCGATGCCCCTTCCGGCGGAGCTCCGGAACAGGCCCCAAGATGGGATCTCGTGGATACAGAAAGTTGCGGCGGTGGAATTAGGTTTTTGGCTCCGTCCCCGATCGTTTGGGGGTACGTAGGTATATATAGGAGGAAGAAGTACATCAGTGGAGCTTCGAGGGGCCCACAAGGTAGGGGGTGCGCCTCCACCCTCGTGGCCGCCTCGTGGCTTTCTTGACGGAGGGTCCAAGTCTCCTGGATCTTATCTGATGAGAAAATGAAAATAACAAAAATTTAGACATCGGCTCGGCTCATTCCCGCAACCCGCGGTGCGTCGTGACGAGGCGAGGCGAGGCGTGGCGTGGCATGGAGAGGCGGGCGGCGGAGGAGGAGCGCGCGTGGATGTCTCTCTTGTTCTCATGCTCATACATGTGGGGAAAGAACCTCCCTTGTAAAGAGGTCCAACTCCCTCTAAACTAGAAATGTGGGACTAAACTTTTGTTCCACCTCTTGCCTTGCACGGATGGGCTGCGTGGGCCTCTAGGATTTATTAGGAATTTCTGAAACTGCTATTGGGCTAGGCCCAAAATAGAAAAAAATTCCAGCAAACAGTACATACAAATATATATTGACATGGTAGCATTCAACAAAATCTTGATTACCTGAATTATGGTATTTGGCAAAATAGTAAGTACAGTTTATAGGGCGCAATGGATACAATGTAATGGATCTTTTGTTGGATGCTACAATGAAGAAGAAGAAGAAGAAAAAGTTAACCACTGTACAAACCGAGAAGAAAGGCATAACTAAGAGACCAACAGAATATGAGCTACTGATAATACGACTTGGTCGGTAGCTCATACTGATGCTACTAACCAGTCTCTCAAGCATGCATAAGAAGGTACATAGCATGTATATGACCAACAAGTTATAGTTACAATGATTCTCTCTCTTGAGAATAGTTATAATTCCAGACCTATTGAGGTAACATAAACTAGTGCTAAAATCAAACTACGAAGGTGCTTCACCAAAATCAAAATCATCCAATAAACAAATGACTAGTGATATTTATTTTATCTGCCTTTATTCTAGATACTGTGATGGCACAAAAGTTCTGTGATTATCGACTTAGACTGTGATTATCTACTGGGACTGTGCTATCCTTGGAGCGATGCCCGAGGAGCCCAGCACTGCTCCTACTATCAACACATCAAGGAAGGGCCTCGTAAAGAGCTGTCCATTGAGATGAATGACTGCGGACACAATGCACGTGCAGCCGGCCAACATCCAGACGAAGTCTGCGCCAGCAACATGGCGGTGGGGGAGGGTTGCATGAGATCCCCGCCCAACGAGTACTATTAGGCAGTCCTCCAAGTTATAGATGACAAGCATCGGAGGAGCGCCATCATGATGAGAGGAGGCAATCCATCGGCCTCAATGCTAGCCTCGGTGCCTCAAGCTCTCACGACGACGCAATCTTTGCTACTTGCCATGGCCCGTCGAGCATGCACACCTCTGGTGCAGCGGACAATTGGCGTAGTTGTTGATGTGATTTGCTATGCTTCTTAGTGTATTATGTGACACTCCAAAAATTTATTTGGTTTTTCAGCAAAAACTTTGTTGGTTTTTGAAAAGAGGCCATTTAAAATTTTTCCAGAAAACCTTCCTCTTAAAAACTTCTTTGGCAAGGATTCTTATTTTTGTATCTTCTTCAAACTATGGTGTTTGATCATTTAAAACTCTTTCTCTGATGGTTCCCTTCTCAAAGTATATTTTTGGAAATTATTATTTTTCTTATAAAAAGAACTCTATGAATTTTGAAGTTTTTCTTATCTTGAAAACCACCCATGGTTTTACCATGTCTCCTATAGTAAATCTTCTCAAAGTCCCTCCCTCCACCTTTGAACAATCTAAATTCTCTGTCTCAATAAGTCCAAACAAGTTTTGGATTTTATTTCAATTATTTTTATCTCTCAAATCATTTCTGCCAATTATTTTGAGCCTGAGTGATTTTCAAAGCAAGTACCAAGATGCAATTGATTTTTGACCTGAAACCAACTCCCTTGGATAGTCCTTAGTACCCACAACCTAGAACCATCTTGATCCACTATTCTTCTTTTCAAAAAATTCAAATTTCACTCTCTGCAAGTTTGGACCAGATTTTCCAAATTTGGTGAAATTTATATCTACACTTCTCCAAAAATTCCACCAAAATTCAGGCAGCCTCCTGGTGCAATGAGAGGCCACCCCACCAAGTTTCAGCTCAAGGAAAAATCCCTAGATGCCTAGATCATTCTGTCGAACACCTTGCATGCACTGTTTTTGTTCATCTTCAGTTAACTTCAGGGTTCAGTGTCGTTTTTCCTTCGTCAGACTTCGGTCACGCGGCCACAGTGCACCCTGGCACGATGCTCGCGGCCTCTTCTCCTTGGCCCGCACCCCGCACGCACGCTTGGCCGATTCCTGGCGTCGGTGGCAACGAGCCTCGCCGGCATTGGAGGTTTCTGCGGTGGCTGCGCCACCCGTGGCGGCCAGCGAGGGCCCGAGCCCGCTCGCCACGCCACCCGGCGCCGCCCAACGCCCCCTGGCTCTCCGGGTGTCCCTGCCATGCCAGCGCACACCCGTGGCACCGTCACCGTGGCCCGGCAAGCACAGAACGTGCTCCCTGCCGCCGACGGGCCCGCGCCGCCCCGTCCCGTCGAGCTCGCCTAAAGCACCCAATCCTGGCTCGTTTAGCACCTAAACGGACCCAGTGAATCCCCACGACGGCGATCGACCCCTAAACCTCCCCGACCAATGCCCTGCGCCGCCGTAAACTTCGCCGGAGAACTCCGTTCTCGGCCACCGCCTCGGACCGCCTATAAAAAGGGCTCCCGAGCTCGCTCTCGAGCACACACCCCTTTGCATCTCACCAGCACCCCGCCAGGCCAACAGGGGGACCTCGAGGAGGTCTCCTCCCCCAGCTCTGGCCGCCCCGTTCCGCCTCGGCCTCCGTCTCGATTCGCTCCGGTGAGGCCGTCCCCGACGCCCAAATTCTGTCAGATACCCCCTCTAGCTACTAGAGGTCTAACCCCCTCCTCAATTTGATCCCCGCAGCTCTCTCCGACGAGGCCCTCGACCACCCGAACCGCCGTCCGCCGGAGCAAGGCTCGCTGTCGACGTGGTACTCGCCGGCGACCACCACCACCACCAACCGACGCGGAATGGCGCCCTGAACACGGAGGTACTCTCCGATCTCCCTGCCTCGCCGTGGATCACCGCCGGCGACCACCGCGGCTCTCGGGCACCGTCGAGCTCTGCCGCCCCGTTTGAAAATTCAAACCTGACGGGCGGGACCCGCCTGTCAGCCTCTCTGTCCTTTCTAAACGAACCGTTTTCTGAAAGCGTCTTCTGCCAGAATGCACTTTCCCTCTGGGCTGGCGTATTCTCTATCGAAGTGTTTTCTGTTTTTATAAGTGAGCCCCTGGAAGTTTTCTGTTTCATTACAGATGAGTCCCTAGACTAAAACCCTTATAACTTTTTAACAGAAAGGAATTTTTGAGTGATTCTTTTTCTGTCCTCTTAAAATTTTTGCCTAGTTTTTATCATATTTATTTGAAAAATATTTGGAACAATTTTGTGCACCTCACGGTATTCACGATAGCGCGTATATTTTCTTTATACCGTAGATACCGAAGGAGGTGACGGGACCGCAAACTTCACCGAGCTAGGCTCCGACTACTCTGAACCAGGCAAGCATGTTTGAACTTTTGATATGATGATTGTTTTGGCATGTTTGCATTAAGTAGTTTCATGGCATATTGATGAGCATACCGACGAATGTCATGTTACATGCAACGATGAGGCAAGTGAGTTTCGAAAATCCATAAGTGGATGGATGTGAGTATGCATGGCCATGTGTTGGCATGAGGATGGGTAAGATGGCAGTGTTGTAGCATGCCAGTCTTATGCCAGACTATATGACTTCAGAGTCAACCCGTATCGGTCCAGTACCTTCCATTCTTCCTTCCCTGTACTACCACATGTTTTCCGCAAGGAATATGGCTTAGTAAGTTGCAAACCGCTTTCCTGGTACACACCAAAAGGAGAGGCCGTGATGATGGTTCCATGGCCCTGGATTAAAGCCAGTCATCCGGTCAAGGGGCATGGGTGTTTCCGGTTGGGACCGAGAGGGGGGCACCCCTTAGAGCGCGCGTATATAAATTTGATCCCATGCTATTCGAGATTGTGATCTCCCCGTCTCAAAAGTTTTTCTTGGACGATGTCTAGGGTGATTCCTGGCATCGAGAGGTAGGATGGGTGTGTACTGGTTAGCTGTGCTTTCTTCCGAAATATCGTAAACGGAACTAGTCCTTCGTGACTACGGAAATCCGTTGGCTGTGGGAAAAAAAATTTGTACAAACTCTGCAGAGTCATATATTCCTTTGAATCATCTATTCCATGTCCAAGTTCGGTATTATCTTATCCTGACAAATGTCAGTTTTGATGTCAGAGACTCCGGTGAATCACATGAGTGCTAAGTCCGGCTAAATGTTTATTCCTGTGGATGGACTAACCCGTTTATTTTCATGAATTGAATATTTATTATGAGTATTATTCACTTGTGAATAAAAGCCCTTTCTGTGATGTCGCTCAGACGTCCGACTGTGGCATTGTTATTATTTACTTTCAATAAAAGCCCTCTCTGTGATGTCGCTCAGACGTCCGACTGTGGCATTGTTATATTTTACTTTCAATGAAAGCCCTTTCTGCGATGTCGCTCAGACGTCCGACTGTGGCGTTTTTTTAAAGCCCTTTATGTGGCATCGCTCAGACGCCCGACTGTGGCATTTCTTTTAAAGCCCTTTATGTGGCGTCGCCCAGAAGCCCGACTGTGGCATTTCTTTTAAAGCCCTTTATGTGGCGTTGCCCAGACGTCCGACTGTGGCATTTCTTTTAAAGCCCTTTATGTGGTGTCGCCTAGACGCCCGACTGCGGCGTGATTTATTTATTTATCTTCCTATCGAGGTGTCGCTTCAGACACCCGATTAGGTTTACAGTTATTTTGTTGGGTTTTCGAGTGGACTACCGCCGACCCCCTTTTCACCTATCTTGTTTTTACGAATTAATGTGCCACTGTTAAAATTAATCATGACGCATCCATGCATGCATTTGTTATATCTTACGTCCGAACTGTCTTGCGAGTACTTTCAAAGTACTCACCTGGCTTGTTGATTTGGCCAGATGCTGACGAAGGCGATCTCATGGATGAAGAATTTGATAGCGAGTCCGACGCCTAGAGGAATCCCAGTCAGTCTCGTGCGACCCTGGATTTGGTCACTGTATTATATCCGCTTCCTCTACCAAATAAATTCATCGAGCCTTACCTCGACGCTCGATGAGATGCCAGTTTTAGGGTCATGTATCTCACTCCCCGCTGTGTTTTTCCACCACCACCCTATCCTCGAGTCAGTAGTATGCCTCCACACCACTGTGTCATGTCCGCCATTATGTATAATTATTGGCGTGCTTGTAATAATTTGGTTGAGCAACCGTAGCTCGACCCTGTAATATATTTTATGCTACTGGCTTATTGTATCAAGAATTTGTCTACCGGTAAGGAGGATTTTTCTCATACTGGACTCAAAAGATTGGTTTCATAATAAACATTTTTATTGGAAAACCGGTCGTGACATATTATATCTATTTGTTGAGTTCCATTGCTATTTATATAAAATGGGATATCAAACAATACATAGAGTACCAACCAAAGACATGATGATACGTCTCCAACAAATCTATAATTTTTGACTGTTCCATGCTATTATATTATCAACCTTGGATGTTTTATATGCATTTATATGCTATTTTATATGATTTTTGGGACTAACCTATTAACCCAGAGCCCAGTGCCAGTTTATGTTTTTTCCCTGTTTTAGAATATCGCAGAAAAGGAAAATCAAACGGAGTCCAATTGACCTGAAACTTCACGGAACTTATTTTTGGATCAGAAGAAGCCCAGAAGACTTGGAGTGCACGTCAGGGGGGCACGCCCACCCCCCTGGCGCGCCCTCCACCCTCGTGGGCCTCTCATGGCCCCCTGATGTACTTATTCCGCCTATATATCTCCATATACCCTAAAAACATCCGGGAGCACAATAGATCGGGAGTTCCACCGCCAGAAGCCTCCGTAGCCACCGAAAACCAATCTAGACCTGTTCCGGCACCCTGCTGGAGGGGGGAATCCCTCTCCGGTGGCCATCTTCGTCATCCCGGTGCTCTCCATGACGAGGAGGGAGTAGTTCTCCCTCGGGGCTGAGGGTATGTACCAGTAGCAATGTGTTTGATCTCTCTCTCTCTCTCTCTCGTGTTCTTGAGGTGGTACGATCTTGATGTATCGCGAGCTTTGCTATTATATTTGGATCCTATGATGTTTCTTCCCCCCTCTACTCTCTTGTAATGGATTGAGTTTCCAATTTGAAGTTATCTTATCGGATTGAGTCTTTAAAGATTTGAGAACACTTGATGTATGTCTTGCCGTGTGTATCTGTGGTGACAATGGGATATCACGTGATTCACTTGATGTATGTTTTGGTGATCAACTTGCGGGTTCGCCCATGAACCTATGCATAGGGGTTGGCACACGTTTTCGTCGTGATTCTCCGGTAGAAACTTTGGGGCACTCTTTGAGGTTCTATGTGTTGGTTGAATAGATGAATCTGAGATTGTGTGATGCATATCGTATAATCATACCCATGGATACTTGAGGTGACATTGGAGTATCTAGGTGACATTAGGTTTTTGGTTGATTTGTGTCTTAAGGTGTTATTCTAGTACAAACTCTAGGGCTGTTTGTGACACTTATAGGAATAGCCCAACGGATTGATTGGAAAGAATAACTTTGAGGTGGTTTCGTACCCTACCATAATCTCTTCGTTCGTTCTCCGCTATTAGTGACTTTGGAGTGACTATTTGTTGCATGTTGAGGGATAGTTATGTGATCCAATTATGCTATTATTGTTGAGAGAACTTGCACTAGTGAAAGTATGAACCCTAGGCCTTATTTCCTATCATTGCAATACCATTTGTGCTCACTTTTATCATTAGTTACCTTGCTGTTTTTATATTTTCAGATTACAAAAACCTTTATCTACCATCCATATACCACTTGTATCACCATCTCTTCGCCGAACTAGTGCACCTATACAATTTACCATTGTATTGGGTGTGTTGGGGACACAAGAGACTCTTTGTTATTTGGTTGCAGGGTTGCTTGAGAGAGACCATCTTCATCCTACGCCTACTACGAATTGATAAACCTTAGGTCATCCACTTGAGGGAAATTTGCTACTGTCCTACAAACCTCTGCACTTGGAGGCCCAACAACGTCTACAAGAAGAAGGTTGTGTAGTAGACATCAAGCTCTTTTCTGGTGCCGTTGCCGAGGACGTGAGTGCTTGAAGGTATATCTTTAGATCTTGCAATCGAATCTTTTTGTTTCTTGTTTTATCACTAGTTTAGTTTATAAAAGAAAATTTAAAAAAATGGAATTAAGTTTGCCTCATACGCTTTATATTTTTAATATCTATCGTGAGAATAAGGATTCCGATAATTGTGCCAAAGTGTTAGAAGAAGAATGCATTAAAATGTTTGGCACTAAATCTTTGAATGATGAGCATGATTGCAATGTTGTTAGTATGAATTCCTTGAATATCCATGATGCTAATGATATGCAAAGCCACAAGCTTGGGGAAGCTATGTTTGATGAAGATGATATTTGTTGTCCCCCAAGTTTTGATGAGCAAATTTATTATGATGAAAGCATGCCTCCTATTTATGATGATTATATTGATGAAAGTGGATTTGGAGAGGTCATGACTTTATTTTGTGATGAATCCACTATTTCGAAGAGGTTCCAATTGTTATGAGAACAAAGTTGCTATCTATGATGATTATTGTGATGACTTGTATGCTATAAAGAATAATGATATCCATGAAAATTGTCATCATGATTTTAGTTTTCAATTGGGTTATGCCTCACATGATAATTATTTTGTTGAGTTTGCTCCCACTATTATTCATGAGAAGAAATTTTGCTTATGTGGAGAGTAGTAAATTTTCTATGCTTGTAGATCATGAAAAGAATGCTTTAGGTGCTGGTTATATTGTTGAATTCATTCATTATGCTACTGAAAATTATTATGAGGGAGGAATATATGCTTGTAGGAATTGCAATAATATCAAGTTTCCTCTCTATGTGCTTAAAGTTTTGAAGTTATGCTTGTTTCACCTTCCTATGCAAGTTGATTATTGTTCCCATAAGTTGTTTGCTCACAAAATCCCTATGAATAGGAAGTGGGTTAGACTTGAATGTGCTAGTCATATTATTCATGATGCTCTCTTTATGTTTCAATTCTTATCCTTTATGTGAGCATCATTGAAATCATCATGCCTAGCTAGGTGCGTTAAACGATAGCGCTTGTTGGGAGGCAACCCAACTTTATTTTTGTTCCTTGCTTTTTGTTCCTGTTTAGTAATAAATAATTCATCTAGCCTCTGTTTATATGTGGTTTTATGCTTTTAATTAGTGCTTGTGCCAAGTAGAACCTTTTGGAAGACTTGGGGAAAGTCTTTGTGATCATGCTGTAAAAAACAGAAACTTTAGCGCTCACGAGAATTGCTGCCATTTTTATTTGGAGAGTGCTATTTAGTTAATTCTTTTTGAAGATGATTAATAGATAAATTACTCAGGTCCAGAAATTTATTTGAGAATTTTATGAGTTCTATAAGTATACGTTTGATCCAGATTACTACAGACTGTTCTGTTTTTGACAGATTCTGTTTTTCGTGTGTTGTTTGCTTATTTTGATGAACCTATGGATAGTAAAAGAGTTTGTAAACCATAGAGAAGTTGTATTACAGTAGGTTTAACACCAATATAAATAAAGAATGAGTTTATTACAGTACCTTGAAGTGGTGATTTATTTTCTTTCGCTAACGGAGCTTACGAGTTTTCTGTTAAGTTTTGTGTTGTGTAGTTTTCAAGTTTTGGGTAAAGATTCGATGGACTATGGAATAAGGAGTGGAAAGAGCCTAAGCTTGGGATGCCCAAGGCACCCCAAGGTAATATTCAAGGACAACCAAGAGCCTAAGCATGGGGATGCCCCGGAAGGCATCCCCTCTTTCATCTTCGTTCATCGGTAACTTTACTTGGAGCTATATTTTTATTTACCACATGATATGTGTTTTGCTTGGAGCATTATTTTCCTTTGTTTTTCTTGCTGTTTGAATAAAATAACAAGATCTGAAATTCTTAAATGTTAGAGAGTCTTCATATAGTTGCATAATTATTCGACTACTCATTGATCTTCACTTATATCTTTCGGAGTAGTTTGTCATTTGCTCTAGTGCTTCACTTATATATTTTAGAGCATGGTGGTAGTTTTATTTTATAGAAATAGATGAACTCTCATGCATAACTTATATTATTTTGAGAGTCCTAAACAGCGTGGTAATTTGCTTTGGTTATGAAACTAGTCCTAATATGATGGGCATCCAAGAGGGATATAATAAAAACTTTCATATGGAGTGCATTGAATACTAAGAGAAGTTTGATACTTGATGATTGTTTTGAGATATGGAGATAGTGATATTAGAGTCATGCTAGTTGAGTAGTTGTGAATTTGAGAAATACTTGTGTTAAAGTTTGTGATTCCCGTAGCATGCACGTATGGTGAACCGTTATGTGAGGAAGTCGGAGCATGATTTATTTATTGATTGTCTTCCTTATGAGTGGCGGTCGGGGACGAGCGATGGTCTTTTCCTACCAATATATCCCCCGAGGAGCATGCGTGTAATACTTTGTTTCGATAACTAATAGATTTTTGCAATAAGTATGTGAGTTCTTTGTGACTAATGTTGAGTCCATGGATTATACGCACTCTCACCCTTCCACCATTGCTAGCCTCTCTAGTACCGCGCAACTTTCGCCAGTATCATAAAACCCACCATATACCTTCCTCAAAACAGCCACCATACCTACCTATTATGGCATTTCCATAGCCATTCCGAGATATATTGCCATGCAACTCTCCATCGTTCCGTTTATTATGACACGCTTCATCATTGTCATATTGCTTTGCATGATCATGTAGCTGACATCGTATTTGTGGCAAAGCCACCGTTCATAATTCTTTCATACATGTCACTCATGAGTCATTGCACATCCCGGTACACCACCGGAGGCATTCATATAGAGTCATATTTTGTCCTAAGAATTGATTTGTAATTCATGAGTTGTAAGTAAATAAAAGTGTGATGATCATCATTATTAGAGCATTGTCCCAGTGAGGAAAGGATGATGAAGACTATGATTCCCCCATAAGTCCGGATGAGACTCCGGACGAAAAATAAAAAAAGAAACAAAAAGAGGCCATAAAAATAGAAGGCCCAAATAAAAAATAAAAAATAAAAAAATGAGATAAAAAGAGAGAAGGGGCAATGCTACTATCCTTTTACCACACTTGTGCTTCAAAGTAGCACCATGATCTTCATGATAGAGAGTCCCCTATGTTGTCACTTTCATATACTAGTGGGAATCTTTCATTATAGAACTTGGCTTGTATATTCCAATGATGGGCTTCCTCAAAATGCCCTAGGTCTTCGTGAGTAAGCAAGTTGGATGCACACCCACTTAGTTTCTTTTGTTGAGCTTTCATACATTTATAGCTCTAGTGCATCCGTTGCATGGCAATCCCTACTCACTCACATTGATATCTATTGATGGGCATCTCCATAGACCATTGATACGCCTAGTTGATGTGAGACTATCTTCTCCCTTTTTGTCTTCTCCACAACCACCATTCTATTCCACCTATAGTGCTATGTCCATGGCTCACGCTCATTTATTGCGTGAAGATTGAAAAAGTTTGAGAACACCAAAAGTATGAAACAATTGCTTGGTTTGTCATCGGGGTTGTGCATGATTTAAATATTTAGTGTGGTGAAGATGGAGCATAGCCAGACTATATGATTTTGTAGGGATAGCTTTCTTTGGCCATGTTATTTTGAGAAGACATGATTACTTGGTTAGTATGCTTGAAGTATTATTATTTTTATGTCAATATTGAACTTTTGTCTTGAATCTTATGGATCTGAATATTCTTGCCACAATAAAGAATTACATGGATAAATATGTTAGGTAGCATTCCACATCAAAAATTCTGTTTTTATCATTTACCTACTCGAGGACGAGCAGGAATTAAGCTTGGGGATGCTGATACGTCTCCAACGTATCTATAATTTTTTACCGTTCCATGCTATTATATTATCAACCTTGGATGTTTTATATGCTATTTTATATGATTTTTGGGACTAACCTGTTAACCCAGAGCCCAGTGACAGTTTCTATTTTTTCCTTGTTTTAGAATATCGCAGAAAACGAAAATCAAACGGAGTCCAATTGACCTGAAACTTCACGGAACTTATTCTTGGATCAGAAGAAGCCCAGAAGACTTGGAGTGCACGTCAGGGGATCAACGAGGAAGCCACGAGGCAGGGGGACGCGCCCACCCCCTGGGCGCGCCCTCCACCCTCGTGGGCCCCTCGTGGCCCCCCTAACGTACTTCTTCTGCCTATATATCTCCATATACCCTAAAAACATCCGGGAGCACAATAGATCGGGAGTTCCTCCGCCAGAAGCCCCCGTAGCCACCGAAAACCAATCTAGACCCGTTCTGGCACCCTGCCTGAGGGGGGAATCCCTCTCCGGTGGCCATCTTCATCATCTCGGTGCTCTTCATGACGAGGAGGGAGTAGTTCTCCCTCGGGGCTGAGGGTATGTACCAGTAGCTATGTGTTTGATCTCTCTCTCGTGTTCTTGAGGTGGTACGATCTTGATGTATCACGAGCTTTGCTATTATATTTGGATCCTATGATGTTTCTTCCCCCCTCTACTCTCTTGTAATGGATTGAGTTTCCCCTTTGAAGTTATCTTATCGGATTGAGTCTTTAAAGATTTGAGAACACTTGATGTATGTCTTGCCGTTCGTATCTGTGGTGACAATGGGATATCACGTGATTCACTTGATGTATGTTTTGGTGATCAACTTGCGGGTTCCGCCCATGAACCTATGCATAGGGGTTGGCACATGTTTTCGTCGTGATTCTCCGGTAGAAACTTTGGGGCACTCTTTGAGGTTCTATGTGTTGGTTGAATAGATGAATCTGAGATTGTGTGATGCATATCGTATAATCATACATGTCGTGGTTCTAAGCCTGATAGTAGAGTGGGGGTAGGTATGGAGAGGCAAGGTCCTAGCTATGGAGAGGTTGTAAACACAAGGGATGTACGAGTTCAGGCCCTTCTCGGAAGAAGTAATAGCCCTACGTCTCGGAGCCCGGAGGCGGTCGAGTGGATTATGAGTATATGAGTTACAAGGTGCCGAACCCTTCTGCCTGTGGAGGGGGGTGGCTTATATAGAGTGCGCCAGGACCCCAGCCAGCCCACGTAGGAGAGGGTTTAAGGTGAGTTAAGTCTGGGGCGTTACTGGTAACGCCCCACATAAAGTGTCTTTACTATCATAAAGCCTACTTAATTACAGGCCGTTGTAGTGCAGAGTGCCTCTTGACCTCCTGGTGGTCGAGTGAGTCTTCGTGGTCGAGTCCTTCAGGTCAGTCGAGTGAGTCCTTCGTTGGTCGACTGGAAGGCGACCTCTTCTAAGGATGTCCTTGGGTAAGTTACTTGGATCAGGTCCATGACCCTACCCTAGGTACATAACCCCATCATTAGCCCCCGAATGGATTGAGGCTTTGAGTGAGGAAGGAGTTGATGTCGTTTCCGATTAACCTTTGCGCTCTGGTCGTGCGCTGTTCTGGACCAAAGAATCCCTTCGTCGACAGTGAGCAACTTGTCTTCAGTCGACTCGATCCATTCTCTTCTTTCGTCGAGTGATCTTTCGGGCTTCGACGATCCCCGAGCGATGGATCGCAGGAAACCCCGTGTCTGACAGACTGATCTGCTATTCGCGGATTCCGCGGGATGCGAAATTTGGGGATGCGCGCGAAGCGGAGCGGACCGCGGCGTTCGGATGGGACGGGACATAGACGCCTCGATCTCCGCGCCGTTTTCTTCGCCACGTATCCCGTCTGCATAACTGCTCCCGGATATGATTAGATCGACCGGGCCCACCTGTCATCCACTCGGAAGGGACCTTATAAATGCGCCCGGCGAGGATTTCTGTATTGTGCCTCAGCATTCTCTCTCTCTCTCTGCTCCCTTCGTCCCCGTCCAGCGCGCTCGCTCTCGCTCCCGCACAACTTTCCCACGCGCATCTCGCCGGCAATCATGGCCAAGGAGAAGACGGCGGCGCTGGAACGTGCGAAGAAGGCGTCGGCGTCGGAGAAGGCGAAGGGGAGATCTACCAGCCGCGGCGGGTCCTCGTCCAGATCCCGCCTGCCGAAGGGCTGGGTCCAAGGAGACTGGATCCAGTCGACCATCACAGAGAAAGACCTCCTCGACATGGCCAACGAGGGCTTGATCCCTCATGGAGCTGCGAGGCTTCTGGGGAAGGAGTGGCAGCCCCAGCCAGAAGAGGGTGAGTGTGTACTCTTGGCCACCCATGTTGATCGTGGATTTTCTTTGCCGCCAAGTATTTTCTTCCGTGGCTTCTTGAACTTCTTCGGAGCGCAGCTCCACCACTTTACCCCAAATTCGATTGCCTATCTTGCCGCGTTCGTGTCCATGTGTGAGGG
This sequence comes from Triticum dicoccoides, assembly GCF_002162155.2. NCBI lineage: Eukaryota > Viridiplantae > Streptophyta > Magnoliopsida > Poales > Poaceae > Triticum > Triticum dicoccoides. The sequence continues at coordinate 548,515,060 of NC_041380.1, read as the reverse complement.
TTTCCTGGGCTGTCGACCGCACTGGGGTTTGTTCAAGCACATATTCACGTGTCGCTCTCAGACCGTGAAGAAGGCGAGCCCAGGCGATGAAAGGACCCGAGTCGTCCAAATGTGTGGGGGTCTGGGCATCCAGGTGAGGAATAAGAGCACCTTCCCGCCCATGACCTTTCCCGAGTCAGTCAGAGGCTGGCAGTCGACCTGGTTCTACTGCCAGGACCAGTCGACGCCGGGGCAGTCGAGTGGACTCCCACAGTTTACCATGGACCGAGTGAACAAGCCATCCTCTCTGAAGTTGATTCCGGAGGAGAAAGCTGACGTGAAGATGTTGATGGAGCGCGTGGTGCAGTTGGTTCGGGAGGGAGTGACGGGCATGGACCTCCTGGAGGTCTTCCTCAGGCGTCGCATCCAGCCCCTTCAGTTCTGGAGCCACTGCATGTGGTTGTACTGTGGGACTGAAGACGAGACTCGAGTCCATCCAGAAGCAGTCGACGATGTCACTCTGGAAAGATGGATGGTAGCCGTTACCGGAAACAAGGATAACCCACGCGGAGCCAGAAGGATTCCCCCACTCGACCACAACAGCGATCCAAACAAGGTACATTTGCTCTCCTCTCCATTGTGTTCTTGTCGCATTCATTTCTGTTTATCCTGTCGACTGGTCGACTGATCCTTGTCTTGATATCTGCTAGGCTCTCACCGAACTGTACTCGATGCCCAATGGGGCACAAGCTCCGACTGAGGAGGGCGAGGCGAGTGGGGGCGAGAGCCAGGAAGAGGAGTGATGGGACTCGGACGTTGCAGAGGATGATCACGACGATGATGATGATGACGGTGATGAAGATGACGTTGAGGACGAGGAAGAAGAAGAGGAGGAGGTCGTACCACCGCGCTCCGAAAGGCGGTCGAAGCTCGTCCACGACCCTTCGACTGAACGTGGCAAGGGGGTTGCGACCGTTGTTCAGTCGACCAAGCGCCCTCGGACCACTTCTCCGGTGCCGACTGAAAAGGCGCCGAAGCAGCCCAGGGCGGCCTCGTCGAAGCCGATCAAGCTCCTGCCGAAGATGAAGGTGTCCATCCCCACCATATCAGGGTAATCATGCTGCTTAAGTCTTCTTATTTTGTGTGAACTTTGTCTCTGGTCGACGCTGAAGTTAGTCGACTGATCCTTTGGAGTTGCAGTGCTGCTAATTCTGAAACCTCAGCATGGGCTGATGACCACGAGATGGAGGACGCAGCAACTTCGAAACCAGGTACTGTATTCTTAACGCCGTTCTTAGTCGACTGACTCGCGATCTCTGATCTTGATTCTTCTCTGTAGCTCCACCCACCGCTGTTATCAATCTCCCTGATGATGATGAGGATGAGGAACCGCTGAAGCGCAGAAAGAGCAGGAAAGCGTCTGCCAGCAAGGTGCCCCAGGAGGTGACGGCGCCTGAGATTCTGATTGCGGAGGAAGAAAACACCACTCGACATACGGTGTCCTTCGCAGATCCATTGACGAGTGCTCAGCAGCCTTCCCTCTTCACGACGCACCACGTCCCAGAGGACCAAGCTGGCGCGGCGAAGGAAGCGATACGCCAGGCGGGAATCATGATGGAGCAGTTGAAGACCATCCGGGATGCGAGCCAGGCAGCTTATGACGCCAGTTCTGCCCTCCAAAGCAATGTTCAGGTCAGTCGACCACCATTTGATCTGTTGGATATGCTACCAAAAACTTTTCCTTTCCGGAATTTATAGTAGTCACCCACTGGGTGTGTCGATTAAACTCCGTGTTAGCGGGAGGCATGCTGAGTGCACCCGCTGGGTGTAGTCCCCAAGGCTAAGGTCGACTGTTGGTAGTCGGCCTTAGGCTTTATGATGTCAATCTTTCTGTCAGTCGACTATGTCGACTGGATTTTACAAACCGGTGGGGGCACGCTGAGTGCACCCACTGGGTGTAGTCCCCGAGACTGTGGTCGACTGCTTGCAGTTGATCACAGTCTTAAAGAATACATCTCACTTTTTTTTTGAGGTCGACTGGTCGACTTTGTCTTCAACAGGATTAGTGGGGGCACGCTGAGTGCACCCACTGGGTGTAGTCCCCGAGACTACGGTCGAATGCTTGTATTCGGCTGTAGTCTTAGAAACGTGTGTTTTTTCCTTTTTCACTCGGAAGTGAATTATATTTGACATTTAGTCGATTGGTTCTTCGCAGAACTCTTGTGATCTTGTGGCTCGCTACTCTGAGCTGGAAAACAAGCACACTCAACTCGAGCTGAGCCTGAAGCTGGTTCAGGAGAAGCTGACAAAGGCAAAGGAGGAGACCGAAGGTATGTTTGGTGAGACCCTGACGACTGCTTTTCCCCTTGCTTGTTTCAAAATCTGATCTTGCTGTAACTTGCAGGTAAGGTAAGGGAGGCCCAACAGAAGAAAGACCTTGAACTAGCTGAGAAGATCAAGCTTGCTGACGAGAAGTTAGCTTCAGTCACCAAGCTTGAACAAGACAATACCAATCTGAAAGCTGCTCTTGGGATCGCCAACAAGGAGGTCAGTCGACTGAAAACTGATAAAGCTGCCCTGACCGACCAAGTCAGCAAATTGACTGGGAAGAAAACTGATCTGGAGGCCTTCCTGAGTGGTCTTGCCAAGAAGCTGTTTCTTATGCTTGAAGGTAAACCTCTATGCTTGGCAAACATTCCCAATTTGTGGTTTTTCCATTCGACCATCCCCTTGACTTAGTGATCATCCTTGCAGAATTTTGTCAAAACTTTGAAGAAGAAACTAGCCGGCTGGAACCAAACCTCGACCCCGTCAATTCTCCGGTGAACGACGAAGTTGCCATGGATGTTTTCCGACTGGAGTCTCGTGTTGCAGCTGTCGTGGACTATCTCGCAAGGCTGAAGGCCGCCACATCTCGCATCGACTCGACGCTCTGGCCTGAGGAGACACTTCAGAATGACCTTGAGTCGCTGATGGCCCGCTTGAACACGATCCCTGGTCGAGTGCAGGAATGGAAGAAGTCCTCGGCTCGGTGTGGTGCAGATGTTGCTCTGTGTCTGGCCCGAGTCCACTGTAAAGACGCGCGAGAAGAGAAGCTGGCGGCTCTTCGGGTGGCCAACACCAAGAAACACGACTTCAGGTCCTTTATGGAAACTTTCCTTGCAGCTGCCACCCGGATCGCCGACGGAATCGACCTTGATGAATTTGTTGCACCTTCCAGCCCTCCACAGGAGGGGTAAAAAACTTCTTCTGGTTCGACGCTTTAAATTTGCCTCGGTATGCCGAGTGGAATTGTAACCGATAAACCTTAACAGGCTTAACGCCTGAGCACTTTCGGTTCCTTTAGATATCGATTCAAACTTGAATTTGGTGCTTGAATATGATTGTCTTTGGATCGAAATGTATTTTGCAGGTTCAAAGCAAGGCGCCTTTACCGCAATCGACTTATTCTTTAGTCCACTTAGGCGAGCACGGGGCTGCGGCTAAGCCTCCGAGTGGAAACCCGGCTTACCACTCGGTAGGATTTCTATAACTTAGGCGAGCACCGGGCCGCAGCTAAGCCCCCGAGTGAGAGGTTTACTCTTCACTCGGTAGGATTTTGATAACTTAGGCTAGCACTGGGCTGCAGCTAAGCCTCCGAGTGAGAGGGTCGCTCTTCACTCGGTAGGATTTTTGTAACTTAGGCGAGTGCTTGGACTGCAGCTAAGCCCCCGAGTGAGAGGGTTGCTCCTCACTCGGTAGGATTTTTATAACTTAGGCGAGTGCTTGGACTGCAGCTAAGCCCCCGAGGGAGAGGGTTGCTCTTCACTCGGTAGGATTTAGATAACTTAGGCGAGTGCTTGGAC
>NC_041380.1:548463565-548511042 GCF_002162155.2 Triticum dicoccoides | reverse complement strand
TAAGCCCCCGAGTGAGAGGGTTGCTCTCCACTCGGTAGGATTTTGATAACTTAGGCGAGTGCTTGGACTGCAGCTAAGCCCCCGAGTGAGAGGGTTGCTCTCCACTCGGTAGGATTTTGATAACTTACGCGAGTGCTTGGACTGCAGCTAAGCCCCCGAGTGAGAGGGTTGCTCTCCACTCGGTAGGATTTTGATAACTTAGGCGAGTGCTTGGACTGCAGCTAAGCCCCCGAGTGAGAGGGTTGCTCTCCACTCGGTAGGATTTTTTACAACTTAGGCGAGCACAGGGCTGCAGCTAAGCCCCCGAGTGAAAGTCTGGCTTACCACTCGGTAGGATTTTGATAACTTAGGCGAAACGGATTCGCAGCTAAGCCTCCGAGAGAGAGTCTGGCTCACCACTCGGTAGGATTTTTACAAACTTAGGCGAAACGGATTCGCGGCTAAGTCACCCACTGAGGGGGAATTTTATGTGGACAAAAATAAAAAGTGACAGAAATTGTGGAGGAACTATGACACTATTATTTTGAGGTCCATGAACTACAGAAGTACTTTATTGCAACTCATCCGAGTGATAAAACTTAAGTGTAAAATGGGCGGAGTAGCTCCGCGTTCCAAGCTCGGGGCTCGTCGATATTATGCTCGACGTTGTAAAGACGGTACGCCCCGTTGTGGAGGACCTTGGTGACGATGAAGGGGCCTTCCCAAGAAGGAGCAAGCTTGTGTGGTTTGTGCTGATCCACTCGGAGAACTAAATCCCCTTCCTGGAAGGCTCGACCTCTCACATTTCTGGCGTGGAAACGACGCAAATCTTGTTGGTAGATGGTCGAGCGGATCAGAGCCATCTCCCTTTCTTCCTCTAAAAGGTCGACTGCGTCCTGCCGCGCTTGTTCAGCCTCTGCTTCGTTGTAGATTTCAACTCGAGGAGCATTGTGGAGAAGATCACTCGGCAAGACTGCTTCAGCTCCGTAGACCAAGAAGAATGGAGTTCTTCCGGTCGACCGATTAGGTGTGGTCCGCAGCCCCCAAAGCACTGAGGGAAGTTCGTCTACCCAAGCTCCAGCCGCGTGTTTGAGATCACGCATCCCTTAAGAATCAGTCCATTAGCTCGCTCTGCTTGTCCATTCGACTGCGGATGGGCGACTGAAGCGTAGTCGACCCGTGTGCCTTGGGAGTTGCAGAAATCTCTGAATTCCTCTGAGTCAAAGTTCGACCCATTATCCGTAATGATGCTGTGCGGGACTCCATATCTGAATATTAGTTCCCTGATGAAGCTAACAGCAGTACCGGTGTCAAGGCTCTTGATTGGTTTAGCCTCGATCCACTTGGTGAACTTGTCGACTGCCACCAGTACATGCGTGAAGCCACTTCGTCCTGTTCTCAAAGGACCGACCATGTCCAGTCCCCATACTGCGAAAGGCCAGACGAGTGGGATGGTCTTCAGGGCCGACGCAGGCTTGTGCGACAAATTCGAGTAGAACTGACATCCCTCGCACTTATCCACTATATCTTTTGCCATCTCATTCGCCTTTGGCCAGTAAAATCCGGCTCGGTATGCTTTGGCCACGATGGTCCGAGAGGACGCATGATGACCACAGGTCCCCGAGTGAATATCATTGAGGATGAGTCGACCTTCTTCTGGTGTTATGCACTTCTGACCAACTCCAGTCGCGCTTTCTCTGTATAATTGTCCTTTGATTACGGTAGAGGCCTTAGATCGACGGACGATCTGTCGAGCCTCTTCCTCATCCTCCGGAAGCTCTTTTCTCAGGATATATGCGACATATGGAACTGTCCAGTCGGGAATGACCACCAAAACCTCCATGATCAAGTCGACCACCGCTGGGACTTCAACTTCAGTCGGATCTGTGGCACTCTTGGGTTGTGGAGTTTCCTCGGTGAAAGGATCTTCTTTGACTGACGGAGTGTGTATATGCTCCAAGAACACACCACTCGGAATGGCTTCTCTCTTGGAACCTATCTTTGCTAGATCATCAGCTGCTTGATTTTTCAGTCGGGGTATATGATGGAGTTCCAACCCCTCGAACTTCTTTTCCAGCTTCCTCACTGCACTGCAGTATCCAGTCATGGCTGGGCTTCTCACGTCCCACTCTTTCATCACCTGATTGACCACTAAATCCGAGTCGCCATAGACCATCAGGCGACGGACGCCGAGTGAAATGGCCATGCGCAACCCATATAAGAGGGCCTCATATTCTGATGAACACTCGGGACAGATCTTCCCAAGCGTAAATGCTGCTAGGAGGTAATTGAGTCAACCATGCCCTGGCAGAACCTTCCAGCATGAGGGGCAAATGCTTCATGGCCACCTCGTCGTTCCCACCACCAATCTGAACTGCCACTCGGTAGTCTTCAAGCCAAGTTTCAGGCTTAGACTCACCCGTGAACTTGCTGACTCCTGTTGCCAACCTGAAATTGGGAGGGATAACTGCGGCTCTGATAGCTCTGCTGAAACATTCAGGACCAGAAATATGCATTCGACTGCTTGTGGGCGCATCTCTGTCGATTCCGCCCCGATGGGCTCTGTTCCGGTCGACCAAACCTTGCACGATAATAGATCGCGCGTCGAAGCCTGGTTCTCTGGGGTCGACTGGAACCCTTCGCCCTGTACTGTACTGACGCCCGTCATCTGGCTGCCGAGGAGCGTAAGACCCACCCCTCGGAGGGGAATTGGGCACTCGACGCCTATCATCTCGGTCGAGTCTGTCGCCATATTGATCTCGCCGATTCTCGCGCCCTTCACGCCGCGGAGGCGATCTGGGGCTGTGAGCCGACTGAACCGTATTCACAGTGACGGATCGACTGTGAATTCTGTTGCGCGACTGAGACACGGCTGAATTCTGATCTCCTGCTGCCCGGAGCAGATCCCTGATCTGCAGCAAACCTCTGCCAGCTTCCGACTGCGAAGGCTGGATGGACTCTGCTATACGGGTCGCAGCTGCTAAATTCTGAATTGGGGTTCGATATACCTGAGTCGGCGGGAAGAGTTGACGTCGACTGGTGTCGGGAACTCGTTGTCGCGCGCGCTCGTCGAGTGCTCGCTGAAGGTTCTCCAGTCGAGTGCGCTCGGCCAAATTGGCCAGATGCGCCTCCTCCAAGGCACGAGCCTCGGGGGTTTCTCCTGCGATGGGAGTACGCAGGGCATCCACGTTCCTGCGGCGAAGTTCCTCTCTTTGCAGAGAGTCGAGTGGCTCGGGCTGGTACTCTTCGTGGCGTCGTGCGGGGTCGCCTCCGTCACCTGCTCCATCATCACGGGCGAAGCCAGGGGGACTGCGGGGCCCGTCGACCATCAAGATTTCCGCCGCTGGATCACTGCTACCGCACTCGGATGCAGTCTCTACGGAGCCAGTCGATAGATCGAACAAGCCGTAGAGAGATTCGTCGGGCTCGATTGCCGCAACTTGGGTGGTGGCCGATTGGCGAGCCACCGCGTGCCTCACCCATCGCTGAAGCCTCGACCGGCCCGAGCACTTGCGCTGGCGGGAGACCGGGAGGGTGGACGATGGAGGAGCCGACCGATACTGGGTCGACGGTTGCCGCAGCAGAACGCCGCGGACACATGCACGAAAATGCGTCGCACCGCGGACGGGGAGCGCATCTACGTCGAGTGGAGCCTCCTGGAGCCACGCGGAGTCGTCGGCGATGAAGGTGAGAGTGCCGAGACGGATCTCTTGACCCTCGACCAAAACTCCAGCGGACACCATGATGAAAGTACTCCGAAGAATCGCAACTTCTCCACAAAATCGCTAAAACACCTGCCCCACGGTGGGCGCCAACTGTCGTGGTTCTAAGCCTGACAGTAGAGTGGGGGTAGGTATGGAGAGGCAAGGTCCTAGCTATGGAGAGGTTGTAAACACAAGGGATGTACGAGTTCAGGCCCTTCTCGGAAGAAGTAATAGCCCTACGTCTCGGAGCCCGGAGGCGGTCAAGTGGATTATGAGTATATGAGTTACAAGGTGCCGAACCCTTCTGCCTGTGGAGGGGGGTGGCTTATATAGAGTGCGCCAGGACCCCAGCCAGCCCACGTAGGAGAGGGTTTAAGGTGAGTTAAGTCTGGGGCGTTACTGGTAACGCCCCACATAAAGTGTCTTTACTATCATAAAGCCTACTTAATTACAGGCCGTTGTAGTGCAGAGTGCCTCTTGACCTCCTGGTGGTCGAGTGAGTCTTCGTGGTCGAGTCCTTCAGGTCAGTCGAGTGAGTCCTTCCTTGGTCGACTGGAAGGCGACCTCTTCTAAGGATGTCCTTGGGTAAGTTACTTGGATCAGGTCCATGACCCTACCCTAGGTACATAACCCCATCAATACCCACGGATACTTGAGGTTACATTGGAGTATCTAGGTAACATTAGGGTTTTGGTTGATTTGTGTCTTAAGGTGTTATTCTAGTACGAACTCTAGGGCTGTTTGTGACACTTATAGGAATAGCCCAACGGATTGATTGGAAAGAATAACTTTGAGGTGGTTTCGTACCCTACCATAATCTTTTCGTTCGTTCTCCGCTATTAGTGACTTTGGAGTGACTCTTTGTTGCATGCCGAGGGATAGTTATGTGATCCAATTATGCTATTATTGTTGAGAGAACTTGCACTAGTGAAAGTATGAACCCTAGGCCTTGTTTCCTATCATTGCAATACCGTTTGTGCTCATTTTTATCATTAGTTACCTTGCTGTTTTTATATTTTCAGATTACAAAAACCTTTATCTACCATCCATATACCACTTGTATCACCATCTCTTCACCGAACTAGTGCACCTATACAATTTACCATTGTATTGGGTGTTTGGGGACTCAAGAGACTCTTTGTTATTTGGTTGCAGGGTTGCTTTTGAGAGACCATCTTCATCCTACGCCTCCTACGGATTGATAAATCTTAGGTCATCCACTTGAGGGAAATTTGCTACTGTCCTACAAACCTCTGCACTTGGAGGCCCAACAACATCTACAAGAAGAAGGTTGTGTAGTAGACATCACATGCTGCCAGCTCGCTTGGAGGAAGGATCACAAGGCGAACGCTCGGCAGTGATAACAGCTCAATGTCGCTTGAGCTCTAAATAACATTTCTACTATCTTCATAGCTGTTAGAGAATAAGAAACCCCAACAGAATGACATGGGTGCCGTCGCAGTTTTCACATTTGTTTATCCTACTATGACTTTGTTTTGATTGCCAATGAATGGAGATGGCAGTTTTCTTGAAATAGCATAGTCATGGTTGTTCATTGCAATCTCTCGAGGCTGCTTGATTCAAGTATATTAATTACTGACCATAAGAATACAAATTGGCTTAAAACATTGTGTATTTTCTGGTGGTAACTGAATTTTTTATTAAAAAAATGATTTGTACGTGCACATACATAATTTTATTTTGACCTAAGGAGAACCGGAGAATATCTACACAAATCTGACATTCTGAGCTTCATCTACTCTCATCCGGGTTTATGACTAGATGCCAAAGCCTTGATGGGTGATCTCGATGACCAGTTGCGTCACTGCCCGTGGGTACTACCAATACTCATAGTCCGTCGTGCATGGGTGCAACCAGATCATTCTCGTAGACATCTAAATCACTGGGTGCCCTCCAACTGTTCAATCTCTATTGTATTGTGTTTTCTAGTTGAAAAAGAAAATCAACATGCACAAGGATTTTTTTCTCTGGTGGGAGAAGTGAATCAACACAATTTGAGATCATCGGGTTCATGCATTTCTTCTACGTATTGTTGGAACTTTGTGTCCTTTCTTGTTCTCTTTTCTATTTGGTGAAATAAGTGAAACATGTGTTCCATGGTCAACAAACATGTTATGGTAAACGGTATGTAAACCAGTGTGTGGATGTGTGCTCTCGGTACGCCATGCAGGTGGCTCGATGATGGCCCCGGTTCTAGATGGTGGGGCATTGCCATGGCATCCCCCATTGCTGAGTTTGTAGGTGTTGAGTGATGGCTTCGGGTTGTTGATGTAAATCTTTGCCTGACATTTGTTGAATAATTTAATAAAGATGGTTGTGTTCATCTTTTGATGTAGAGGCCGAGGCTTTCAACCTCCTTTACTAAAAAAGGTAAGCCGGTGTGTGCTAGCTACTGGGTACGTGGGTTCCTACCACCATCCTTCACTGCTTCACATGCCATGAAACAACCGACATACTAGTGGTTGGCTAGTTGGTGCTTATGGTGTACCCAGTCTGTAATGGTAATGTATATATGTATTGCGCATATGATGGAACTGACATGCATTTCTGATGTGCAGATGTACACTATAGGACTTGTGTTTAACAAATAGGACAGAATACTGATGACTGAATTGTGACTGTTGAGCTCTTCCAAGTAGTCTGAGACTCCTTTCAGAAGTACTTCAGTATTAATGAAGAGCTATTGCGAAATATTAATTAAATTTTTCCTACTCTAGTAGGCAGTGGCGTGCATACACCATTAGTGTGCAAGATAGCAGGTCTCATGTGTTCACATGCAGTATTGGTTACTTTACTGGGAAGCTCATGATATATGAGGATGTAGCCCTGATTTCCTCGTCACTCCTCATCCCCATCCATAGAAGAGACAGTAGCTAGCCGAAATAGAGGACAAAGAGCAAGCTTGAGGAGGATAACTCAAGTTCCAAATCTTGTTGATAGGAATGGGAGAAATCAGAAACATAAGCTGGTTGTGTTCAATGTATGTGTACATGGTTCTTGACCAAGTGGTGTTGGCTTGAGAAAATGAAGGACGGCAAGCCATTGGCTGGGGCTGTAGATTCAGTTGCAACGGTTTGTTCAGTGCTAGTTCCATAAGGTGCATGTTAGGGGACGAACAATGTCCTCTTTTCTGGACTGGCTGATTGTTGGGAGGGAGTAGCGTGGCACGTACTATGCCTCATATGTTCCAGTTGGTGCGAGTGCTAGGCGGCGGCAAGTGGCGGATGCCTTACCTACTGACTGGTGTGTCATATTAGTGGCACTCTTTCGGCACCGGTTATCATTGTACTCCTTATGTTGTGGCCTACACTACAACCGGAGCAGGTTCTTTCTTAGATTATCGGATACATCGGACATGTTCTGATACCAGGTATCTTCAGATGGCAGATTTTTGGCTCGAACTGCATGCTTTTCTTCTTTGGTCGTGAGTTTGCTCCTTTGCGCAAAGGAATTGTAGACCTCTTAAGTGTGTCCAGAGATAATATAAAATTGCTTGGTTGGCGCTGCTGTCGAATTGTCAGTGGACTGCAAATCGCCTTGCTCGTTGCCAGATGCAACACCCGCCTTGATGTGTCCTTTGTTGTCTGCCTATCCCTTTAAGGGCATTATAGCAGAATTCTCCATGTGGATGTTAGCGAGCTCGCATAGGTTTGTGGTCAGTGTTAGTTAAGTTGTAGTGTTGTGGAACGTTGGCATGTTGTTTCAAACCTTGTGGTTCCATTATCTCTCTGATAGTGGAACCCAACCCTGTATGGGTTTGTAAGGAAAAAAATTGTAGTGATATGTGTGTCCAACAATTTAGACATCAAAAATTCTCCTCAAGGTTGATGCCAGAGCCTCGATGGTTGATCTCAATGAGAAGTTGCACCAATGGTGGTGGATACTACCATCACTCATACTCTGTCATTTGTGGGTGTGATAGATCATTCCCGTGGAAGTCTACATTGCAGGATGCCCTCCAACCGTTGAAGTTTTGTTTTTTTTTTGAGGGAACCGTTGAAGTTGTAGTGTGTGCATTATCCAGTTGCAAAAGAAGACTAACATGCACAGTGATTTCCTTCACTGGTCGGAAAAGTGAATCAACACTTCTGTCAACACATTTTGTTTGGAATTGTGTGTAACAAATAGGTCAAAGACCGCTAATAAACTAAGAGTTGTGGCCGCCGAGCTCTTCGATCTTTATTTCAGTAGTCTAACAATATTTCGAAAACTACTTGAAATACCATGAAGTACAAAATTAAATTTTGCCTACTTGGGTAGGCAGCATCAATGTGTGTTTATGATATAGCATCAATAGTTGCTTATTATATATTGGGTGAGGTAGCCCGAGAGGATACCGGGTCTCATGGTATGGCATGTAGTATAAATTTACTCAGAAGCTCGTGATATAGTATGAGGACGTGGCTTTGTTTTCTTCTCGTCAATTCTCATGGCCATCCAGTGAACAGATGGTAGCCAACCAAAATACAGGACAAAGAGCCAGGAGAAGACTATTCATCAAGTTTAAAGTCTTGTCGATAGGAATAAGAGGAATCAGAAACACATGCTGACTTAGTTGAATGTATATGCTGAGACAATGACGACTTCATCGTATGGGATCTGGAATGTGACCATGCTGTTGGAAAGCACCGTTGCGTCGTCTCGTCCACAACAAACCTGACCGAGTCACCGGGATCCATCCTGATCTACGCGCTCGCCACGGCAACGGGACGCACGCCCGGCCCGCTAACGCCGTGTCCAGTGCGCACGTCCTGCCACACTTTGTAGCTAAAACGTTGAGCTCGCTAACGTGGTTAGCTCACCTTTGTACATGTATTATTGTGTGTAGTGAACAGAATCATAGCACTATTCTGTATGGGACTGTTTAGGGATCTAGATGAGATATCATCCAACATCAGATAAACAAACTGTCCGCCCTATTATTTGGTTTTTTAGACCTGCCCTATTATTTGTTTGTCTCATTCTTTTATTGTTTTGCCGTGGGCGCACTGCCCAGCCCACAAACAACGCTCCAACCACCACCCCTACAGGCTCATCTAAATATACCTTCCCCATATACATCTGCACTTCCTAGAAAAGCCAAAAAGCATATACTTTCTTCGTCCGAAAAAACTTGTGCCAAGCTTTTTCCTTAAAATGGATGTCTCTAGCACTAACTTAATGCTAGATACATCCATTTGAGGGACAAATTTTTTCAGACGGAGGGAGTAATAGCCAAAAGAAATGTTTGTCGTGTGATGTGGGCTTTGCGCACATGAACAAAGTACCACCTAGAACATTATTTTCTGTTGTAGTTGTATATGTTGTTCTTTCTTTTTGAACCGAACACCAGCGATCAGTACATGTTCCCAAGGTGCGTTTGCCTGTGCCCAATATAACTGAGAGATGGAAGCCTCCTGACAAGGGCTGGCTGAAGATCAACTCGGATGGTGCCACTTTGAAACATAGCGACAGTGCTGGTGATGGTGCAGTAATCAGAGACCATGTGGTGTGGGCGCCTTTATGGGAGGATTATGTCATCATTTCCCACACATTGCTGCCCGAAAGCAGCGGAGATCCTCGTGTGTAGGCGCGCGATTCAATTAGCAATTGACAGGAACGCGGAGAAGATCCATATGGAGTTGGATAGCCAAGCGGTGCTGCAAATGATCAAACAAACGGAGAAGAATTTGTCTGCGGCAGGGCCATGGCTTCAGGAAATCGAAGGGGATGCTCAATTCTGTGTTATAGTTCAGAGTTTCGTGGGTTCGGAGGTCTAGCAACGTTGCCGCACATAAGATTACAAGAGTAGGTGTAGGTGAAGAGAGATCCGAGTTATGGTTTGAATCTCCTCCAGACTTCATTTTAGATGTAATTTTGGATGACATTCCAAACATTATTTAGTTAATAAAGCGGCGGTAGGTTTTCCCCTAAAAAAAGATACACCAAATCTGTGATGTGTGCACAATTAAAAAAATCATTAATTAAAATATTTATGAAAAAATGTCCATGAAACTAAATGTCTAGTAAAAATCACAAATTTAATGGTTATTTAAAAAATCGTCCCTGTGGACATCTACGTCTCGGGATGCCCTCCAACCGCTGAAGCTCTACTGTACGGTATTCTCCAGTTGCAAAAGAAGATCAACATGCGTAAGGATTTCCTTCACTGGGGGAAGAAGTGAATCAGTACTTCGGACCACATGATTCATGCAGTTCTTGTACATATCGCTCGGACTTTGTGTCCTTCCTTTCTTGCTTTCTTTTCTGTTTGGTGAAATAAGCGAAGCATGTGCTTCGTGATCAGAAAACATGTCATGGTAATGGGTAATTAAGTAGCTGGTGTGTCCTCTGTGGGTTCTTAATTACCATTCTTCACAGTTCATGAACGTACTAGTGGTTACCCTAGTTTGTACTGGTATTGTATATCTGTGTGGCACATGTGTTGGAATTGATATGCACATGGAATTGTGACGATGTACACTGATGTAGTTGTGTGTAATAAATACGCAGGTCAGAAGACCGCCGACTGAGAGTTGTGACTGCTTAGCACTACGATCTAAGGGCATCTTTAGCCGCGCCCCCAGAAAGACTTCCCCAGGCGATTTTTTCGCGCCGGCGCCAAAAAAACGGCCCAGTCGCGTCCTCAGGAGCCCGATTTTCGCCAGCCTGGGCCGAAAACAGCACCGGCGGACCCAGGCCGAACCCGGCGCGCTGGGGGCGCCCGGGGGCGCCGGGCGAACTATTTTGGAGCGAAACAGCCGCGGGCCCGCCGCGTCAGCGACACGGCGCCTCGTCTTCCCCCAACGGCCTCGGTTTCCGCGGGGAATCAATGTCAAGGCTGCCGCCGGTCAGCCTTGCCATTGATTCCTCACGGGCGGCGCGTCACGGGACGGTGCGCCGACGCCTCCCCTTCCTCGCACGCGTACACACGGGTGCGGCGCGGCTATATAGCCGGTGGCCTGCACTCGCCTGTGCCCACACCAGCCCCGCCCCTCACCGCCGCCCAGCTCCTCCCTCTCCCTACCTCTCCCGAGCGCCGCCGCCCAGCCCCTCCCTCTATCTCTCTACCTCTCCCGAGCCCGTCGCCATGGAGGAACGCTACCCCGGAGACGAGGCAGCGGCCAACGGCTTCGGCCGCCGTTCCCTCCGCGAACAGGAGTTCTGGCTCCTGTTCCAGGCGAACATCCCGGCGCCGCCGGACATGCGCGCCGGGCCGACGGGTTGGAGGCTCAGCGCCGGGGGAGTGCCCATTCCCCCGTTGCCCGACGCCGTGGCGAAGCCGACGTACTTCGCCGAGGAAGTCGAGGTCGTGCGCGCCTCCCTCACCAACGCCCAACTCTCCCTCCCCCAGTACGCCGCCGACAACCACGCGGCTTGGGCGGCGTATTTCGAGCGCCGCCAGCAGCAGCGCTTGGCGTCCATCAACGGCGCGCCGGTGGTTGGCGGCCGGCAGAATAGCGAAGGGCGCCACCTGTGGTGGGGCGTCCCCGGCCGCACACTCGAGGGCGTGCTGACGTACCTCGAGGGCGGCAACGACCCGCCGTTGGCGTACCCAACGAGGGCGGCCGCCCCGGCGCAGCACCGACGCGCCGGGCCATGGGCGCCAAGGAGGTTCGGGGTCCTCCTCCTCTTCTTCCTCCTCCCGATCTTTATCGCACTCCTCCGGCACTCCGGCCCTGCTCGGCGTCAAGGCCGAGCCCGCGGCGGAGACGCCGCTCGGCCGGCGCACTCGCAGCGCCGGCATCGTCATCAACGAGGGCGGACGGTGCGCCTCCTTGTCGACTCCTCCTCCGCGCTTCGTCAAGCCAAAGACGGAGCCGGGGCTCGCGCCGGTGAAGACGGAGCCGGGGCTCGCGCCAGTGAAGAAGGAGCCGGCCGCGCCGGTGACGACGGAGCTCGACGATGACGACGTGGCCCTGGAATGGGCGCGCAGGGACTCCATAGCGATGGAGAAGGCGAAGGAGCGCCAGCGCGCCGCCCTGCTTCGCTTCGCGGAGCGTCGACGCGACCGCGACGAAGGCGGAGTCGTCGTCATTTGCGACAGCGACGACGACGACGACGATGCGCCGCCACCAGTCCGCCATGGCGACGCCGGGCAGGGGTCCAGCAGGGGCGCCCGCGTCAAGGAGGAGAAGGCCGACGACGACGATGGCGGCGACGGCGGCGACTTCAGCCAGTTTTTTCTTTAGATTAGTTTATGTATATGTGCTATGTAATGAAAATCCGCGAACTTCGCCGAAATGTGCCGAAATTTATCGTGTTTGGCCGAATTTTATCGTGTTTAAGCCGAACTTCTTTTATTTTAAAACGTGCCTGGGGCGGCCCTGGGGCCGGCGGCTGGGGACCAACTCGCCCCCAGGCCCAATTTTTGCACCGGCTCACCCCCAGGCGGCGATTTTAGGCGCCCCCTGGGGGGCCAACGGCTGGAGATGCCCTAAGCTTCAGTAGTCTGAGACTGCTTTTGAAACCACTTGAGTATATCAATGAAGCGCCATGGAGAAGTAGTAATCAAATTTTGGTACTCGAGTAGGCAGTGGTGTACATATCACACTTGTTTGTGTGTATGATATATTAGGTGCGGAACCCTGCATGATAGCAGGTCTCATGTTATATCATGTAGTATTAATTTTGCTAAGCTCATGCTATATATGAGGATGGGGCCTTGCTTCCCCCCTGTCAAATTTCCCAATCCCATCCATGCAAGAGGAAGTAGCCGGTTGAATCCCATTCATGAAAGAGAAGGTAGACAACCGAAACACAAGACAAAGAGCAGTCTAGGAGAAGATAATGCAAGTTCAGAGTATTGTCGATAGGAGTGAGAGGGATAAAAAACACACATGTTGTCTGAGTTTCGTGTATATGCTAAGTATGTTGTCGCTTTCGTGTAAGGGATTTGGACATTAGATGTGACCAGGCTATCCAGCAACGTAGTCCATTGGTTGTGAAGGGGAGTTGTATGGACCAAATCTAGTGGATCGCGTGAAAGTCGAAACATTCATGGAAGTAACATCCTGTTGTAAACACTATAATGTAACAAATGCATGGTTCTCAGCAGTGCACTGGCGGGGAAAGTGCGCAACAACCTCCGTTTTGGCAGTGTCCCCTTTGGTATGTACTCCATCCGTCCGGAAATACTTGTCATCAAAATAGATAAAAGGAGATGCATCTAGACGTATTTTAGTTTTAGGTATATTTCTTTTTATCCATTTTGATGACAAGTATTTTCGGACGGAAGAAGTAGTATGTTGTATTTAGAAACGTGGCAAGCTTGTGTTTGATCAGGAGAGCATACCGTGTTCCCAGTCGGCGAAGGAAAGATCGGCCAAACTGACAAAAGACACATGGTCGCTTGTCCGCGCACATGGCGTATATTTAACATTAATAGGTGTCCATGATGTATTGGGTGAGGTAGCAGTGCACCCTACAGGATAGCAGGTCTCACGTTCACATAGTATTAATTCACTCCGAAGCTCGTGATACATGAGAGTGAATAGCATAAAACTACCATTTTTTGTGTTAGGGTTTTAAAAAACTACCAGAAATTTATTTGTGACTAATAACTACCAAAACCGGCGTCAGCTGTCTCAAAAAACCTAAATTGCCCGTTGCTAAAAAAATAAACCGGTTTATGACAGCTCGGGCCTGCATCTAACCGAACCGTTTGTTTGACTGTTAACTGGCATGCGGGGCCCGGTGTTAGGATTCCAAAAAACTATGACTGTTAACATGTCAGTTATCTCTTCCTTCCTCTTCTCTTTCTTCTCCTCCTCTCCTCCCGTTTCTCTCCCCGCACGAGCCATGGCAGCTCGAACACACCGGATATGCACCGGCCTCCTCCTTCCCCGTCCCATCTTCCCTTCCCCCCGGTCGTCCCTCCTACTGCACCCCTACCAGAGCCGCCATCCACCATGGCGCTCGGCCTAATTCCGCGCGGACCTCGGCCTCCAGGCGCGGACCCACGCATCGCGCGCGGCGGCGCCCTCTGCCCGGAGCACGGCCTCCCGAACGGCGGCGGTGCGCCCCTCCATGGCGCGCGGCGGTTCCCCTCTGGCCGGAGCACGGCCTCCCGGACGCTGGTGGAGGGGCGGAGCGGGTGAGGAGGGAGCAGCGCGCGGCGGCCCCGCTCTGCCCGAAGCACGGCCTCCCGAACGGCGGCGGTGCGCCCCTTCATGGCGTGCGGCGGTGCCTCTCTGGCCGGAGCACGACCTCCCGCACGATGGTGGAGGGCCGGAGCGATGAGGAGGGAGCAGCGCGCGGCGGCGCTGCCTGTGCCGGATCTCGCCGGCCCCGTGGGAGAGGAAGAGGTTGGCAGCGACCCATGGCTTGCTGCAGCGTTTCCAGGCAGCGCCATGGCGTGCGGCGGCGACCTAGTATGGAGATGGCCGGCGGAATCGAGGCGGGGATGGCCGGCGGGATTGACTTGCCGGATATAGGGACTCGATTGCTTTTTTTCAAAAGATTACAGGGACCCGATTGCGTTTTTGAAACATTTACAGGGACCCAATTGCTTTTAAATGAGGAAGAGACACTGTCATGTGGGCCCATGTGTCAGCTAACGGTCAAACAAATGGTCAAACTGACGGTTCATTTAGGTGTGGGCCCGACCTGTCATAAACCGGTTTAGTTTCTTAGCAATGTGCGTTTTGCGTTTTTTGAAACAGACAACGTTAAAAGTGATAGTTATCAGTCACAAACAAATTTTCATAATTTTTTAGAACCATAACGTAAAAAATGATAGTTTTATACTATTTACTCAATGCATGAGGATGTCACCTTGCTTCCCAATGTTGCTCCAGAAACCCATCGCATAGAAGAGACACAGTAGCTAGCCGAATACTAGAAGACAAAGAGCAACGGAAGAAGACAATTCAAGTTCAGAGTCTTGTTCCATGGGAATGAGATGAATCAGAAACATATGTTGCATGTATATGGCGAGACACAAGCGCTACTAGTCCAGTAGTCCATGGAAGTTCAAAACACATGATCAGGTGGATCCCACAAACATAGAGTCGGCAACATCTGAGCCTCGGGTCGTGAGATACCTCCTAAATATGATTTGTCTCTCTCGTCTTGAAATAATGTATTTCACCATTATTTTTGTATAAATATGTCGCCGAAAGGTAAAAACATGTCATGGAGATATTAGCATGGGTTCCATTTTCATCTACTTAACCTAAATAGCTTTTATGATAACCAATTTGACAATATACTTTTCAACATTTCTTTTTTTTAGAAAAGAAGGATGCATCCCGGCCTCTGCATCTCGACGATGTATATGACCACTTTATTAATTATTAAGCACAAAAAACCTTACAAAGTAGTACATCAGTGAGCCTGAAGCCACCATCTAGGCAACATCTGTCGCTACTCCTATCCCCTTGATGAAGTGGTGCCGAATGTCCGAGCCTAATACCAAACAGACATCGCACCAAATCCTAACATTTAATGCCGGATACACCATCCTAGCCACATACCGGGACTGGGTCACACACCGGTCCGGCGCACTCACCGAGGCTGCCGCCGCCTTCTTCCACCGATCCATCTCCAGAGCAGGCACTGACGCACAGACCTTGCCAGGCCTGCCGTCGACGCCACCATGGCGCCAGACAGCTCGACCACCCTGCGCTCGTCCATCCAGCCGCATCCGTCATCGAAATGCAGCTGCACCATGCCGCCAACACTCGTCGCCAATGACGCGGACAACGTCGCACCACCTAGCAACCTCCGCACCATCGCCACTGCTGGAGCTACTCAGAGCCCGCCATCCACAACATCTCTCTCCCGAACAGCTCCTCCCAAGATGGCGCCTCCATGGAGGATACGACACGCAGGACGCCGCCGCCGCCCAATCCATACTGAATTTTGGACTTTCGTCCGGGAGGGGTTCAAGAGTGGATAGGGGGACCTCGGCTTCGCCTCCAGGAAGGGTAACAACGTCAAGTGACGTCGCCGATGTCGGGCCGAACACGCCGACCAAAGTTTCCTCCAGTCCCCATCCTATGCCACCAAACCTCCGTGTACTCCGGATCCGGCAAGCCACGATCCGAAACCCGCGAAGATGAAAGAGTCATGGGGCTCAACCCACCAGAAAGGAGGATCGAGAAGAACTCCTCGTAGATCTCCAGACGCCGAATCCAACGATCTGACGTGGCCAGCGACGATCATCACCACCCCGCGGCGGCCGACGGAGTCCGAAGATAGGATCCAGATGGATCCGATCTGGATCCGGCGGCACCCGCGACCACCGGTCAGGCCAACGCAACCACCACCTCACGACACGCAGGTCGCCACCACCGCGCCGCGCACGACGCCGATGGGAGACCCGTCCGCCGCGTCGCCGGACCCCACGTTCGCCCGACGTTCCTCTGGATCCCGTTGTCCCGCGCCAGCCAAGACGGAGAGGATGGGAAGAAGCCCCGCCGCCGCCCAGCCGGCCAGGCTTCACCCGGCGGTGCTGTGGACGGCGGCGAGGAGGGAGAGAGGAGGAGGAGACTCGAGGAGCGGCGGCTAGGGTTTTCCCCCGGATCGCCCGCGGGGGCGACGCGAGGGGCGAGGGCCGTATTACATGGCCCGATCAACTTTTCAACATTTAACAGAGGTTGTTGCTAATGCAACGGACCTAAATATCATGACACTCCTCGCTAGTTGGTTGAACACCACGCGATATTACATAAACCACATTCAAAAAAGAGTTGTGCTTTTTATTTGAAAATATGCTTTTAGTTTTTCTACATCACTCACTTTTTTCAGATGACATCACTCACAAAATGTACTTGCCCTTTTTATTCCATGTATGCACATAGATTTTGAATAATAAATGTAGCCCTTATATCTCTTTCTTTCCAAAACA
Organism: Triticum dicoccoides; assembly: GCF_002162155.2. Classification (NCBI taxonomy): domain Eukaryota; kingdom Viridiplantae; phylum Streptophyta; class Magnoliopsida; order Poales; family Poaceae; genus Triticum; species Triticum dicoccoides. The sequence goes on along the minus strand of NC_041380.1, from coordinate 548,494,506 downwards.
CAATAATGTGATTATCTCTAGTTTGTGCGACATAGATAGCCGGTTGCCCAATCCGAGCATACTCAGCATTAGATCTTTTCACAATGATCATGTGGCAGTAGCACTTTCGTAATACCTTTTTTTTGCGGAAAGCACTTTCGTAATACTGCACACATACATCTTTGGATTAGTAACCAATTTGCTTTGTTGAAGGAATCTTTTGACCATGGGCAAAAAGGCATCTTTTAATCACCGGAAAAAAAAACTAAGCATCATTTGATGCCTATTAGGTGAAGTATAATAGTACTATAAACACCCACTTTATGAACATGTATATTTAAATTTGAATATGTTCAGGTATAAATTAATTGATGCCGAGTTGTAAGTAATTAATGTCAGGCCGTCGGTTAACTTCATTAAAATTAAGCAAAAGCCATTTTATCAGTACAAAAGTTGATAATACAAAATTGTAAAACAATAATAGTTTTCCTCTTTGATCTGGACCGAGCCTCAAGTTTTCTTCTCCCGGGAGTTGAGTTTAAAGATTTTTCATATCTGGACCGACTGAGACGTACCCTACCATCCAGTTTATACCCGTTCCGCTCAAATTTTCTTCATGTCCATCTCATCTTAACCTTGTCTTACTTTATTTTGGATTCACAAATCTTTTATTTTTAAGATATACGCCCTCCACCCCGAACGCTTGTCGGAAAAAGAGTTAATTACAATACTGATACATAAACTTGCAGCACGGGTACAGTTTCATACAAAAACTTATAAATTGACTCAAATTAGCCCCTAAACTTATTTTGCGGGAACAAACTGATACAAATTAGTTCGAAACCTGCCCGTCGGATGAGAGGCACACGCAGTCACTTTGGTTTTCGTTTCTCATCGGCCCTTCCCTTTCTGTTTCTCGTTGCCGATGGTGCGATGGTCGCCGCGAACGAGATTGACGTTGGATGGAGCCGCGTCCTCGCGGCATTGGCGAGTTCTGCCGGACTACGGTATGAAATCACCTTCCTTCTTCTATGTTGGATTGTCCCCCCTTATCTGCGTCTCTTATCACTAGGGTTTTCATCCGGTTTGATCAGTGGTATATTCACCCGCATGTGGTTTTTTTGTGGTGCGTATGGTTAATAATCAGGCGTCGGTAGATGAAAGGCGTATTTCCGCCCGCTTGTCATTGTTTACTGAAATCAGTGTTGGGTGTGATGTTTAGAGTTGCAGAAAGTAGTGTTCTACTAAAGTGGAGTTGTTGTTGTGTGCTCATAATCTTGTGATGTGTTTACTTTCATAGTTTTGTGACTAAGGGCATCTCCAGCCGCGCTCCCAGGAAGGCCTCCCCAGGCGTTTTTTTGCGCCGGCGCCGAAAAATCGGTCCAGTCCCGCCCCCAGGAGCCCGATTTTCGCTGGCTTGGGCGAACTATTTTGGCGCGAAACAGCCGCGGGACCGCCGCGTCAGCGACTCTACCCTCTTCTCGCCCCTTCGTCGTCCTCATCGCCTCGTTTCCCGCAGCGAATCAATGCCAAAGCTGTCGCGCTGCCGCGCCGGTCAGCCTGCGCCATTGATGCCTCACGGGCCGCGCAGTGAAGACCGGATGACGCGCGTCCCTCGCCCTCCCTCGCCCGCCACGCGTCCTCACGGTGGCTCGCGCACGGGCGGCGCCTCGTCCTATATAAGACGAGCCCTAGCGCACTCGGCGACTCGTACTCTCTCGTCGGCGTCGTTCCTCCCTCTCCTCTCTCTCGCCGTCGTCGTTCCTCCCTCTCCTCTCTCTCGCCGTCTCCAGCACCCATGGCCGAGCGCTTCCCAGGCGACGGCGCGGCGGCGAACGGCTTCGGCCGCCGCCATCTTCACGAGAGCGAGGCTCGCCTCCTTTTCGAGGCCGAGTACCCGGTCCCGCCGGACATGCGGGTACCCGGGGCATGGAGGATCAGCGCCGGCGGCGTGCCGGTGCCCCCGATACCCACCGGCGCAGTGCGGCGTGCGGAGATCGCACGCATCCGCTCGTCCCTGCCGCGTGCGGCGAGGGAGGGGCCACGTTACGTCCCCGACAGCTCGCTCTGGGAGCCCTACTTCCGCCGCCGTCACGCCGAGCAGCTCGAGGCCACCAATGGCGTCGAGCCCTCCGGCAGGCTCAACGCCGTCGGCCGGCGTCGGTGGTAGGGCGTGCCCGGGCGCACGTTGGAGGCCGTCCTCGAGTACATCGAGGGCGGCAACACGCCGCGCCTCGAGTACCCCGCCCCCCCGTCCTTCACACGTCGCCGAGGAAGCTCCTGGACCCCGAGGCGCATGGAGACCGGGGGGTCCTCCTCCTCGTCCGGCGGCTCCCCCTGCCTCCACCTCCGCCCCGTCAAGCCGGAGCCCCAGGGCGCGCCTGTCAGCGCGCGCACCCGCAGCTCCGGCGTCCGCATCAGCGACAACGCCTCCCCTACCGGCCGCTTCGTCCTCGTCGAGCCCAAGCCGGAGCCCGGCCTCCCCGTGGAGTACGAGGAGATAGCCCAGCGCGGCTTCTCCGACGAGGACGCCCTGCGGTGGGCGCGGGACGACTACCTCCGCGACGAGATGGTCCGGCAGCGCCGGGCCCTGGAGGAGATCGCCGCCCGCAAGCGTGGGCGCGAGGACGAGCACGGCGTCGTGGTCCTCAGCGACGACGACGACGACGCCCCTGGACCGTCCAACCCGCCGCGCCAACCGGGGGAGGGATGCAGCAGGGGCGGCGGAGGCGTCGACGGGGGCGACGACGACGACGACGACGGCGGCGGTGACTACACGCGGTTCTACCGCCTCCTCGGCATATAGAACTGCGTGGGCGGGCGGCGAGGCGGGCGGCGAGGGAGACGGCGGGGTAGCCCACGGTAGTTTTTCCCTTTTTTTGTAAAGTATGTTTAAATTTGAACGAACCCGCCGATGTTTGCGTTAAATTTGAGTCGTGTTTGCGCCGTATTTGACTTTTTTAAAAACCTGTGGGGGGCCGCGACTGGGGGGCATCACGCCCCCAGTGCGCGGTTTAGCGTGGTGCGCCCCCAGGGGGCGATTGTTTGCCCCTCCTGGGGGGCCAACGGCTGAAGATGCCCTAAAACATGTGTCGTTTAAATCTTTTCACTACCACTATTTACATACCTCAGACGAACAGGCTAGAAACCTACGCCCGAATCCTTCTGTACACACTCTAAGAACAGGGCTACGAAAATGCCCACAATTCTCCTTCTCAATGTCACAAAAGTCAGGGCAAACCTCAAATGGTGGAATAAACCCATCAAAATCATACTCAGTGACCGTTTGCATTTGACTCCGCAAAAAATGTTGAGTTCTGCTCAAAGTCACATATTGTAGGACACGAGAAATTACGAATAGAAAAGCACCCCCGCACTTTTTTTTGAGTCGAAATGAAGCTCAGATGTCACCCACCATTCTTCAGTACAACCGTCACCCAGGCCGCCGCCGGGACCGACATTGCCACCGCCACCGCCCATGGGCCATGCGCCCACGAGGAGGGGCTGAATATCCGCTAACGAGGACGTCGTGTCATGGCAAGCCACCTTCTCCTGTCCTTGTTGCGGTCATTGCTACTATCAAGGGTTAGGGATTTGGCTTGAGAGGAAGGCTGCCTCGGTCGAGTGTGAATTTGCGGGAAGAACAGAGAAGAACGGCTAGGGATTTGGCTGGTGCATGGCGAACAGAGAGGCTGGCTAGGCTACTCGGGGATCTATTTACATCATATAGCGGGGGTTCCTGTAAATTAACCTGGACGTGGGCGAAGTTTCTAGAGCCGACGCGGCAGGTTTTAACTAATTTGTATCAGTTTGTTCCCGTAAAGCAAGTTTAGGGGCTAATTTGAGTCATTTTGTAAGTTTTTTATGAGATTGTACCCGCGCCGCAAGTTTATGTACCAATAGTGCAATTAACTCTCGAAAAAATGTATAAAAATGAATGTATCTAGAGAAATGGATAAAATTGAATATGTCTAGAACGAAGGGGTATTAAAAGTTTGCAAATCTTGAAGCAAACCCGGCATGAGCCATTCGGCCCAACTGAACCAGCAGCATTGACCTCTTCTCCAAGCCGAGGAAAAAAGAAAAGCCCTCTCCAACCTCCCCTCCCCTCCTGCCCTCCCAAAAGCCGTCCCCTTCCCAAAGAAAGAACCACACGCGCAGCAGGCACACCCCCGCCGCCGCCGCCGATCTCCCTCCGATCCCCCAAGGTAAGCGCCCCTCCCCACATCCGCCCGATCCCGGATCCCCTCCCGCGATCTCACCTCGCCGCATTCCCGCGGCTCTCCCTCTCCCAGGAGCCGTCGCGTCGCAGCAGATCCGTCCATGGCGGCGCTGGGGTCCAAGCTGGCGCAGCTGCAGGCCAAGGCCTGCGAGGCGACGCGGTTCGTGGCCAGGAACGGGTGCGCCTACCACAAGACCCTCATGGAGAAGAACAAGCAGTTCGTCGTGCAGCCGCCCACCGTCGAGAAGTGCCAGGAGCTCTCCAAGCAGCTCTTCTACACCCGCATCGCCAGGTCCATTCCCCATCTCCCTCTCTATACCTCCCCGCGGTCCTTGTCTGGGCGTGCCCGGTGGCGGATCGATTGCGCGGTCCTCGATGTGCATGATCTCGATCGATGCAGTCGCTGATGCCATCTGTCAAACCTATCGTTTTGTTCGTGATTGGAACTGCTGTTCTTGGCGTGACTTGTCAGATAGACAGTGTCCTAGGTCATACTGTTAACATATCTTGTTTGGTAAAACCTAATTTATATCGCATTGCATCTTTGTTGACTTGTGGCTGCTTGATGAATGAAATGCGGTAATACTACATTATGCAAGTGTTATGATTGAGCAAACTATGAAACAATGTTATGAAAATGGGGTGATGCGGTGATCTTATCTTATCTGCAAGAAATGGAACACCAATAGATAAATTGCCGGCTATTCATAGAACCTAATTTAGGTTGCCTCTTTGTTTGATTCGTGGATTCTAGATATAAACTAGTAATACTAGTGCATTACTAGAAGTGTTCTGATTGAAGAAACTATGAAACTGTATTTCTGAAATGTCGCGATGCTATCCTATTTACAAGAATGAAAATGATGAGCCATGTTTTATTAATGGATGGTTCAGATTGCTGCACAGATTGTTAGTGTGTAACTCTAATTCCATCGCGGGGCACTGGCTCATTCCCAATTGGTCTTGTTCTGACCGTAAGTCCTTAGATTGGAACACCAAGTGTTGGCTGAGAGTTTTTCTAAGTTCTCTGTAAACGAAGATGTAATAATACATAAATTGCTGTTTTTTATATGTTCATGTGTTTCTAGTTCATGTCAATTTAAGATGAAATTAGGATTTCTGCTTGATTTAACTAACTTCATCATGTCAAAAAGCTCCTTTTCTGATTTTCAGTAAGTTTGTTAATAGTTATTTCTTCATTTCTCCTTTGGGAAGGTTACTATAAACTTCTGTTTGGATTTCATAGCGTAATAGAATGTGCTCTAGTTATACCTTTCGTAAGGGTTTTTTGTTTTGATACTATGGTATATTGGTCTATATATGAGGGGGTACTGTCATTATGACTTCTTGAATAGTTGTACTTTGCAGAAGTTTTGGTGAATACATCAAGTCATCAACCTAAATCTACATATGCAATTTCCTGAACCATGCCCTAGAACTGAATACCTGCATATTGCCCTTCTATAGTTCCAACCATAAGACTGTCTTTAAAAGCTAGCTACTCATCACACTTACCTGTCATAGTTTCATATCGAAATGCTGTACTTCATTGGCCGCAGCTTGACTATTCACTGTATCTGTAGCACTGACACATGCATGTCTCCTGCAGCCTCCCCGGCCGCTATGAGGCCTTCTGGAAGGAGGCGGACCAAGTGAAGCAGCTGTGGAAAAACAGGAAAGATCTGAACGTGGAGCACGCGGGCATCATCGCTCTGTTCGGCCTTGAGCTCTACGGGTGGTTCTGCGTCGGCGAGATCGCTGGCCGGGGTTTCACCTTAACGGGCTACAGCGTCTGAGCGCCTTCCTTCCACGAGTACCTTCACGCGATCGTCGTCGATTAAGAGCTGAAGACTCTGTTAGCCAATCAGTTTCTCGTGATGCGCGTGCGAAGTTTTGGTTTTCTGAAAAAAAAAATACTATTCTTGATGCTGGTGAAAAAAGTACACCCGGCTCGGTGAATTCGACTCGGCGATGAGGTCTAATAATTTGTCGCACGCTTAGTTGAATGATTGAAGCCTGGACAGATGAAATGTCTGTGACTGTGATGTCTGCCTTGCTTGCTTGCTAAAGTCAGGGCAAATTAGGCTCTTCCAGAAGAAATGATGAAATGAATTTGACTTGGTGATGAGGTAGTATAATAATGATCTCCCCATTTCACTTGGTTGAATGAATCCTGGATGGATGAATTTATCTGTGATGTTTGCCTTGCTTGCATACCAAAATCAAGGCAATGATCTCCCCATTTCATTGCTCCAGCATCTAAATTGAGTTGATATATGTGTTCTTTTGTCACGCTGAGTTTGTAAATCTTAATCAAAGCGATTGCATAACCATGTCACCAGTTCATACCGGTGATTGGTCGACAGTTGTAACGCCGGTGCAAAGCTGCTGCCGGAGTAGCTGCTCGGCCACACACCGGCGCTCTCCCTGCTGCTCTCCCGCCGCCGGGCGGCGGCTGCGGCACGGTTTGCCGGATGATCACCGGTCGATGACGGGCAAGTCTAATTGCATAGTGTAACTCGTTGCGCACGAGTAAAGCCCCAAAGCCACCGCGACCTCCCCTCTCCCTCCCCCACTAAAAACCGAGGAAGAGCCGAGCATAGGTAGCCGATCGACGGCGGCTGCTCCGGCGACCGTGTCCTCATGTACGCGGCCGCGCGCCGCCTCCTCTCCACCCGCGCCTGCGCCTGCGCCACCGCGCGGGCGCCCCCCGTGGCCTCGCGTGCGCCCTCCTGCTACTCCGCGGCGCAGTCCAAGCCGCCGCCGCCGCCGCGGTTCCCCACGCCCAAGGAGATCCGCCGGGGCCTGGACCAGTACGTCGTCGGCCAAGACAAGGCCAAAAAGGTTAACCTCAGAGACCGTCCCGTTTTGTGCACAGTTTACTGCAGAATTAGCAGGATTGTGCTAGTTTTGTGCACAGTTTTCTGCTAGAACAGAGCAGAATTCTAGTAGTGCAAGCCATGAACGGATTCAGCAGGGGGGTTGGCTGTGCAGGTGCTCTGCGTCGCCGTGCACAACCACTACAAGAGGATATACAGCGAGCCCTCCACCAACAGGTTAGATTCCTCCCATCCGGCGGCTGAATTTGTTGGTGCTTCGTGTACAGTGAGCCCTCCGATAGGTTCTGACTGAGAGTTTCATTTGTGGTTGTGGTGGTCATCAACCTTCAACCCTAGCTCATCGCAAGCCTCGGCGGCCGATGATGATACTGAGCTCGAAAAGAGTAACATCCTTCTGCTTGGGCCAACTGGATCAGGTGCTTTAGAAAGTGCATGTGTTTTACCACTTGGATGTTCCAATGTCATGTTGTTTGCTTGCTAATGTGATGCAATTGGATCAGGTAAGACACTCCTGGCAAAAACGCTCGCTCGCTTTGCGTATGTGCCCTTCGTGATTGCTGATGCAACAGCAATTACACAGGTAATCATGGCTTGTGTCGCATGCCACCAGAAAGCTCTGTTTGATGCATTGGTCCTTCATGCTTATCGTGGCAAGAAGAATCAGGAAGCTGATTTTAGTGCTTCTTTCTTCTTTCTGATGCTACAAATAGACTGCTCTTTCAGGCTGGGTACTACGGGGAAGATGTGGAATCAATCGTCTACAAACTTCTAGTGGTACTTATCAGACTATGAATCTGCTCTGACTGTTTGTTCACTCCGCGTTTAGCTATGTGGTGCCACTAGTTTTATACTACTACCATTGTGTTAAAACAGAGCGTCGGTGCATTTCAGCAATTCTGTTATAACCAACTACTTTCTGTCCTTGGTGATTCGTTGGGTCCCCAAAGGAACTGTCCCTTATGCACTAGATCACACTGACAACTAACATGTTGGATTCTGATGTGTTCTGCCTCTTAGGCTGCTGACTTCAATACTACTTTCTGTCCTTGGTGATTCGTTGGGTCCCCACAGGAACTGTCCCTTTTAATATGCACTAGATCACACTGACAACTAACATGTTGGATTCTGATGTGTTCTGCCTCTTAGGCTGCTGACTTCAATGTCGAAGCTGCAGAGCGTGGCATCATCTACATTGATGAAGTTGATAAGCTCGCAAAGAAGGTTGTTGTAAAGCATTTCTGATCATTATTACCACTACCGTGATATATACTGGAGCGCGTTACATGTACGCTAATATGATACATTGGTACATTCAGGTCGGTTGCCAGGAGGAGCGGAGGGATGTCTCTGGAGAGGGTGTCCAGCAAGCACTCTTAAAGATGTTTGAAGGAACGGTAAGTGGCTATGTTATGTTTGTAGTTGTATGCTCTTTAGAAGAGTGCATGGTTTCATAAACTACAAAAAGATTTCTAGTTTCCCTAGTGGATAGACTCCAGACTCACATCTTTATGTGAGTCTACTATGTTAGAACATTTCTGTGAATGCTATTTCGATCTAAGTGGTCCTATTCTCTGTCCCTCACCGTATTCGATTTGTTCGTTTCTAAACAAGAACGATTCCATTTTTGTGTTCTTAGGTGATCAGTGTGCCAAGGAAAAGAAGTCAAAATGGCCTGTCTCATGGTTGTGTCGAGGTAATTGTTTTTGAGAATTTTTACAGGCTACTAATACCTTTATGTTGCCTAGTGCCTACTACCTAGCTCAGTAGCCGTATTTCGACAGTTTAGCACCAAAAGCTCCAAACTATTGAATGGTGCTATGACTTTGATAGTCATAATCTTCAATATGTGGTTGTTGCTTGCATGAGTGACATGTCGTTAACTGAACCTCATAGATGGCTGCTATTCTTTTTGTTTCAGGCAGTTGGCAGTACGAACTAAATTTACTACAAAAATGTAATCAGTACCTTGCATTACAATGACGAGTTGGGGATATGTTTAATTTGTTTTGCAGGTTGATACAACAAACATACTCTTCATTTGTGGAGGTGCCTTCTCTGACTTGGGAAAGATTATCTCAGAAAGGTTATTCAGATCTCTACCTTTTGGAACTATCCTACTCTTCTTTTATATATAACCTCCATGTCATGTCTGAAAGTATCTGTGTGCTATGCAAGACTTCACCGCTGTCCTTTTGGTTTCGGAACACCAATACGTCATGAATTGGGGGACTATGCTTTGACGAATGCTCTTGAACAATCAAGGTTGCTTGAAGAGGTAAGCTTAGTTACCGGTTTTGTGACACGTTTTAGTTGTTATTAATGCCCACATTGATACAAAAGATAATATTTGATAACTCCTTATTTAGATCGAGAATGATGATCTGATTGCCTATGGCCTGACACCAGAATTTATTGGGAGGTTGCCAATAATAGTTGGCTTGACTCATCTCACTGAAGATCAACTGGTTCAGGTAGCAAACATTTTGCGCATTTTTGTTTCCTTCCTGACTATTTTATTTGGGATCATCTCTATTATAATCATTGCTTCCAGAAGGTTTGCTTTGTAGTCCAGTCTACTATATTCTGCATAGCTGTGCATTTTGTCAACAACTTGAAAACCTAGCTAATTTATCTTTTCAGGTTCTCAGAGAGCCCAAGAACGCAATAGGCAAGCAACACAAGAAGTTGTTCAAGATGAATGATGTTAGTCTGTGATTTGTTCGTGTCAGAAATTTCAACTAAAGAATTCCTTCTTTGATGATTTATAACAAGAAATGTGTTTGTTCATTTTTTTTCCTCGACAAGGTAAAATTGCATATTACTGAAAACGCTTTGAGGCTAATAGCAAAGAAAGCAGCTGTGAGGGAAACTGGGGCGAGAGGCCTACGATCTATAATGGAGGGCATTTTGACAGAAGCAATGTTTGAGGTGGTTTGTACTTTATTTTCGGCATGCCATGAGACTGTGGGTAACCGAGACTGACGTCAATTTGGCCCTTACACTTGCAGATCCCCGATGACGCAGGAGAGGGGAAAGAGAAGATAATTGCTGTTCTTGTTGATGAAGAATCAGTAGGGACACCGACCCGTCTAGGCTGCGGAGCCAAGATTTTCCGAGACGATGGAACCCTAGAACTATATGTTTACCAAAACAATATCAGGGTGCCTGGGCTGATTCAGAGGCCAAAATGCAGTATCATTTGCCGGCTGTGCCTTCTGGTAGCTTTTTCAGCAGCTAAGCTATGGTTTTATCATACATTTGATTGTTTCTCGTCAATATACACGTGGATTATATTGATCCTGTGTAAGGCAAACATTTTCACAGGATGAAGTACAACACGATTTCAGATAGTAGTATGGCTGAGTCTCACATTCTGCTCTCGTCTGTAGTTCGTGTTGCAGTTCCAACCGGAAATACAACTGGTTTACAATTTCATTATACTGAACAAATAGGAAAAATATACTATCCATGACAAATCATCAAGATCTCATTGTTATCGCTCTATAGCTATGCATCAATCACAGTTACACAAGGTCTCAACCGGAGATGCGGTCGAAAGCTAAAAACCTTTGTAGCCATCAGAGTTCATACAGATTGATGCTCCTAGAATCGATACGAAAAATGCAGGCCAGCCTGTGATTTTAGTGCTCAGAAAAATGCAGGACAAGAAGGCTCATGGCCATCAAAATTGCTCCTGCCCATCTCCTTTTGTTTCGGTACTAATTATTGGAGTGTCTTGAGGCGCACCTTCTCCAGGTGAACTAAGGCCAAGCCTGCTGAGAAGCCCGCCGTCGAGAGCGTTTGGAGTAGATGCAGGTTCTGCTGTCTCACCTTCAGTTTTCCTTCTATGGCCAATGATAGCCTCAATGGCAGCAGCACTAGCTTTTGCTGCAGCCTCATCCTTGGCAGCGGCCTCTGCCCTCCTCGCCGCCCTCTCTTCCCTGGCAAGTGCCTCTGCCCTCGCCTTCTCTTCTTCCGCCCGCAGAACTGCTTCGGCCTTCTCCCTCTCCACGTCTTCATACAGCTTTGCTATGTCATCTTCCCTGCCCTCTCCACGGAGCGCGCCTTCAAGAAGCTCCCTCATCTCATCGCTGAAAACCACATTCTCATCCAAAAGGATACACTTCGCTACTTTGGCTGCATCATCCAACCGCGTCGCGCCAACGCCAACATACGCCTTTAGCAGTGTCTCGTAGGTTGCAGTGCTTGGGTGAATTTCCTTCTCCCTCATCTGATCGAAGTACTCATGAGCCTTGTCGAGCAAGCTTAAACCAACCAAGCCGTCGACGATCCTATGATAATGCGATGCATCAGGCTTCAACTCCAGCTCAGCCATTCTGTTGAAGTAGCTGATACCATCGTCGATGCGATCAGCCTTAAAGCGCGCCTCCATGAGCAGCACACATGTCTCCTCATCTGCAACAAGACCATGCTCGCCCATCTCCTTGTGGAGCACCTCTGCCTCATCTGCCAGCCGATTAAGCCCGAGATGCCGAATCAGATTGTTGTATGCTGCTACATCCGGTGCCACCTTATACTCTGCCATCCTCCGGAACACCGCAATCGCATCCTCAAACCTTCCGGCAGCACAGTAGGCATCCACCATCACGCTGAAGCTTCTGACATCAACTGTAATCCTCAATGGAGGGTCATGCTCCCCAAGCATTCTGTCGAACAGGTTGAGTGCATCCTCTAACCTTTCATTCTTCCCAAGCGCATCGAGCACCTGAGTATAGCTCTCGGTCCCGAACCTCACCTCCGATTCCGGAGCGAGCAGCTCTTTGCAGCACTCCATGGCCTTCTCCTCCATTCCCATAAGGAAGTAGGCCTTCATGAGGCTCCCGTACACGATGCCATCGAGGACCGGCTCGCCGCCAAGCTTGTCCTGCAGTTCTTGGTGCAGCTCCACTGCTTTGGCCCCATCCCCGGCCTCCACAAACCCAGCCATGAGGAGGCTGTAGACATGGGGATCGGGCCCGACGAACCCGGAGGCGAGCATCTCGTCCTTGAGCGCGACGGCGTCCGCGAGGCGGCCGTGGTCCGCCACGAGGCACCTGACGACGACCCGGTAGGCGGTCGGGGAGGGTGGCACGGGGGATCCGGGGCGGGCGATGAGGCGGAGGTGGAGGAGCGCGGCGTCGGGGAGGCGGCGCGCGGCGAGGGCGGAGAGGTAGAGCGCGTGGGTGGCGGCGGTGGGCGGGACGGCGGCCTGGAGGGCGAAGCGGTGGAGCGCGAAGAAGTCGTCGAGGCGGCGCGCGCGGAGGAGCGCGGCGAGGACGGCGACGCAGGTGAAGGAGGAGGGGCGGCAGTTGGAGTGGAGCGCGTGGCGGGTGAGCAGCGCGGCCTCGTCGAGGTCGGCGGCGGTGGGGGAGAGGAGGGCGAGGACGCGGTTGTGGAGCGCGAGGCGGGAGGGGGCGAGCGAGGGGAGCGGCTCCGCGAGGCGCACGGAGCTCGGGGAGGACGGCGGGGCCGGGGGCGTCGCGGCGAAGGCGCCCCGGCGGCGGGCGCGGCGGGAGGCCGCGGCCGAGGCGGCGTCGGCGTGGGCGAGCGGGAAGAGCGCCGGCACGAGGCGGCGCGCGGCGAGCGGCTTGGAGAGCGACATCTCCCGCGGGGAAGGGGCTCCGGTGCGGCGGCCGGGCGCGGAAGGAGGCGAGGGTTTAGTTTAGGGCCTGTTGGGCCTGGGAGGGCCGGAAGGAACAGAGTTGGCACTTTGCAGCGGGTGTCTACCTGACACGATGTGAGGCTCGATCGGCTACTTACTGTACTTGGTCCATGATATAACCAAATTCTAATAACCGAAATATTAATACCGTAAAAATCGGAAAACCTATTTTTTTAACACAGTACAGACGCAAGCGCTTATACATACGCGCACACACTCAAACATATGAACGCACACACACTCTATCCCTATAAGCACCTCCGGGAGATTGAGCCGGCATATCATCTTGAGATTTACAAAGTCACCGTAGGCGCCTCGTCGTCGACTGGAACGTCTCCTCCCACTGAAAGTGCATCGCGCGGAAATCCTGAAATAAATTCAGGAATAATGCGAGCACCAGGACTTGAACCCTGGTGGGTTGAGGATACCATTGTCCTTCTAACCATATAACCACAAGTTGGTTCGCAAAAATCGGAAAACCTATTTAATCGAACCATGTAAACCATATATCGAATGCACAGAGTTACACTCATCCCATCCGTAGTATCCCAACTTTGGCCGTCGGTTATAGCAATTGTGCCAGTCAGTCCTAGCAGTCGTCATTGTAGGTTGCTGCATCCCGTCATCGTCCCGGCAACCATGGCCACCAGTTACAACAATTGTGCTTGCCCTTCCTAGCAGTCGTTGAGGCGAGCCAGACGGTTCCAGCAAACTTCGCGGCGGGTCGTAACATTTAATCAACGCTTGGAGCGCTGATGTCGCTGATCCCAACAACCGTGGTTGTTGGTTCTAGCAACTTTGATCGCCGGTTGCAACATCCATGGTCGCTGGTCCCAGCAACTGTCTCCATCGGGCGTGGCCCGTGGCCCATCGTCCTATGCTCACACTACCCGTGAGGTTGCAGTCGTGGCTGGTAACGGTCTCCCGCACCAGTGGTCTCGTTGGGGGTTCCATCCACCACTATAGCATGACACATTGCCTGAATCCACCCCATGATGGGGTGAGATCATCGGCCATCCCACTGAAGCCGTCGCGCAGTCACCGCTTGCAAACTCCCCATCCATCACAGCATCAGAAGTAGACACGAGCTATGGGGTGGAAGGAGAGTGAGCGCAGTGGTGACGCGGGAGCTAGGTAGAAGGAAAGGTAGGGTCGCACGACAAAAAAGAGAAGGAAAACGGGAGGTGGTCGTCATGGGGCATGGAAAGGAGAGAAAAGAAGATACAATAGAGGGATGCTCTTGTGTGGGTCTCACCAGACGACGTGGCAAGCTCGCGAGGATGCGTGGCGAGTGGGTGGCAAGGCAACCTATCTCATGCGAGACCGGTTGGTCGACACAAATCATTTATCATTTTTATAGTCGTTTGTACTTTATTTTGAGGATCGTGCATCAAATGATGAAGCACACGACCTTACTAAATACTCCCTCCATTTCATAATATAGTGCCTATAGATTTTTAATAAAGTTAAACATTACAAACTTTGACCATATTTATGAAGAAAAATAGATACATCTAGAATACCAATGCACATCATTGGATACATAATGAGTTATATTTTCATATTGTACCTGTTTGATATTGTAGATGTAGACAACTTTCTCTATATACTTAGTCAAAGTTGGCAAAGTTTGACTTTCAGAAAAATCTATAGGCACTACTAGCAAGATGCCCGTGCATTGCACGGAACATCAAGATGCATTTTTTTTACAAAACACCTGTTTGTGATTGAGCCATGCAAGAGTAATCCCATGTGTAAAAACTAATGATATCTCAAGAATTTTATCGGAAAAATGGTATCTCAAGAATTTCATCGAAAAAATGATATCTCGAGAAAGATGAGAGATAAGGTGAGGAGGAGTGGGGCGTGGTGGTGACTCGTGGTCGGACTGGGCGGAGGCATGGGGATGGACGGCGCCGGCAGCGGCCACCATGCCAGATTGTTCCAGAGACTTCCTTTTTTAATTGCTCGGCAAGGCCTTATCTGTAAATGTGGAGAGAGGTGCGGGTTTTTTTTTTGTAAAATTGTTATAGTTTGCTTTCTATCCGTCAGATGTAGATCGGACGGTCTATATTACAAGATGGCAGGCACACCATCATCACCAACTCAGTTTTTTATAGAGGTAATTACACCCGAAGTCATAGAACTTGCATGTGATGGTCAGTTTGGTGCACAAACTTGTAAAATACGTGTTTCTGGTCATCAAACTTGCACGAGCGTTCATATACGGTCACATTTCATGTACACGGATGTATCCATGGCCTATGTGGCATTCCAGTGTGCCAGGGCCCACTGTCATCCGATGTAGCATGTAGATCTGCAGAGAAGCCTTTGGCTTTTTTTCGTATTAAACCCCTAAAAATAAAATGAAAAAACAAGCGATATGGAGTTTGGAAGCTGCAACGTGCCCAGTAGTCTCACGTGGACAACCATCAGACTACTGATCATTCATATCTATATAGCACGACTAATTTCTGTACCATATAAACATTGACTGAAAATAAATTTTACAAGAAATGTAACACGGAAAAAATGAGCACCGTGGCTCGACCATGTGACCTTGTGGTCAAGGTTAACTAAGGTTACCACTGACAACACAACACGTCCAGATGTAAGAAAACAATTTATATTCTTGTGTTTGTGACATTCAAAAAATATTTATGTGTTACAAAAAAAAAGTATGCAACATTTTAAAAAGTTCCAAAAACTTGTATTTGAAAAAATGTTAATCAACACAACACGTCCAGATTAATATTTTTTCAAATACAAGTTTTGAAACTTATGTGTATGGAAACATATACTCCATATGATACACATATGTTTTGATGTTTTAAATACTCCAGTATACATCTATGTTATGATACACACATATATATTTTAAATACTCCGGTATACATCTATGTTTGGAGTATTTAAAAAATTTGCTTAATACTTTTTAAACATATGATTAACATTTTTTTCAAATACAAGTTTTGAAACTTTTTTCAACTATGTTTTTAACATTTTCGGATGGTACCAAACATTTTTAAGCTACACAAACAGTTTTATACATTGTATAGGCATTTAAAAAATGTCATGACCAGTTTTTTTGGAATGCACGAACATTTTAAAAATGCAACGTATCATTTTTAATTACACAAATGTGGTTTACAATGTTTAAACAATTTTTTTAATGTCACACACCTTTTTTTGTAACACATAAACATTTATTAAATATCACAAACACAAGAATATTTTTTTTCTTACATAGAACAAGAAGGAATAACAACATGAAAAATATTTATCCCATTTGGATATGTTGTGTTTTCAAAACCCGGTGGTAATCTTAGTTAACATTGACCACGAGGTCACATAGTCGAGCCACGGTGCTTCCTTTTTTGGGGTTACATTTCTTGTAAAATTGACTTTTCAGCCGTGTTTATATGATACGAAAATTATTTGTGCTACCTAGACATGAATGATCATCGGTTTGGTGGTTGTTAACCCGAGCCTAATAGGGGCACGTCCCTAGTTCGTAACCGAACCGTCCCTTGTTTTTCCATTTCATTTTAGGGGCTTTATACGTAAATAAAAAATCATTTTATTTTAGGGGCTTAACAAGTTAAAAAATAGGTGCATAATATGTAAATAAAGAAAAAGCATGCAGATCTACCATGCGTCGCGGGGTTACGGTGGGCCCTGGCCATGCTGGCAATGCCACATAGGCCACAGATACGTCTGCGTACATGAAATGTGACCGTATATGAATGTTTGCGCAAGTTTGATAACCAGAAACACGTATTTTACAAGTTTGTGCACCAAACTGACCGTCGCGTGCAAGTTCTATGACTCCTGATGTATTTACCTCTTTTTTATAAGAGCAGAGACATTATGGAATGGAGGGAGTATTTAGTAAGGTTATGTGCTTAGTAAGTTTCTAGAAAAATCTACTAAAGAAGAGTTTTGATTACAAAAACCATATTGAAATCTTGATTCTCTGAGTTAATAACAACATCAAAGTGTGGTTTCCGCTCCTCCTCTTCTCCATGTCGATCACTCTCGGCCCCTCTTGCCGCGGAGAGACCATGGCCTTGACGGCGGCGACGACAGGCTGAGAAGACAAAAATTACCTCTAAATCCGACTTGTCATGGCGGGGAAGGGCGAAGTCAAATCTTGTCGAGTTTGACGTCTTTTCTTTGTGTTGGATGTGAAGCTTTGATGCTAGACGTAAACGATGCAGCTAGTAGCTTTTTAATCTTTTACTCTCTCTGTCCGATAACGTAAGATGTTTTTTGACACTCTATTTATTAGATGTGTGCGTGTGAAAATCCAGAATCCGAGCTTCTCACGTTGACATATCTTGAGGCAGCGAAGAAGTGAAGGCTCTGTCATTTGCCTTCACCGCCTGCAAACGCAGTGCTGGCATTCAGAACAAGATGAAGAAACCAGAGCAAACGCCGTGCAGAATGCAGGTGCAGGCCTACCTCTTTGTCCCAGTCGGTCGCGCACTCGGAAATGGCGAGGAGCGAGAGCATCTGCACCACCAGACCGCACCATATCCCGAATCACAGCCCCTGATCCAGATCCAGAAGACGAAATAGTTTTACTCCAAGCTGGAGTACATCTTTTAATTACTGTAAAAATGGAAGACGAAATAGGTTTATGAAACAGAGAGGGAGAGAGGCACTACCATTCCTCCAAGGAGGAAGACGAAGGCGAAGAAGAAGGCCGCGGGAATGCCGACGGGGTAGTACGCCCCGAGGTTGCCGAACGCGGCCATCTTCTGCTGCCCGCAGCCCCTGACAACGCCTGCAGCCAAAGTAGGCAACAACAGAATGCGTACTGATGGTCTAATGGTTGGTTGGTTTGTTTGTTTGTACCTGAGAGGACGCACTGGAGGCCGTCGAAGACGACGGACATGGCGAGGACGGGCATCATCCGGGCGACGTAGCCGGCCACCTCCGCCTCGTTGCTGTAGGCGTACCCCCACACGTTGCGCGCCAGCAGCATCACCAGCCCCTCCGACGCGCCCACCGCCAGCGCTAGCAGCATCACCACGCGGGCCGCCAGCCGCGCCGCCGCCGGCCGCCCCGCCCCGAGCTCGTTCGACACGCGCGTGCTTATGGCACCGCCGAGCCCCAGCGGCGCCATGAACGCCAGGGAGTTGGTGTTCAGGCAGATGGACAGGACCGCCGTCTCCAGCTTGGGGTTGGGGAGCAGACCCGAGAGCAGCACCAGCAGCTCGAACGACCACCACTCCATGCTGCATCGACCATTTGAGCCTAGTAAATTTCAGATCATCAAGCGCATCGTGCAATGCCAGGCTTGCTGGATTCAGTTCTCACCAGACCATGAGAGCGGACGGCACGGCGAGCTTGAGGAACCCGGCGAGGCCGCGGAAGGCGTCGCGGAAGAAGCCGATCCAGGTGCTCGTGCAGGACGGCGAGAGCCGGACGTAGAGCGCGAGGATGGAGAGGTTGGTGAGGAAGGAGACGGCGTTGGCGAGGGCGGCGCCCTTGCTCCCCATGCGGAGCCCGTGCACCAGCGCCCAGCACACCAGCGGGTGGCTCAGCGCGGTGGCGCCGGAGCTGAGCATCACGGGCACCACCACGTTCTGCGTCTGCAGGAACCGGACGTGGCACTGCAGCGGGCCGTACGCCAGCAGCGCCGGGATCATCCACCGGATGTAGCCGCCGGCGCCCGCCGCGATCTCCGGGTCCTGCCCGAGCAGGAGCAGGATCCGGCCCGTGTACGCCCAGAGCGCCGCCACGGCCACGCTCGCCAGGGTCAGCACCAGCATCGCCCGCTGCTTGTACACGCCCAGCATGCGGTGCTGGCCGGCGCCGTACGCCTGCCCGCATAGCGTGTCCAGGCTGCACGCCATGCCGGCCAGCAAGCTGAAGCCGGTGACGTTGGCGAAGGAGGTGGCCATGGAGGCGGCGGAGAGCGCGAGCTCGCCGAGGTGGCCGACGAACATGACGGAGATCATCTGGACCACGTTCTGCAGGAGGCAGCCGACGACGCACTGGTAAAAAAAGGACCCATAGTCCGGGTTCGTAAGGGCCTTTAGTCCCGGTTCCTGAACCGGAACTAAAGTGTCGGTACTAATGCCCTGTACCTTTAGTCCCGGTTCAATCTAGAACCGGAACTAATGGGCCTCCACGTGGGCAGTGCGCAGAGCCCAGGCAGGAGACCCTTTGGTCCTGGTTGGTGGCACCAATCGAGACCAATAGGCATCCACGCGTCAGCATTTCTGTGGCTGGGGTTTTTGTTTTTTTTGAAAGGGGGAGGGGGGTTTGGGGGTTTTGGAGGGTTAATTTAAGTGTTTCATATATTGTGTTAGCTAGCTATAATTAATAGAGAGAAGTGGCATCTCTTATGTCCGTGCTTGGTCGACGCTACGTACTATACATACATATAGAGAGGACTAGACACGCTAGTTAGCTAGTAAGCAAACGAAGGAAACAAAAGATCGTCATGAACATATATGCATACAGAGAGAAGTGATATCGACCACCTCTCCTTCTCCGAGAGATTGGTCGAACAACAAGTTCTCGTATATCTATCCGACACTACCGGCTACATATATACAATAATTATCTCTTAAAAATATAATCATACGGATTCATGGTCCACATAGTATTCTCCGTCTTCAGCAATCACTTGGTCAAGAAAGAATGCCGCCAATTCCTCTTGAATTGCTCGCATGCGAGCTGGTGCTAGGAGTTCATCCCGCTTCCGAAACATCTAATTTGAAGAAGGGGGTCAATACATATATATATATATATATGAATGAATGAAACTCAATACAAATGATGGTAATAAAATAAAATTGTGAATGTTGTTATTTACGTACTTCATATTGTTCGTCAGAGTACCCGCCCCGCTCACAGGTCGTGTGGCGGATGGACTCGCAGACGTAGTATCCACAGAAATCATTCTCTTTTTCCTGCCACAACCACTTTACAAGAAATAGAGGTCAATCAAACTGATAAACAAGAATGCTAAATAGTATTGATGAAACTAGCGCTTGAATCATTAGGAGATGCGCGGAACATGCTACTATAGTACTTACTTTCGGGTGTCTAAATTCCAGCTCCTTCGGCAGTTCCGGAACTTTTCTGGTGAATTTTCTCCAAACCCTGTCGGACAAAGAAAACAATTACTTGATATCGGGAAATGAACAAAGTTGCTGATATGGTGGATAATGATCGATTTAACTTACTTCTTGAGGATTTCAGTCATGTCCGCATACTCCTGGGGATCTTTTCGTTTAGAGTTCAAGACGGTTACTACTCCCAGCTCAAGCCTAATCTCTAGGAGAATATAGTGGAAACTGCACGCGCATGCATAACTCATCAATTACATTACTATAACCTGGACTAATATATAAGGGAAACCGAATATGCACAAGACAGTAACACTCACTTGAAGTTGTAAGGAAAGAGTATTATATCTTTGTTTTCATTTTTTTTGAATGATCGTAGCAAGTTGGCCTCGGTATCTCCGGGACGATGTTGAACCTCAGTTACATCTATGAGATATGTGTTAACGAACCCAATATCACCGATTTGTCTTTTCTTCAATTCGGCGATCTTCATTCTGCATAATATAGTAAGGATAATTATAAATACATGCAATGAAAGAGATGAGCTATATAGAGAGACTTAATGACAGAAGAAGTAGTACTTACAGACAGTAGCAGGTGATCGTTGTTTTATCGAGGGACAATTGATTGAAAAACTGATAGAACTCCTCAAATGGAATAGACAACAGTTCAATTCCAACGAGGTCATGCTCCGGTTTAACTCTCGCATACAAAGTACTCCTCCCCCCAGACTCTCTGCAGATTTTCAAGTACCAATCATGTAATCTTCGCATCATCGTTGTTAAAGATTTTTCATCTTTGACGAGAGGCTTCCCGTACTCGTATCTGTGTATCTGCACCTCCATGGTATCATAATGTACATCGTCGGGCAGGTAATCGTCAACATTGCCATAACCGGGCACCATCTTCGGATCGACGATGTCGCTAGGCACCTTGAGGGGGGGCACGATTGCTTCGCTTGTTCGCCGAGCTGGGCAATTTGTTTCCCAGCTGCTCGTCGTTCTTTCAGCCTTTGATCACTGACTGTACTTCCCGACCGCTCTGCTTCGGCCCATGTATTTGCAATAATGCGCTCATAGTTGCCTTTCGGCGGAGACTTGGGTGGTTTTGCCAGGGCAGCCAGAGTGCGCTTCACTTTCACCGGATCTACCTTCTTCTCCGGAGGTGGATGTCTCTTTGCTCTCAACCCTTGAAACCAGTCATCCACTTCGGTTCGCGCGATCTCGGCGTTCTCCTCCGGGGTCCTCTCATATGGTAACTTCTCTGGAGTCTTCAGAGAAGGACCGAATCTGTATGTCCTCCCGCCTCTGGTTGTACTGCTAGACGCCGACCGAGCAGACTGAGCGGTTGTCTTCTTTACTTTCTTACGAGGCGGAGGAGAAGGACTACGACGCGCCGGAGCAGCTGGAGAGGCGGCAGGTCTCTTCCGCCCTTGCTGACGAGGCAGAGAAGGAGGAGGCTGGCTGCTCGGGCGCGTCGGCGCAGGCGGAGAAGGAGGCGGAGTGCCGCCACGCGCCGGAGAAGGAGCCGGCCGAGGGCCCTGATCATCACTCGCCGAAGGAGGAGGCGGAGTGCCCTGACTCGCCGGAGGAGGAGGAGGAGGCGGAGGCGTCCAGTTCGGAAGGTTGATGAGCTCCTTCCGCCATAGGCATGGAGTCTTTAGAGCAGACCCCAGCCGAGTCTCCCCTTCAGCGGTAGGATGGTCAAGCTGGAGGCCCTCAAATCCCTCCGTTATTTCATCCACCATCACCCTAGCATATCCTTCTGGAATCGGCCGGCAGTGAAAAGTTGCGCCGGGTTCAGTAGGATAAACAGAGCCAACAGCCGCCTTGACCTTCAAATTCATCCATTGTGTCATAAGGTGGCAATTTTGAGACTCCGTGATAGCATCCACGGGATAGCTGGCAGGAGCCATCAAGGCATGCTCCGGCTGAAGCAGCTCGGTGGAAGCCACGCTGCTTCTGCGCTGAGATGGCGGGGTAGCTTCGAGGGAGGCTCCGGCAGTACGTTTGCTGCGATTTGCTTCTCGTTCCTCTATCGCGTCTACCCTTGCTTGCAGCGCCTGCATTTGGGTCTGCTGCACTTTTTTCCTCCTCTCATGGGATTTGTAACCGCGTGCGTCAGGAAACCCAACCTTCCACGGAATGGAGCCTGGCGTGCCTCGTGTCCGTCCAGAGTGCTCAGGATTCCCGAGGGCCATTGTGAGCTCATCGTTCTCTCTGTCTGGAAAGAACTTCCCTTGCTGCGCTGCTTCGATATACTGCTTAAGCTTCCTGACTGGTATGTCCATTTGATCGTTCGTCCAAATGCACTTCCCTGTTACAGGGTCGAAGGTTCCGCCAGCCCCGAAGAATCAAGTCCGGCAACGGTCTGGCCAGCTAATTGTCTCTGGTTCGATCCCTTTATCAACCAGATCATTCTCAGTCTTGGCCCACTTAGGCCGGGCTACGAGGTAGCCACCTGACCCCGTGCGATGGTGAAGCATCTTCTTCGCAGCATTTTGCTTGTTTGTCGCCGACATCTTCTTACTCTTTTCCGATGTCTTATGGGCCACAAATGCGGGTCAGTGATCTCTGATCTTCTCATATCTGCCCTTGAATTCCGGTGTCTCATTATTTTCGACAAACTTATTCAGCTCTTTCTTCCACCTCCTAAATAGTTCTACCATCCTCTTAAGAGCAAAAGACTTGATTAATCGCTCTTTAACTGGGTTCTCTGGATTATCCTCTGACGGTAGGGTGAAATTTGACTTCAGCTCAGTCCAAAGATCATTTTTCTGCATATCATTGACATAAGACACCTCAGGGTCTTCTGTAGCCGGCTTAAACCATTGCTGGATGCTTATCGGGATCTTGTCCCTAACCAGAACCCGCACTGAGCAAAAAATGCGCTCTTTGTCCGGAGGGGTTCAATCGGTTGGCCGTCGGGCGCGATTGCTATGATCTCAAACTTTTCATCCGAGCTCAACTTTTTCTTCGGGCCTCGTCTCTTTACCGAAGTTGTGCTCGATCTGGAGGGTTAGAAAAAAGAACAAAGACTTAATTAATATGTGTACATACCAAAACAATGAATGCATCAATCAGCTAGTCAGACAGGCTTAACTAGTATATATACCTGGCCGGACTCGGTTCGGTCACCGGAGCCGTCATCACAGTCTCCTTCTTGCACCGGCATTGGGTCACCGGAGCCGTCCTCATGTTCTTCTTCTTGCACTGGCATTAGGTCACCGTAGCCAGCTTGTTCACCCTCTCCTTCCAGACCATCGGTGTTGTTGAGAAACAACGAGACAACATCACTTCCTTCTGCGATTATGTCCCTCAACAACGCTTCTTTTGCTTCGTCTAGGGCGGTGTCCATAGTTTCTATAAATATTTACAACATGGCAATTATTATTCAAACATGACAGATGGATATATTAGTGCCAAACGTAGAACTAGCTACCTAATCATAGTAAGGAATCATATATATTAATTAGTGGCCTCGCCCCCCCCCCCCACGTGTTGAAGCTATCGGGAGGGGGTATATATCGACAACGACGACACTACATCTATATGTCCCTCGACGACCCTCGTTCCCGATAAAAAAAGAGGAAGAAGAAGAAAAAAAAGAGGAGAAGAAAGAATAGAGGAGAAGAACTCCTCTATTCTTTCTTCTCCTCTTTTTTTCTTCTTCCTCTTCTTTTTTATCCTGTTCTTCCTCTCATGTTCGAGAGGATCGTCGAGGGGTCGGAAGGTTGCCTAGTGTCAAAGGATTCAACAAAACCATGTCTTCATCATTAAGCGAAAGTAACATGTGCATGATGGTACGAAGCTCTCCAAAGTTATTTTGGAACGGAGTCCCAGATAAGATAATTCGCTTTTTGGTACAAAGTTCAGCAACACCTTCCAAATATCGTTATTTGGAAGGCCTTTGCTGAAATTCATACAAAAAGGCAAATTATCCTATCCGGGACACCATTCCAAAATAACTTTGGAGGACTTCGTCATGCCCTGGTTACTTCCGGCTAATGATGAAGCCATGGATTTCTTCAATACTTTGACACTAGGAAACCTCTCTCGACCCCTCGGCGATCCTCGACCCCTCGAACCCTCGACGACTCTGGAACCCTCGACCCCTAGACGACCCTGAAATAAAAAGAGGAGAAGAAGAAAGGAATATCTAGAGGATAAGATCGAAGAAAAAAAGAAGAAAAAAAAGAAGAAAAAAAAGAGGAGAAGAAGAAAGGAATAGAGGAGAAGAAGAGAAAATAGAATATGCTTCTTCTCCTCTATTCCTTTCTTCTTCTCCTCTTCTTTTTTTTCTTTTTCTTATTTATTTTTTCCCTTCTTCCTCTCCTCTTCTTCTCCTTTCTTCCTCTTCTTATTTTCCTTTTTCCTCTCCTTTTTCCTCCCCTCATACCGCGATTTAGAGAGACCTATCTTGTTAAGGCCAGGAATGAAGTCAACACAAAACCCGATAACATCCTCTGTTTGATGGCCCATGGAGATGCTTCCTTCTGGCCTAGCGCGATTACGGACATATTTCTTTAGGACTCCCATGAACCTCTCAAAGAGGAACATATTATGTAGAAATACGGGCCCCAGGATGACAATCTCGTCGACTAGATGAACTAGGACGTGCGTCATGATATTGAAGAAGGATGGTGGGAACACCAGCTCGAAACTGACAAGACATTGCGCCACATCACTCCTTAGCCTTGGTACGATTTCTGGATCGATCACCTTCTGAGAGATTGCATTGAGGAATGCACATAGCTTCACAATGGCTAATCAAACGTTTTCCGGTAGAAGCCCCCTCAATGCAACCGAAAGCAGTTGCGTCATAATCACGTGGCAGTCATGAGACTTTAGGTTCTGAAACTTTTTCTCTGGCATATTTATTATTCCCGAGAGAAGTACATATTCCAACCCCGAACTCTTGCCCTAGTCTAATTTACAACCCCGAACTTCAATACCGTCTAAATTACAAACCCCAACTCTCAAAACCGGTCAGGATTCAACCCTTCACTACCTTTTGACCGGTTTTGACCAAGTTGACCGGTTTTGACCCGTTGACTAGGTGAACAGTAAATTAAAAAAATCTATTTTTTTTTCACATGGTGAATAGTATTTTTTTTTAAGTTAAATTTTTTTAGCTTGTTTGGACATTTGAGTAGCTCTCAGAAAAAAGACAAATGTGGAATCTGTGAAACAGTTAACTGTCGTCCACTGTTCGGGCTGATTTTGTTTTTTTGGCTGAGAGCTACTTAGATATCCGAACACGATGAAAATTGGCACGGACCTCACACATTGATACATCTTCCATGCAAAAAATATTCTTTTTTTATTTTTTTTGTTTTTTGAATTTACTGTTCAGACGGTGAAAAAATCAAAATTATTTTTTGAATTTTTTTACTTTTTAAAATTTACTGTTCACCTTGTGAAAAAAATAAATTATTTGTGATTTTTATATTTTTTATATTTTTTAAAATTTACTGTTGACTAGTCAACGGGTCAAAACCCGGTCAACTAGGTCAAAACCGGTCAACAGGGAGAGAAGAGTTGAATTCTGACCGGTTTTAAGAGTTGGGGGTTGTAATTTAGATGGTATTCGAGTTCAAGGTTGTAAATTAGACTAGGGCAAGAGTTCGGGGTTGAAATATGCACTTCTCTTATTATTTCCTTTATATTCGACGAGAAGCCAGTCGTGACCTTCATACTGAGCAAGCATTCAAAGAAGATTTCTTTCTCTTCTTTCGTAAGAGCGTAGCTGGCAGGACCTTTATACTGCTTCGGAGGCATGCCGTCTTTTTTGTGCAAACATTGCAGGTCCTCCCGTGCCTCAGGTGTATCTTTTGTCTTCCCATACACGCCCAAGAAGCCTAGCAGGTTCACGCAAAGGTTCTTCTCACGTGCATTACGTCGATTGAGGAGCGGACCTCTAGGTCTTTCCAGTAGGGTAGGTCTCAAAATATAGATTTCTTCTTCCACATGGGTGCGTGTCCCTCAGCGTCATTCGGAACAGCTAGTCCACCGGGACCCTTTTCAAAGATTACGTAGTGTAAATCATTGACCATAGCAAGCACGTGATCACCGGTGCGCATGGCGGGCTTCTTCCGGTGACCTGTCTCGCCTTTGAAATGCTTGCCTTTCTTTCGACATTGATGGTTGGTCAGAAGAAATTGACAATGGCCCAGGTACACATTCTTCCTGCATTTGTCCAGGTATATACTTTCAGTGTCATCTAAACAATGCGTGCATGCGTGGTATCCTTTGTTTGTCTGTCCTGAAAGGTTACTGAGAGCGGGCCAATCGTTGATGGTCACGAATAGCAACGCCTTAAGGTTAAATTCCTCCTATCTGTGCTCATCCCACGTACGTACACCGTTTTCATTCCACAGCTGTAAAAGTTCTTCAACTAATGGCCTTAGGTACACATCAATTTCGTTGCCGGGTTGCTTAGGGCCTTGGATGAGAACTGGCATCATAATGAACTTCCGCTTCATGCACATTCAAGGAGGAAGGTTATACATACATAGAGTCACGGGCCAGGTGCTGTGATTGCTGCTCTGCTCCCCGAAAGGATTAATGCCATCCGCTCTTAAAGCAAACTATACATTCCTTGGGTCCTTTGCAAACCCATTCCAGTACTTTCTCTCGATTTTTCTCCACTGCGACCCGTCAGCGGGTGCTCTCAACTTCCCATCTTTCTTTCGGTTCTCACTGTGCCATCGCATCAACTTGGCATGCTCTTCGTTTTTGAACAGACGTTTCAACCGTGGTATTATAGGAGCATGCCACATCACCTTCGCAAGAACCCTCTTCCTGGGGGCTCGCCGTCAACATCACGAGGGTCATCTCGTCTGATCTTATATCGCAATGCACCGCATACCGGGCATGCGTTCAGATCCTTGTATGCACCGCGGTAGAGGACGCAGTCATTAGGGCATGCATGTATCTTCTCCACCTCCAATCCTAGAGGGCATACGACCTTCTTTGCTGCGTATGTATTGTCGGGCAATTCGTTATCCTTTGGAAGTTTCTTCTTCAATATTTTCAGTAGCTTCTCAAATCCTTTGTCAGCCACAGCATTCTCTGCCTTCCACTGCAGCAATTCCAGTACGGTACCGAGATTTGTGTTGCCATCTTCGCAATTGGGGTATAACCCTTTTTTGTGATCCTCTAACATGCGATCGAACTTCAGCTTCTCCTTTTGACTAATGCATTGCGTCCTTGCATCGACAATGACCTGGCGGAGATCATCATCATCGGGCACATCGTCTGGTTCCTCTTGATCTTCAGCAGCTTCACCCGTTGCAGCATCATTGGGCACATCGTCTGGTTCATCTTGATCTTCATCAGCTCCCCCCGTTGCAGCATCACCGTATTCAGGGGGCACATAGTTGTCAACGTAGTCTTCTTCTTCGCCGTCTTCCATCATAACCCCTATTTCTCCGTGCCTCGTCCAAACATTATAGTGTGGCATGAAACCCTTGTAAAGCAGGTGGGAGTGAAGGATTTTCCGGTTAGAGTAAGACCTCGTATTCCCACATTCAGTGCATGGACAACACATAAAACCATTCTGCTTGTTTGCCTCAGCCGCATCGAGAAACTCATGCACGCCCTTAATGTACTCGCGGGTGTGTCTGTCACCGTACATCCATTGCCGGTTCATCTGCGTGCATTATATATAATTAAGTGTCCAAATTAATAGAAGTTCATCATCACATTAAAACCAAAGTGCATACATAGTTCTCATCTAACAACATATAGCTCTCCAGATAACAATTCAATGAAAAACATTAATTAAACCATACATTGAAACTATGTAAAACATTTCAATGAGCAAACAAATGCGATCATAATCGCAACCAAGGTAACAATTGATCCAACGACATAATGATACCAAGCCTCGGTATGAATGGCATGTTTTCTAATCTTTTTAATCTTTAAGCGCATAGCATCCATCTTGATCTTGTGATCATCGACGACATCCGCAACATGCAACTCCAATATCATCTTCTCCTCCTCCTCAATTTTTTTTTATTTTTTCCTTCAACAAATTGTTTTCTTCTTCAACTAAATTTAACCTCTCGACAATAGGATCGGTTGGCATTTCCGATTCACATACATCCTAGATAAATAAAATCTATGTCACGTTGGTCGGCATAATTTTCATAAACAATAAATGAACCAATAGTTATAAAGATAATATACATACCACATCCGAATCATAGACAGGACGAGGGCCGACGGGGGTGGATACCAAAATCATCGCACTATATAAGATGCAATAATAAATGTAAGAAAATGATACAAGTATCTATCTAAACATACAAGTAAGAATATTTTTCCTTTCAGAAAGAAGATAAGAACAAGAGGCTCACCACGGTGGTGCCGGTGATGAGATCGGCGCGGGTGATCGACGGCGGTGAAGACCGGGACGGGGCGTGACGAACCGCTACATCTAGACAAATCTCGAGGAAAATGGAGTTTGGAGGTCGAGCTTCGAGAGGAGAAAGCTTAAGTAGTGTGGCTCGGGCATTCCATCGAACACCTCATGTGCATAGGAGGTGAGCTAGAGCACCACAAAGCCCTCTCCCCCTCGGCCAGAGAAAAACAGAGCACTGGGGTGCTCTGCTCGGGAGCGAGGGGTATATATAGGCACCTCATTGGTCCCGGTTGGTGACATGAGCCGGGACTAAAAGGGAGCCTTTGGTCCCGGTTCAAGCCACCAACCGGGACCAATGGTGGTGGGCCAGGAGCGAGGCCCATTGGTCCCGATTCATCCCACTAACCGGGACCAAAAGGTCCAGATGAACCGGGACCAATGGCCCACGTGGCCCAGCCGGCCCCCTGGGCTCACGAATCGGGACCAATGCCCACATTGATTCCGGTTCTAGACTGAACCGGGACTAATGGGCTGACCCGGCCTGGACCGAAGTCCTGTTTTCTACTAGTGACGAGGGGCCCGGCGAGGCGCAGCTGCTTCTTCACCTCTCTCAGCACCGGGCTCTCGTCATCTCCCTTCTTCCCGGTGCCGAGGGCGAGAAGCTGCTCCTCCATGGCTTGTTTTGCAGGAAAAATGGGACAATGCAAGAATGAGCTACGCTAGTCAATGAGCGCCAAAGGGAAGCCAACAAATCGAGATTGTCAGTCAGCAAATTAACCTCGCGGTGGGCATGGCAATAATGCTTGTGTGATTTGTGGGGCATGATCGGTAGTAAAATTCTGACAAATAAGACATGGTTTTCAACCATAAAATAGCATATCTTAATTTAGCCTTTCTGGTTTGTTCGGCGGATGCACACTCCGTGGGAGTTTGGGCGTGCGAGATCACAGATCTTGCTTTCTTTAAAAAATCTTCTGCAGAATAAGTGTCCCCTCCATGATAAAAAAGAGTCAATCCATGCATAGGTAACTCTTTTTAAAAACCTAAGGCCTTTTTTGGTTTGGAGGATTTTTGTAGGAATTTCATAGGATTGAATTTTTGTAGAAAAAATTTCTTTAGAGCTCTTTGGTTTGGAGGAATAGAATCCTATTCCTATGAAGGAATTCTTCCTATCCACCATATTTCATAGAAAAATAAATATTAGCCTAGACTCAATGAAAAAAATCTATGAAGTGAATCAAAGGACATCTCCTTTCCTATTCCTACTCATAGAATTTGAGATGCATGTATCTCATTTCCTATGACTTCTCTATTCCTATGATTTTCCTACCCTATGAACCAAAGGAGGCCTAAATGATAAATGCCACACGTGTGACACGAAGCACTCTAACTTTGACATTTTTTATGACTAAAGTTGTCGCCCGAAAAGAAAATCCTAAAAAAACTGAAACTTGTCATCCACACATCACTCAATTTGTTATCATAACATTTGGAGTTGCCATGTGTTCATGCCGCACCCATGACACTTATCAGGGTCCTTGGAAAATACTTCGTTCATAGGGAATACTTTTGTTTGAGGTCAATTTTTCTTAAGTTAGGCTTGGTTATAGAAAAAAATTATAAATGAAATCACTATAAATAGATCTATTATGAAATATGAGTGGACATGTACTAAACACAGAGCATTTATCCCGATGCTCGCATTTATCTTGTATTTATTTCAGGATTTTCGGCGATGCGCGTTCAGTGGGAGGAGACGTTCCCGCCGACTACGAGGTGCCTATGATGACTTCATAAAATCTCAAGATGATATGCTGACTCAGTCTCTCAGAGATGCTCACAGAGGTAGGGTGTGCATGTGTACGTTGATAGAGGTGAGTGTATGTGCGTTTATATGAACGCTTGCATCTTTACTGTGTTAAAAAAAAGGTCCGTCTACATCTCAGTCGGATAACATCACCACATGTGGTCAGCCTGTTTAATCGCTGGTTTTGTCGCTGGTTCTGTGTTGTTCACTTGCTGGGCTTGTTTGTGGGCTCGGTTGTCTTTTCTTTGTGAATTTCTGTGGGCTTGATTGCTTTGGGCTGGCTCGTGTGTGTGTGTGTGTGTTTGTTTGCAGAAACATTTAAAGATAACAGAAGAAACGAATGGCCAGACAGATATCCCAGGATGGAAAAGGAAAATGCGCTCCCACGTGACCAAGAAAGAAAGAGAAATGGTCTGCTACCGTATTAATATTACACACCAGTAGACACACAAAAGCTAAGAAATCCCAAAAATAACTAGAAGTGATAGAATGCTAGAGTGGTAGAAGTGATTTTGCTAAAATAAAATAAAATGTAAAAGGGGTAAATGCTGTTTTTTTTCTAGGGAACAGTCAAAGTGGTAGAAAAAAAGACAAAGAAGAAAATGAGTAAGGGGTAGATGATAGAAACTCTAATTCAAATATCATGACACAATTTTAGTTCTTTAGTAAAAATCAGATCCACACCGTGCGCCCTCCCCTTCTACTGGCACCCCCTCCGACAGAACAAAAAAGTTCAGTTGTGGCCGGGTTAGAAGACATGCAGTTGAGGTCGGCGTGACACTTGCAGTTGCATGCTTAGTGTCACACATGCACACTAGCCCGCCCTCTCTCCCAGCACCCCCTTTGACAAAACAAAAAGTCCAGTTGCAAGCATGTTGGGGGACATGCAGTTGCGGTCGGGTGCGGCACTTGCAGTTGCGGTGCTGTTGTCAGACTTGAAACTGGCCCGCCCCTCTACCGGCGCCCCCTCCGA
>NC_041380.1:548410319-548463243 GCF_002162155.2 Triticum dicoccoides | reverse complement strand
AGTTGCGGTCAGGTAAGAATACATGCAGTTGTGGTTGAGGGTGACACTTGCAGTTGCATGCCCAGTGTTGGACATGCAAACTGGCCCGCCCCCTCTCCCGCCGCCCCCTCTGACAAAACAAAAGCCCAGTTGCAAGCATGCTGAGGGACATGCAGTTGCGGTCGGGAGCGACACTTGCAGTTGCGGGGCTATTGTCAGGCTTGCAACTGGCTCGCCCCCTCTGTCGGTGTCCCCTTCGACGGAACAAAAAGCTCCAGTTGCGGTCGGGTTAGAAGACATGCAGTTGCGGTCGGGTGCGACACTTGCAGTTCCATGCCTAAAATCAGACATGCAACCGGCCCACCCTCTCTTCCGTCGCCCCCTCCGACAAAAGAAAGTCTAGTTGCAACCATGTTCGGGGACATGCAGTTGTGGTCGGGTGCGGCACTTGCAGTTGTGGGGTTGTTGTCGGGCTTGCAACGGGCCCGCCCCTCTACTGACGCCCCCTTCAACAAAACAAAAATGTTCAGTTGCGGTCAGGTTATAAGACATGCAACTACTCGAACCAGAAAAAAAAGAAAAAAGACAAAAAAAGCGGATAATAACGAAGACAAATTACTCCATCAGCAGCCTCGCCCATCTCCATCGATAGTGCGACGGGAGCACACATACAGCCTGTTCCTCTCTGAATCACGCCCAAAAACAAACAAGAAAAAACAAGAAAAAGACCCATCGAACACCTGCGTACTAAGCCCAACAAACACTCCCTAGCCCCTACAGGACCAAGGCCGGCGGGGGCAAAGGTAAAAAAAGCAAACGGGCTGGACAAAGAGCGTTACACAGGCCGAAACAAGGACAACTCAGTTCCAGCGCAAATCTTGAAGCAACAAATGATCCAGTGGCTAAAACAGTCGACTGAGACTTCACTATTTCTCAGTCGACTGAGAAATAGCAGAACCGTAAAAAAACACAATATTCACTCGTTCCACCTAACAGACTGTAGCCATGAATCTTTAATACATATGTATCCTTCTTGGCAAAAAAGAAAATGTTATACTAGCAAGTGGAACGACTAAGAGAACATGAAGGATGGCTAAGAAAAGGTCCTTGCCAAAGTTAGAGGTTCAGAAAATAGAAAACCTGAAGCAGGATGGTTCAGAAAATGCTCTGAAGTCCACTTTTTGCCGAAGGTACTACTACCACCGTTCTAAAATAGATGAGCCAATTTTATACTAACTATTAAAGTTAATATAGATGACTTAATTTTATACTAACTTACCTAATTTTATATTAATTTTAATAGTTAGTATAAAATTGGGTTATCTATTTTAAAACGGAGGAAGTAGTATCTACGTAAACTGCCGACGAAATGATGGCAACGATGGACCTGCCTCAGAATGATGAAAGTTCGATTCATGTTCACATCGGTATGGGCCGGGTCATTCTCTCAGTGCGTCGCCACCCTTATTTGCGGCCCGCCACATAGTATCACTGGTGCGACTATGTCACGCTTAACGCGAGACAATACTATGTCTCACCTCAAGCAGCCATCAGAATTGGCCGGTCCAGCGCGGAACATAGGACTTCAACACTCCTTTTTTCATCCACTTTTTCGCATTTTTGCTTTATTTTTTCTTTTGCTTGTATTTGAAATATTCTAACTATACTTATTACAAAAATAATTTTATATACAAATTTTAAAAATATTCATTACGTATTAAAAAAATGTTAGACGTGTATACAAAAATGTTTGTAATGTAGTAGACAATAATTGTACAATGGGTATGAAAAAAATAGACATGAATAAAAATATTTGTAAAATGTTAATTTGTATTTGAAAAACATGAAACATGTATGTAAAAAAATGAACAAGTTCCCAAGGTTGTTGCCTTCGGTGGTTTAAGACAAAAGAGTAAGCTCTGTGGTTAAAGAACTTCATCATCGTCGTCCAGTTCGCAGTGATTCTAGTGCTATTTTACTCATTCATCGATGTGATCGTATATAATAGAGTGAGCACTTGGTAGGATGGTAGATGATAGGTTCACCAAGTAGGGTGCAAGTTGTGGCATACCTAGGGGTGTGCCAGGTGTGCCATGGCACACCCAGAATTTTGAAAAATGTTCTTTTACCATGTAATAATTAGTTGATTTTTAAGGCCCATTCAAGCCAATGAAAACATATGTTGATTTTTTGAAGTGTGCACATCCTGCATTTTATTTCTGGGTCCGCCACTCTGCAAGGTTATTAGAACCACTCTATCTGTGCAACCAAACAGCGTGCTTTGCATGAGAACATCCACACGTAGGCAACCAAAAACAACGCATAACTTGTTGCCCTGATGCAAGGGAGGCAATATATAGGCAATCAAACAATGTACAAAACATGATTATTATTTTTTGCATGCATTACCTCAGGCAGGCCCATATGCGCATGTAACCAAATGAATCGTAAGTTTACATTGGATATGACTATGGATTTGAGAATTTGCTGACGATATATCAGACTGTGAATGCGGACAGATTAGGGGCGATCGGTCACTGTCTTAGGATGAGTTAATGCACGTCTACAAACGTGTAGGGGCCGAATTAGCTAGGTCCCAAACATTTTAAAGCCGAATTAGCTAGGTCTGGCCGTAGATATATGGATGCTCTAAATGCTGATGAATTATTTGCATAGTTTCCTCAAACGACTAAAGCCTTCTTTGATTTACAGGATTTGCATAGGAATTTTACAGGATCGACGCCCTCTAGAATTTTTCCTTTAGGCCCTGTTCGGTTTAAAGGAAATTCATGAGAAAAGTGGAGGATTTGAGTTCCTGTAGTTTTTTGCTCTGTAGCAGCGTTCGGTATATAGAAAAGCCTGAACAGTAAACCAAAGGAAAGGCCACCACCTCCTCTGATTAGGCAACGCTGCAACACTGAACTCGTTGTCTTCCTGTCAGACAGAATCTGCGTATGTGGATGGACTGAGTCTAGATGGACCACGGAAAGGACAAGTGAAAATAAAACAAATGGTGCATGTGAGCTGTGTCCATCCGGGCAATGTTCGCAAATGGGCGTGCTGGGCTAGATGCCATCAATTTTATTCAACCAGTTAATAAGTGCATTTTAATTTGTATGTTAATTTCCTGCGTCCCGAACAGTAGCAGCCGAAAGTTTCCGTACGCTTTGCAAACCTATGTTTTACACATGTTTTCCTTTCCCATTCCTACGTTTTACACTATTCCAATGTTTTTCTTACTTGCGTTCCGAACAGGCCCTTACTGTTAGAAGTATATTTACATTTAAGATAGAGTTAAGAGATAAAGATAGGATAGGTTTAACTTGTCCTCTACTCTAAGTCTCTATCCCTCTGTTGTACCTCTATATATACCCCCACAAGTGTCAGATCAATACAACAACACAACAATATTATCATCCTATACTTTCACATGATATTAGAGCGGTTAGTTTCACGACACCGATCCTAAATTATTCCACCACAACAATAAGTGCTAAGCTAACGGAGAGTTAAGAGATAAAGACTTAGGACGCCGATCCCAAGTCTCTATCCCTCGGGGAGATTAATCTTCTCTCCCCGGGGTGCGGCACCCGATGGATCAATGACTAGATCGGTTTCTTATATTAGATCAATTTCAGAAATTCTTTTAGATCAATTTTTCTTTAGTCACGAATAAATCTCGACCACCCTCAGATCCGGTGAAAGAATTATTCTCTGCACAAAACGGCGTTAAAATCATCCATCTACACTGCCGGATCCCGTGCGATACTCCGAGCACCCCTGGCCGGCCGGCAAATTCGCATCGCTGGAGCGCTGGACGGAGAAACCTGTGCGCACCTGCATCGGCCACTGCACACGCGCCTCCATCATCGACGAATCTGCGTCCCATGCATGGCGAACTACGTCCACGTCCCAGCATACAGGCATGCATGTACAGCCTCCATCTGAGGCCATGCAGTCCGCGCGTACGGGAGATTTTAACTCCAACACTGACGAGCGACTCCAGGCGGCTTCGATCCAGGCGACAGTGTGGAGCGCGACTCCAGCACATCATCAAGCCGGACGACTACACCGACTGATCTGCACCAGATATTCTTCATTGAGCTGAATCCCTGCACTGAGTTGTACGACTACGCCAGGTTACGAGCAACATACTTATTCGGCATGACAGGGCATCATCGCCGACACGCTACTGCGACGCCATCGTCGATACCACATCACCAAGGTCTTCATCACCGTGGTCTTCAGCAACATTTTTGTCAACACACCGTCGCCGCCTCGTCCACAGGATGAACACCTAACGTCCTCTGGCAGACTTTTCTGTAAGATGTGACCTCGACGACGGCAATGACCGCGTCACAACGACTGCAATGACCGCGTCACGACGACTGCATCGACACGGCGTCACTACAGTGACGACCCTACACGGCCACGCGGTTCTGGCAAAACCGATGTGTGCTCCATGGGCTTCCTCCGGTCTTGGCAAAATCGATGGACTCATCGCCGACGGCACCCTCTCACATCCGCAAGGTGCATCATCCACGTCTGCAGCTCCGTCATAGCGCATTTTTTTGCGCCTTCGGCTTTGTGCGGCTTCATCATCCACGACGACCACATCATCGACCACGACTACCTCGACCACAGCTACATCACCATGACCGGCTACCTCGACATCGACATACATGGCTACGTCTACAGCTACTCATCAGCAACAACTCCAGTCAACACCGTCCGCGTCGCCACTAGCGTCCACGCCACTCCCGCTGTGACTGCAGGAGGGAATAGAGGATAGACAAGGTAGGCACCAGAAAGGGACGCAGTCACCGCCCTAGGTACCAACCCATCAGAGACGCAGTTGATGATGGCGCAACGGAGAAGACGACAGGAGCACAAGTCTTTAAATTCAGTTGTAATCGTCCGCTTCACTCCCGCTACGACTAAGGGGAAATGTTAGAAGTATATTTACATTTAAGATAGAGTTAAATATTATCATCCTACACTTTTCACACTTACATGTTGTTTGATTCATAGGATTGCATTTCTCAGGAACCAAATCTATAGGAACTTCTTAGTTCATTTAAACAGGAAAACAAGCATGAGATTGGACTTCATGGAAAAAATCCTCTAATTTACTGACGTAGGATTTCAGTGGACAGTGCATCATATTCCTGTACGTTTTCTATTCTACGCTTCCTAAACCCTCTGAATCGAAGGAGCCCTAAATCCACGAGCTCCCACGTTGCAAAGCGGGACCTTCTCCGACAAGGAGGTCCCACAACCCGGCTTGCTCTGGCAACTTGTGCACGCGGCTCTGTCGGATTGGCTGCGCCGGTTTCAAGACGGCGACCTCGTCCCAGAATCTTCGCGGTAAGATGCCCACTGGACGACTGGAGCTCCGGCGTGCTCCATGGAAATCCCGAGACTGCCCGCCGCCGCGCGCCGCGTAGACTCCAGAAACTTCAGGGGCATTTCGGACTTCCGTCCAGTGAGGTGTCTGTCAGTGCCGAGCCCCCACGCAATCGCCACGGCCACACCAGCTCCTCCGTTCGCGCTCACTCGCGGGGTCCTCCGGCGGCGATGCGGAGCAGCAGCCATGGAGGTGCTCAGCTCCAGCCGCTTCTCTAGCGCCTTCCCCAGCCTCCTCGACCACGTCTCCAGGCCGCCGAATCCCCCGCGCCGCCACCGCCACGGCCGCCGCCGTTGTCTCCAGACGCTAGCCTCCGCGCCCGCCGATGCCGCCGCGCCGTCGCCCTCGTCCTCGCCGCCGTCGCTCTCCCGGATCCTGGCCGCCGCGCTGAGGGGAGGGCGCGCGCGGGGGGAGCTGCCCGGCCTGGCCGCGGCGGGCGGAGGCGGGGCGGGGATAGGGACGCTGCTGATGAGCACGACGGCGGCGGCGGTGACCAAGGCGCGGGAGAGCCCGTACCTGCTGGCGCTGGCGGCGAACCCGACGTTCGTGTCGGGGATGGTGGCGTTCGCGGTGGCGCAGGCCGCCAAGGCCCTGCTCACCTCCGTGGTGGAGCGGCGGTGGAGCCTGCGGACGCTGTGCAGCTCCGGGGGCATGCCCTCCTCGCACTCCGCGCTCTGCACCGCGCTCACCGCCTCCGTCGCGCTCTGCCACGGCGTCGGCGACGCGCTCTTCCCCGTCTGCCTCGGCTTCAGCCTCATCGTCATGTACGACGCCACCGGCGTCCGGCGCCACGCCGGGATGCAGGCCGAGGTGAGCTCATGCTGCTTGCTTCTATCCATTCTGTGATCTAAGTATCTAGTTGCACGGTATGTTTTATTCTGGCAAATGTTGTATACTCGTGTTAGATGAGCAGAGCTCACTGTATAAAGTGAAGCAGAGTTCAGAGGATGGATGAATTTGAGCTCATTGTTGTTTGGGGAGTAGAATGTTTTCCAGTTCTGTCGATTGATGGATGAGTTTGAGCTCAGCTCACTCTTCTGCATCCATGCCATCCATGAGTTTCAAACTATCAAATGTTCAGTCCATAATGGTGCTACATGCCGTTTCATGCTAGATTCACTAGGATTTTTGGGGGTTCTACCAGTTGTTACATTGCGTGAATGCGTGCACAGTTTGAGCCTTTGAGGATCTAGATTGACACTAATCTGTTACTGGGCTTGTACTCTTGTTCTTGTTACTCTGCTTTAGTTGATTTAGTGTGATCAAATTTTTCTGAATGTACTTAAGATTTGAGCAAGTTCTCATCCCATTGTTTGGTGGGGTAACAACCAGGACTAGTTTTCATTTTATTCGGATTGCTTGTGTGTTTTCATTGTGAGACAGGTCTAACCACCCTCCTTTGAAAAATGAGAACTGATTGTTCATATGTGTAGTACAATTGAAAGTTTGAAACTGGATTCAGAATGCGGACCATGATTTGCCATCTTTGTGAAACTATGCTGGCTGTATACATGTGGTTGTAGTTTTTTTTACTAACTACGGTGCAATTGCACTGCATATCTATTTATATATAGCTAGATAAGATCAGTCTCAGGGTCTCGGATTGGACATCCTGTCAAGTTAGCCAAATTGCAGAAGTCAGTCAGTTGTTTGATGCCTTGACTCGAATTCTGAAAGGTTTCATGCATGGCTCGTCTCTTTTGGCGTACAAGACTAAACATGCTGTTCTTTAGACTTTAGCACCCATAATGGATCAGGTCACAAGTTTATAAGTTTGCTTGCTGGTTTATGTTCAGGGGTCGTAATTGCTACGACACGCTGTTCGTAACTTACAGTTCCATAAATCTGTAGTGACTAGCTAGCAGCTCAAATTTGAACTTTTGCCATAGTGCCATTCCATTGCTCTGCTGATACACAACACTTCACCTTGCAATAACATAGGGCTCGGGTCAGTCAGTTTTTTATAAACTAACTCAATTAAACCACGAAAACTTTGAGCAACCCTGCTGCCTGGGTACCTGAGTAGGTTATCGCATTCCGAGTTCATGACACTGAATTGGCACTGCAGGGTATCAACGAAACACGCTCTAAGTCTCTCAATTTGGTTTTGGATACATACAAGCATAGTGACTAACTTGCATTGCGTTGGCACCTCCCATCCTTCAAAGATCGTGGTTACATCTTTTCCCACCGATGAGCGTCTGTTGTTTGCCTATTATTACATACCTGAAATGTATGCTCTATGACTGATGATGATGCAGGTGCTCAATAAGATCGTTGAGGACCTGTTCCAAGGCCACCCCATCAGCGAAAGGAAGCTCAAGGAGCTGCTAGGGCACACCCCGTCGCAGGTCTTCGCCGGCGCGTTCCTGGGCATCCTGGTGGCCTGGTTCTGCTGCCAGGGCTGCATCGGTGCCATCTGACGTTGCCGTTGTAGCATGCCTGACTGCTTCAAAATGGAGTCATTTTGTACCATCATTGGGGGAAAACATATAGGTGCTTTCTTGGGATAGTGTTGGCTGTACATAATTGCATGGATGGTGTCACCACTTCTCAATTCATAGTCGAGACTTTGGTCTGATTTGAGTTTTGCCGGGAAATAGAAAGCCTTCTGATGCAAAAGGCAAAGGTCAGATCGGATACTCGATGAGACAATATCCCCATTTTCCAGGAGACAACGCCTCAAAAGGACTATGTTTTGGTATACGAGCGCGCTAAAAGTCGGACACTTCTCTATGTATATACTATCTTTGATTCTGGTTGTTTAGTAGGCAGCAAGGCAGTGTTGTGTACACCCTCTGTTCCTAAATATAAGACCTTTTAGAGATTTCAATACAAAGTACATACGGATGTACATAGACGTATTTCACTCGTTTTATTTCCTACGTAGTCCTTATTAGGGCATGTACAATGGTTGATAAGATAGTCTTATCTTAAGTTTTGCATGTAAATTAGAGATGACAAAAAAACATATCTACAATGGGTCATCTCTTAGCCTTATCTTCAATAATTAGTTGTTCCTAAAAACATAGTGAGACAAATTGTGCTAAGAGATCATCTCTTGTCTTCTCTTAAATAAGATAAGACAAGCCTTCTCTTATGATTTCTCTCTTCTCTACCTCATCATTTATCTTACGTGGCACTCTTAAGATAGAACCATTGTACATGCCCTTAGAATCTCTAAAATAGCTTATATTTACCATGCAAAAAAAAGCTTATATTTAGGATAGGCACTTTGCCTAGTCGATCGTTGCATGCAGGCCACTGCTAGCCAGGGAAACTAATGGGTTTGCCACTACATTTATTTGTTGGAAACAAACCACTTTATTTCCCACAAATAAGGGATTTCCCTTGGGCGCATTGGTCGGAGTTGAGATTAGGAAACGGTTGTTAGGAAGCAAATCAAAGCTAACTTTTATAAAGCCAGGGCACCTCGTGGCATCCGTTCCACGCAACCGAACTCCACGGATCTCACGCAAAAATCACACGGCGGAAGCCATGCCGCCGCCCTGCAGCGGGAGGGACTCCAAGGCGGCGGTGAAGCCCCTGATGGTGACGATCAAGGTGGTGAGCCAGGAGAAGGTGCTCCGCCACACCATGAGCAGGGCGGACAAGCTCCAGGTCCTGTGGTACCGCAAGGTGCCCGACGTGACCTACGGCACCGGCGTCTTCCTCTTCGAGGGCGTGCGGTTGCGCGGCGACAAGACCCCGGCGGACCTCGAGATGGAGGACGGGGACATGATCGACTTCTTCGAGCACATGGACGGCGGCGGGCCGTTTGTCGCTGGATCGATGTCCGCGCACTAGGCAGGATTGATGAGAGGGAAATTTTCTAGGTCTTCTTAGGAGGAAAATTTCTGGTTTGTTGAGCGGCTTGCGTGATGTACTTCAAACTATATTCGCTCGGTTATTATTATGATTTATGTCTTGATTTTACGCTAAGATTCGTGTAAGCATTTCTTTTGTCTTTTTTTTTCTACTTCGATTGAGTCAGATGTGCCTAGACAGGCCCTTGTTTCTTTTATGGTGACTTGGAGGGTCGGCTGTGAAGTAGTTTTCTTTGTGCCCTAACCTGACCCGGAGAAAAAACTGCCCCCTATGTCATCCCCCGCAGACCACACACGGCGCCATTGCCCCCCTCTCTCCTCCACCCCCAGGGCAAAGCCCCTCGTGGTGGTCGGCGACTGGTGTTCCTCTCCTTCGCTCTTGGCTATCCGGCACAGGATGACTTGGACGGGCGGTGACACTGACCTCGCGCATGGCTTGGCAGCATGCGTTCGCGGTTGGGTGTGGACAACTGCCGGTGGCGTGGTAGCGGCTCTAGACCTTGGCGTGGATCGGTCACACTGAGACATTCGGTGTCATTTATTCCCTAGCATTTTTTTGTTCGTTCGGTGGATGTTGGGTTTTTTCAGTAAAGAAAACTTGTGTGCTTTTTCTGTTTAGTTTTTTTCTCCTTTACAATTTTATTTTTTTCTGCCTTTTATAATTTTTGTAATACATGATGAACATTTTTCCTAATATACGGTGAACATTTTTCAAATACACAATTAATATTTTTGTCATATATGACGAAATATTTTTTGTATGCAGTGTTTTTTTTCTAATGCACACTTTATTTAGTCATTTATAAGTATTTCTCAAAAAAGGTTTTTATTTAGATCAGTTTAAAATGTCCAACAATCAATTATGTATCTCCTGCTGCGATGAGTATCACGGGTGCGATTATGTCTCGCTTCACGCGAGACAATAGGTACATCTCACTTCAAGCAGCCACAAAATGGGCTGGTCCATTTTGGACCATAGGCCTTCAGCGCTCCTTTTTTCATCCATTTGTTTACATTTTAAGTTTCATTTTTTGCTTTATTTTTTCTTGTATTTTGAAATATTCTAATTACATTGGTTATAAAAATCAGTTTAAATATAAACTTAAAAATGTTAATCACGTATGTGAACAATCTTAGTAATGCTTACAGAAATATGTTTGCAATGTGTATGATGATTGTATAATGCGTATGAAAAGATAAACATCAATAAATATATTGGGAAATGTTAATTTGTATTTCAAAAATACCAAACATGTATATGAAAAATGTTCCCGATGTATACAAAAATATGTAAAATGTGTATGAAAAAATAGTAGACATCAAAAAATATGTTTGAAATTTGTTAATCATTTAGTTGAAAAAATTTAAACATGTATATGAAAAATATTTCTGATGTATACAAAAAAACTTACAATATGTATGGGAAAGGGCAGACATCAAAAAATATATAAGTTTTCAAAAATGTTAAACATGCATATAAAGAATGTCCTGGTGTATACGTAAAATGTGGAATATGTTTGAAAGAAGTTGACATCAAAATATATCTCTAAATAAGATGTTAATCATGTATTTAGAAAAAATCAACATGGGCATGGAAAATGTTTATACATTGTAAACAAAAGACTGCGTAGGTAAAAATATGTTTAATGACATTAAAAAACGAATGTGCATTTTAAATAAATATTCATGTGTTTCTTAAAATGTCTGTTTTTTTTTAAAATCATTATAGAAAGTAAAAAACTATTTATGTGAAGGCAAGTTCCAATTATGTAGTGTAGTCGCTCTCACCCCCAAAAGTCTGCATAAATGTTTAATGTCACTAAAATTGTTCAATGTTTATTTAAAAAATATAGACCATGTACAAAAAAGTCATAATACTATATATGACAAGAAAAATGTACATTGTGTATTAAAACTGTTCAACATGTTTTTAAAAAATGACTCATGTGTACACGAAAAATGTATATTGCGTGATGAAGTAAGTAGACATGTGTTAAAAAAATCCAACTCTAGACAACAAGAGAAAGAAAAAAGTCATTGTAACTCGACAAATAAACAAAGAAAAAGGGAGAAATCTAAGATAGAAACAAAGAAAACTATGAAAGAAACAATGAAAACCAAAAAAAAATGTGTAAATCCAAAGAAAAGCAATGCAATTGAGTGGAAATCAGCAGGGAAAGAAAGGAAAACAAAGCAACCAATGAAAACGGGAAGAAAAAACAAAGAAAAACAGATGTAAAAGAATGTAAACGGTGAAAACCAAGA
The DNA here is from genome assembly GCF_002162155.2 of Triticum dicoccoides. Lineage (NCBI taxonomy): Eukaryota > Viridiplantae > Streptophyta > Magnoliopsida > Poales > Poaceae > Triticum > Triticum dicoccoides. The sequence continues at coordinate 548,451,765 of NC_041380.1, read as the reverse complement.
AAGATGTGAAGAAATCCAGGAAGAAAACAAAGAAAAATGAAGATAGAAAGAATGAAAAAAACCGTAAAATACCAAAGGATACGGCGAAGAGAAACACAAAAAAGGATAGAAAAAATATCAATTAAAACGGACCGGTCCAACCAATAGACAGACATAAGAAGAAAAACCGACAAAACTTACAGCGAGCGAGCGAGTGTCATCTCCTGAGCCTGCGGGCGAAAAAAAAACAACGAACTGGGTCGACCTAGTAGCTACGGTAGGGGAAAAATCCTTCAAACGAGAGTTCCTTCCATCACGGAGAGCAACTAATTAACGAGCGCTTATTCGGGAGCCTTGCAATTATCAGTGTTACTTGGCGCGCTCTCAGCCATTCTCCACGTGTCGCGTTCTGGACGCTTCCTCCGAATTTTGTTTTTTATTTTTCTGCACGTGTTTTCAGCTTTTTAAATGGTTTTTTGGGTTTTTTTGACGTTTTGATTTTTTACCGATCTTCCTTAACTTTTCGATAAAAAAATAAAAATAATTGGCGCGAAAAAACGTATTTTCTTTTTTTTCTTTCGCGAGAGTCATGATTTTGCTTCCGCGGGAGGCACGGGTTTGCTTTCGCGAGAGTCACGGATGCGCCTCTCGGAAACGAAAAAAAATATTTTTATTTTTTTCTTTCGCGAGTCACGGTTTTGCTTCCGCGAGAGACACGGTTGTGCTTTAGCGAGAATCACGGCCGTGCCTTTCGGAAACGAAAAAAAACGTGTTTACTGTTTTTTTTCGCGAGAGTCACGGTTTTGCTTCCGCGGCAGGCACGGTTGTGCTTTCGCGAGAGTCACGGCCGTGCCTCTCGGAAACGGAAAAATGCTTTTTTTATTTTTTTTTCGCGAGAGTCACGGTTTTGCTTCCGCGAGAGACACGGTTCCGCTTTCGCGAGAGTCATGGTCATGCCTCTGGAAAACGAAAAGAACACGTGTTCTATTTTTTTTTCACGTGAGTCACGGTTTTGCTTGCGCAATAGGCACGGTTGTGCTTCCGCGAGAGGCACGGTTGCGCTTTCGCGAGAGTCACGGCCGTGCCTCTCGAAAACGAAAAAACACGTTTTCTATTTTTTGTTCTTTCGCGTGAGTCATGGTTTTGCTTCCGCGAGAGGCATGGTTGTGCTTCCGCGAGAGTCGCGGCCGTGCCTCCTCGGAAGCGGAGAAAAACACGTTTTTTGTCCTTTCGCGAAAGGCACGGTTGTAATTTCGTGAGAGGAACGGGCGTGCCTTTCTCGGAAAGGAAAAAAACCCGTGCTCCCGATTCGGTTTTTTCATTTGGTTTTTTCGTGAAAAAAAAGTTCGTCTAAACTTATCAATATGAGATCTAGTTTTGAAGATCTCGATGCGAAAAATCCAATAGTGAAAACGGTTTAAGATTTGAACGCATGGTTTAAGAGATGAAATGTTTTAAATAAACAAATCTATGAAAAAAAAAGAAAACTCACAGATTGCGACAAGTGGCGCGCTGCATGTATGTCACTTGTCGCAGCCTGAGAAGTTGGAGTAATCTTTGCAACGAGTACTCCTCAAGTTTCGTCCATCACTACGTATCACACGCGTCGCCCACGCACCGCCTCTAGTGGGCTGCCCGTTAGTGGGGAAGCGCCCCCTCACCTGACCGGGAAGCTTCCACCTCCGGTTCTGGGAAGCTTTCAAATGGTTTTTTTTATTTGATTTTTGTGTGTGTCTGTGTGTTTCTCATCTGGCTTTTCTGGTTTTCTTGACCAGTTCTTAATTTTTGTAGTTTTTAGGTTTGTTCTTCAGTTCGGTTTTCTTTTCATTTTGCTTTCTTCTTTTTCTTTTCATTTTTGCAAATTCATCAATACTTTTGTAAATTTATGAAAAACTAAGATGGTGAATATTTGATAATTTACATACACTTTTAAAATTGGCAAATATTTTTTAAATTCATGAACATTTCTTGAATTTGTGCAAAACATTAAAATTCATGAACATTTCTTAAAATTTTGATATTTTTTGAATTAAAAAATATTATTTGAATTCATCTTTTTTTTGTCACGGCCTTTTTTGAATTTGCGATAGCAGCTCCCATTTGCCACCTACAGGCGTCACGTAGGAGGTCTTGTCACCTTTATTAATGAGAGCTAAAAAGGGGTTAGGGTTTAGGGTTCATGTTTAGGTTTCAGGGTCGCGGCTAGGGTTTTCTCTCCTCCGAGCGATCTAATCGCCGGCAAGTCCCTATCCAACACAAACTCGTCCTCCCTGGCAATCAAACGCCAGCGAGTCCGTTGCATCTACAAAACCTCTCCCGTCGTAGGGCTTGGGCCTGTCTTGTCCCACGATCCGATCGCGATGGCATTGGCGGCGGATGCCCAGTCAGGAACGAGCGGCGGGGGTAGCGCCGCTATGAAGTCGGATCTAGGAGATTTCCTGGAACAACTTAACTTGGAAGAAGAGGAATTCGATGATCTTATTATCGATGAGGATGATCCTGAAATCAACGAAAGCGTCAGGTGGCTTGCCCTAGCTAGGGTTCACACGGACAAGTCTTTCAGCCAAACTGCTTTCTACAGGGAGATGCGCGCGGCGTGGAACGCAGCCCAGCCGGTTAGGTTTCGACCGGTTGGACCGAATCTGTTCATCGTTCAAGCCTCCTGTCTTGGTGACTGGGAGCGCATGCTTGATCAAGGACCATGGCTGTTTTGGAATATGCTCGTGTTGATGTGCCCATATGATGGTTTCACAAAGGCAGAGGAGGTACCTATGACCTTCATGCCAATCTGGCTTCAAATTCACAAGCTTCCTGAAGGTTTTTGCAAGGAGAAGATTGTGCAACATCTACTCCGGAACTCGGGTAAGATCTTGGAGATGAGGCTGAACGGAAATACTAGAGGGGATTATATCAGGATAAGAATACGCCATGACATTAGCCAGCCTCTCACAAAATTTGTTAGCATTGTTCGAGGCCATGAAAGGTAAGTGTTCCTGGTGCGTTATGAGAAATTGGACAGATTTTACAGCGTCTGTGGCTTGATTGGCCATGAGTACAAAGAATGTGGCAATGGCATTTATGAGGAAAAGGATAAGAAATACGGGGTGTGGTTGTATGCTGATGGCCCTAATAGACAACGTCAGGAGGAAAACCCGGTGCGAGGAGGGGCAAGGCAGTATGATGCTACACCCCAGCAGACTAAGGCTGGCATGGGGGCGGTTGATCCCGATATTCTGGACACATCTACAAGCCCCTCAAAGACTGACCGTACTTCCATGCAGGTGGATCCGACGGCCAGGAAAAGGTTAGCTATGGATGGAGTGAACCCTGAAGAGGTGCTTGGCACCCAGAGAGCAAAGGAGGATTTTCCTGCGCTTACCCTTGGTAAGGGAGAGGATGATGGGACCAATTCACCTAGCAGTAGTAGTGGAAGCAAGCGAGCAAAAACTAGTTCAGACGATGCAACGGGCGAAAAATCGGCGGCCTCCTTGAGGGAGGACCGCCTGGCACAATGAGTCTGTTATGTTGGAACTGCCGGGGGGGACCGCCGTACAGTTCGTGAGGTTTTGGCCCTCTCTAAAGCCAATTCCCCGGGGCTCATCTTCCTTTCTAAAACTAGACAAGCCTCAAATAAAATGGAGCAACTTAAGTGGAGACTACAGATGAAAGGTTTTGCGGGAGTGTCAAGTCAGGGTCTTAGTGGAGGCCTTGCCCTTTACTGGGATGAGAGTTTGCAAGTTACAGTCCTGGACGCATGTGCACGGTATATAGACGTGCGGATAGTGGATGCTGCGAACGATAAATCTTGGAGGACAACCTTTGTTTATGGCGAGCCGAGAGTGGAGAATCGGCATCGTATGTGGAGTGCTCTATCTAATCTTAGGGCAGTTTCTGTTGAACCGTGGTTAGTGTGTGGAGATTTTAATGAAGCTATGTGGCAACATGAGCACTTTTCTCAGTCACAGCGGTCTGAAAGTCAAATGCAAGTGTTTCGTGACTGCCTGTTAGCATGTGAATTATGGGATCTTGGTTTTAGTGGAGTTCCGTTCACATACGATCCCTGTTCAATAATTCGTTCATTTAACAAGTTAACTTGCGGATTAATCCTTATTCGTAGGGTCACCGAGTAGCCGACTAACCGATAAATCGTTCGATTAATTAATTAAATGGCTGATTAACTTGCCGATTAGCCTATTAATCCCTTACTCGCCAGCCAACCGAGCAGTTACCAGTTAACGATTTTCTCAACAATGCATACGATAATGGCCAGTTTGGAGATAGAAACGTACGGGTCCGTCTTGACAGGGCTTGTGCGGACGAGGCATGGAGGGACTTGTCCCCCCTCACGCAGGTGATTCATCTTGCTACTTCCTGTTCGGATCATGCGCCGGTACTGGTTCACTTATCTTCATCACCACCAAGAACTAGGTCGGAATCTCGATATGAGATCATGTGGGAGAGACATCCGGGCCTCTCCTCGGTTGTGGCAGAACGTTGGGAGCGGAGCCGGCCGTCGGGGAACCTTGGTGTGGTCCATGACGCACTAAAAGAGATGATGAACAAGTTGCAATCTTGGAGCAAAGAGAACTTTGGGCATGTCATATCTGATCTGGAAAAGCTGCGCGTGGAGTTGGCGGACCTGCAGCTCCGTGACGCTGATAGAAACCTGATAAAACAGAAGATGCATCAACTAGATGAACTCCTCTATAGGGAGGAAATGCTTTGGCTTCAGAGATCTCGGATAACATGGTTGAAAGAGGGAGAACGAAATACGGCGTACCTCCATCGTCGCGCCGTGTGGAGGGCTAGGCGGAACTATATCCAACGTTTACGGCGTGCGGATGGTACGTGGTGTCCGGTTCCGATGGATATGCAGCGAATGGCTACGTCGTATTTCAAGGAGGTGTATACAAAGGACCCAACCTTGACGCCGGAGGTCGTTTTGGAGAGTATTGCATCGAAAGTAACCCAAGGGATGAATGATATACTTTGTGCTCCGTTCTCGGAGAAGGAGGTGTCCGATGCGTTATTTCAGATCGGTCCCCTTAAAGCACCAGGGACGGATGGTCTGCCGGCGAGATTTTTTCAACGGAATTGGGTAGTGTTGAAAGCTGAAATTACAACTGTTGTGCTGGAGTTCTTTAGGTCAGGTGCAATGCCAGATGGTGTCAATGATACGGCTATTGTTCTTATTCCGAAAATTCCCTTCCCCGAGGAACTTAAGGACTTTAGACCGATAAGCCTATGCAATGTCATTTATAAGATCGTTTCAAAATGTTTGGTGAATAGGCTAAGGCCAATGCTGGCGGAGTTAATATCGGAGAATTAGAGTGCCTTTGTCCCCGGTAGACTAATATTTGATAACTCTATAATTGCATTCAAATGCATTCATCACATTCAGTCACTAAAACAAAACAGGTCGGCGGCGTGTGCTTACAAGCTTGATCTGTCAAAGGCATATGATCGGATCGATTGGGATTTTTTGGAAAGTGCACTACGCAAATGGGGATTCGCTAAACAGTGGATATCGTGGATTATGGTGTGTGTCAGATCAGTCAAATACTCTGTCAAATTCAATGGACAATTGCTGGAGAGTTTGTTCCCTACAAGAGGACTAAGGCAAGGTGACCCTTTATCACCGTTTTTGTTTCTCTTTGTTGCTGATGCTCTTTCTGCTTTATTGTCAAAGTCAGTGGCTGAAGGTGCCTTAAAGGGGGTGACAATTTGTCGTGGGGCATCGGTTATTTCCCACCTTCTTTTTGCGGATGATACTATGCTGATATTTGAGGCTTCGGGCCATCAGGCGCTCATTGTCAAGAGGCTGTTGAACACTTATACCTCAGCTACGGGTCAACTCATTAACCCGGAGAAGTGTTCCATCCTTTTCTCAGACAATTGCTCTCCTGTAGTGGTTGATGATGTCAAAAGTATCCTGGAATTTAAACATCAAGTGTTTGAACCTAAGTACCTCGGTCTTCCTGTGCCGGAAGGAAGAGTGCACAAGGGACAGTTTGAATCACTACAGGAAAGGTTGAGGAAAAGATTAATTGATTGGAGTGAACAATATGTCTCAACGGGCAACAAAGAAATCTTGATCAAGGTTGTAGCGCAAGCAATACCTACATATGTTATGAGTGTATTTCGGCTACCGGCCTCGGTGTGTGATGACTTAACACGTATGATGAGACAGTATTGGTGGGGAGTAGAGAATGGAAAGAGGAAAATGGCCTGGCTCAGCTGGGAGAAAATGATCTTGCCCAAGGATATGGGAGGCATGGGTTTTAGAGATATGAGGGCGTTTAACCAGGCGCTTCTTGCAAAACAAGCCTGGAGGTTGCTTGAAAGTCCTGATAGTTTATGTGCTCGGGTGCTACGAGCTAAATATTTTCCCAATGGGAATCTTCTTGATACAGCCTTTCCCTCTGGTTCGTCGGCTGTATGGAAGGGAATCATGTACGGTCTCGAGCTTTTGAAGAAAGGGCTAACATGGTGTGTGGGCGATGGCTCGCTAATCAGAACGTGGAGGGGTCCATGGATCCCGAGGAGAGATGATTTCAAGCCAATCACTCCGAAAGGAAATTGCAGATATAATTGGGTAGCGGACTTCCTTGAGGAATCAGGTGCATGGAATATGGAATTGCTACAGAAATATTTCTGGGATATGGACGTCCGGGAGATAGTGAAGATCAAAACGTCGCCAAGGCAAGGTCAGGACTTCCTGGCATGGATTTCCAGAAAAGAGTGGAGTGTTCACGGTCAAGAGTGCATATCATTTGGCAGCCGAGAGCCATGTGGAACACGCTGCAGGCTCATCTAGCAGTAACCCGAGTGGCCACAGAACCATATGGAGACGCGTATGGGATGCTTGGGTTCCACTCAAAATGAGAATAATGGCGTGGAAGGCAGTGTCGGGGGCTTTAGCAACGAACTACTGTAAGAAACATAGGCATATCTCAACTCGAGATACTTGCCCGCTCTGTGGTACAGAAAAGGAGACCAGTTTCCATGCGCTGGTCACCTGTGATTATGCTCGAGCAGTGTGGACGCAAATGCGGTCAGTTTGGAACCTTCCTGATCATCAACTGCTTCGAGACATCGGAAAGGAATAGCTCCTGAATATTCTTATGAATTGCTCTGATGAAATGCGGGATTGTACTATCATGTTAATTTGGCGAATCTGGTCGTTGCGGTCGGACATGGCGCATGGTAAAGATGTCCCGACTCCGGCGGCGACGGCTGAGTACCTCCAGAGTTACATGCACTCACTACAGTTGGTGAGGAAGCACTCGACATAGGAGATTATCAAGGGGAAGATGGTGGTTCACAATGAGGATCCGGTCCGGCCGCGTGGTGAGACGCCGCGGCTGCCATGGCCGCGACCGGCAGAAGGCCAAGCTGCACTTTCGGTCGACAGATCGTTTTCTTCATCGGATGGGTCTGCAGCTACTGGCATGATACTAAGATCATACGAAGGCACGGTAATTTTTGCCGCATATCAATGTATCTTCAACTGCAATGATGCGCTGGAGGCGGAGCTACATGCAATAATGCAAGGAATGGCACTATCAATTCAGCATTGTGATCTTCCCATCATCGTCCAATCCGACTGCTCTCAGGCCCTGTCAGCTCTGACAGGGGAGAGCCTTTCCCGCTCGGCTTATGGTCACTTAGTAGCTGAGATTCGTCATCTCATGGGTGAGAGAGAGTTTATTCCATCGAAAATTAAACGAGAGCAGAATAGGGTAGCTGATCGTTTGGCTACGTATAGCCGTACAGAGAGTACTATTGCTGTATGGCGTGGACGGGGACCTCGTGTGTGGAGGAGCTCTTGCCACTTGATTGTAACCCTATGTTTATGAAGTAAAACTCTTTTACCATCGCAAAAGAAAAAGGTTTCAGGGTCGGCACGGGTGACTCGGTCTCTTGTGCGCTCAACGGAGCGCGGACGCTTTGGACTGGCTCACAAACGCCGGTGTGGCATGGTCACGCCGTCCGGGGTGCTTGATTTAGCGTAAGCAGGACAACAACATAATGATTACATAAAAAGAATACTGATTAATTGAGTCGCAGCAGGATAACATACAATACACGTTGAACTGAAGCAGCTTGCCAAGCAATAATATCTCGTCATGACAGACAGGGACCCCGTGCCGTTGCTCTTTCTTTCTGTTGAGCTCGCCGTCGGCGGCCAAAAGCGGGGAGAAGATCGCCTCGTTTTCCTCTCCTTTTGGCTACAACCAGGCTGCCGTGGTGGACGCACGTACCGTCGCTGGTTCATCCGGTTTGTGGCGTGGACGCACGGACGAGCCGAGGCTTTTGCTCAACACAGAACAGAGACGATATGCACCTGTACGTCTCCCTCTCCGGAGGCCGCAGTCCGCTCAGCCCGCGATCGCCGTTCGCCAAGCGCAAAAACGTCAAAATCCGGAGCACTGTGAGACGTTTGACTTCTGCGCTGCCGACCTGCCGTCAACTGTACGAGGAGTACAACAGAAACAACCCATAGGTGGAAGGAAAAAAAAAATCTATTACACTGGACATGGGTGACACATATTCAGGCCAAACCCGCCAAGGGACCCATCTGCACATACATTTATACAAACAAATTATAATACAAGTAGAAGTAGGGCATTTTGAAGACCGACCTACATGAAGGCCTTAATTTTCATAATTTTAAAATTCAAAATTCTCGTTTCAGAAATTCTGAACCAAAGTTAGTACAAAGTTGAGTCATCTATTTTGGAACGAAGGGGGTATATATATGAGGATGTAATGTGTATGTGTGCAAAATTTCAGAATAAAATACCTTGAATTGCGAGCTGCACAAAGAAAATCATGGACATTGATGTTGCACATTACATATGCTAAAAATCCCCATATTAGGTTTTTTGTGTAGCTCTCATTTTGACATATTTCAAATTGAAAAATTACGTACACGTACACTATGTTGCTAGGTATATCTGTAATTCTTTTCAGAATTTTTTGAATTTGAAATGTTTGAATTTTGAAGTTTTTCAAGTTAAGACCTCCATGGAGCTCGGTCGCCGTTTGACATTTCCATTATAAATCTCACTACGAAACATGTAAGATTCTTATCGTGTAAGGGCATCTCCAAGGTTGTGCGTCAAAATGTTTGGACAACGCGGCCCAGACACTTTTTGTCATCCAATGCGATGCATCAAACGTCCACGGACCAGTCCACACGTTTGAATTTTCGTAAACTAGAATCAAATATGGGGAGGTTTGCGGATGTCCGAGCAGCCATAACGTAGGTGCCATCTAGATGCATGGAGGGCGCCATCTCAGGTGTTGCGACGACAGAGCTGCAATGCAACCTGCGTGGTGTTGGGACCCCCGGATCTCAATGGTGGCGGGGAGGTGCAACACAACATCCATGGTGCTACTCGCCCGCAACAGAGTTGCGATGCATTGAGTGTGATGTTACGACCCACTAATCTCATCGGCGGAGGAGCTGCACTAAAACGTGTGAGTGCTGCCGCGGCTCGTGGGTCTCACCGGCGGCAGAGCCGCAGCACAACGTGTGTCGTGCTATGACCCATGGTTGTCGCAGATGACGGGAAGCTGCAATGCGGCTAATAGTTGCTGCGTGGAGATGACTGTTGTGAGGGGTTGCTACGGGGTCCGGTGGGTGTGGCGGTGAATGATCCTTACCCAGGATTCTGACGCCTAGCAGTCGTCTTTCACAAATGTGGTGCCGGCAACCAGAAAAAGAACAACCGTACGGTGTACTCTCTCCATTCATAAATACAAATCTTTATAGATATTTTACTATAGACTAATATACGAAGAGCATCTCCAACAGACGCCGAATGCGCCGCGCGCAAGAAACTGTTTTGACGCGGCGCGCAGCGCTGGCTCCAGCAGCCGCGCTAAAATGCAGCGCGCGCTGGCTCCAGCAGTGCGCAAAAAATGCAGCGCGCGACTCGCCGCAGCATTGCATATATGTCACATTTTGAACACGAAATGAAGTTGAAACATTCAAAATGCAATGAACATGACATATAAAATTTCACACAAACAAGTTGATGAAGAAAAGTTCATGCCCACAAGTTCAAAATCATGCCCACAAGTTCATCCAACCAAGTTCACCGCCTTGTAGGTGCCGGAGCCGTCCGCCGCCTTGTCTTTCTTCGCCGATGTCTTGCCCTTCTTTGGCCGCGCCGCATTGGGGAGCTTTGATGAGGAGGGGGCGGCGGCTCGGGCCGGCGCCGGCGCGACGCCACCCGCCGCCGAGGTCATCCACGGCGGCATGAAGAGGCCGCGCACGAGGCCGATGGTCGGAGGAGCTCCGGCGGAGGCGAGGCCAACGCCACCCGGGCTAGGGTTTGCGGCGCGGCGGCGGCGGCGGCGGCGGTGGAGGGGTCGCGGCTATAGGATGGGGTGAGCGGGGTGCCGACACGCGCGTCCATGGGTGCAGTTTGCCGGCGCCGGCGCGCGCGGGGCGTAGGAGGCGGAGAAGACAAAGTGCAGCGCGAGCGCTCGACTGTGCCGCGCGCGGAAGCGGGCGCCCCAAATACACCGCGCGAGATAGCGATTCCGACCGCGCGCCCAACTCCTTATACCGCGCGCGCGATTATTGCGCGCCCGCTGGAGCCACCCGCCGGGTTACGCGCGCTAAACTGGCTAAATTTGTGGCGCGGTGCTTGTTTAGCGCGCCCGTTGAAGATGCTCTAAGCACTCTAAAATGCATTTACATATAACCATATGTGGTCCATAATGAAAGCTCTATTAAAAATGTGGTGCCAATAACAAGAACAAGAATGCGAAGCAATCTGTCTTATACTCCTTCCGTTTTTATTTAGTTCGCATATTAGCTTTGATCAAAGTCAAGCTTTACAAACTTTGACCAAGTTTATATACAAAAATATTAAGATATACAATAACAAATCAACAACATTAGATTTATTATTAAATGTACATCGTATAGATTTATTATCATAAATGTCTATATTTTTTTTATAAACTTGGTCAAACTTTGTGAAGTTTGATTTCAGTCAACTCTAATATGCAAAGTAAATAAAAACGGAGGGAGTACAAAACATGCATATAACGAGTTACCGTGCGGCCCCGGCTGTACCAGCCTGTTAATATAGTGAATTATCACTTCACTGACAAAAAATAGTGCATTATTGTGGGCATGGTCAGCGCTACACGAGTCCTGGTACTCCGTGTACCGTGCACCTGGCCAGACGCCCGTCCCCGATCGCCACGTCCACCGGCCCATCCCACGCGCGGGGAAGCGAACCCCATTTTTCTAACCGGCAAAGAAAAGCGCCTGACGTACGTGACGCCGCCGCCGGCGCTCACGCTGCCGTGCTCCGCCGCGCGCAGCCTACGCGACGGGAGCGTGCGCGCGCGCGCAGGTGTCGATGTGAAAAACAACGGGAATCAAACCATCTGGAGCAGTAGCAGATAGTAGTAGAAAGAAAAAGTCCGGCGGGACGCTTCCGCGTTCGCGTGCGAGCTGACGGCGGTGATGCAATTTGGGCGGCTGCTCAGTACTCGGTAGTTTATTGGCAGAGGACGCAGAATTCAACGGCCGGAACTGGTTGCCCCAGTGACGGCGGCCGAATCTTCGCCGGAGAGAGGATAGGGCGTGACTGGCGGCGAAATCTGGGGGGACAGCGACGGCGTACGAAGCCCCCACCCGGCGGTCCACGCGCTCGGCCTCGCGGCCTCGCAGTCGCTGTCGCGCGGCAGCGGGAAATAGTGCCACCGTTTGACCTCCCGCCCCGCCTCGTTAAATCACGCCCGCCCCCGAGCCCGAGGAGGAGGAAGAGTCCAGCGAGGGGACAGACCGGACTGACGCAGACCCGGCAGCGGAAAGAGGAGACAGCCGCGTCCGTCCGTCCGTCCTCGAGGCCCCGGCCGGAGATTTCTCCGCCCGTGCCGAGCGTCACCGGAGCAGAGCCAGCTGTGCGGAGCCGCGGAAGGCCCCGCCGGCGAGGTGGTCTCAGCCTCTCGGGTCAGATTGTGTGTTTCGGTTTGGTCGATGGTGCTCCCCTTCCTTCTTGCTGGGCTTTCGGTTGAAGGTCAACGCCTGCCCTGCCTGCAGAGAAGCGCGCAGAGCCCCCCGCGGCGCCGGCCGGCCGGCGTAGGAAGGATCCACAGATGGGCTGCGCGTTCTCGTCGTCGCCGTCGCCACGGAAGCGTGAGCAGCGCGCCCAAGGGTACGAGGAGCCCGCCGTCCTCGCCGCCGAGACCTCCTGTGCGTGAGCACCCCCATTCCCAGCTCCAGAAGTTTGCCTCTGCCTTTCCTCTGCAACCGACTCAACTGAACTTTGCGTGCAGTCACGGTGAACGAGGTGGAGGCGCTGTACGAGCTCTACAAGAAGCTCAGCTTCTCCATCTTCAAGGACGGCCTCATCCACAAGGTACGAGCTCTACAAGAAGCTCAGCTTCTCCTTACATCCATCTCACGAGCTCCATGATCATCTTGTCCGATGATCTCGCCCCTGGGTTCTGAACTTGTGGCTGGTTGTTTCGTTCATGTCAGGAGGAGTTCCGGCTGGCTCTGTTCAGGACCAGCAGAGGGGCGAACCTGTTCGCGGACAGGGTGTTCGACCTCTTCGATCTCAAGCGCAACGGCGTGATCGAGTTCGGCGAGTTCGTGCGCTCGCTCAGCATCTTCCACCCCAAAGCGCCTGAATCTGAAAAGACCGCGTGTACGCCTCCTGTCCATTGTTCGCTCCTAGTTTGCCGTCCATTCATCTTCTTGTCCTCTCCTCCCTATGAAACCAATCAAAAATCTTTCGTTTGTCTCCATCATCGTCCTCCCTGCAGTTGCATTCAAGCTGTACGATCTGAGGGGGACAGGCTACATCGAGAAAGAAGAGGCAAGTACTAAATCATTTCCGCATCCAACCTAGCACATGGCGCACTTTATTGTAATGTCGACGCGTTATTTCTGAATTCTAAAAATTTATATAATCAACACATTGCCTGCACAGCTCCGGGAGATGGTGGTGGCGCTTCTTGATGAGTCCGACCTATGTCTCTCCGATAGCGCCGTCGAGGAGATTGTCCATAATGTATGTAATCAACAACATTGATACTTCCCTCCATGTATGGGAGGTATTTTCCCGTTTTCCTTGTTAACATGTTCTGTGCTGTTCTGCTCCTTTTGGACTGCCAGACGTTCAGTCAAGCAGACTCGGATGGTGATGGCAGGATAGACCCCAAGGAATGGGAGGAGTTTGTCAAGCAGAACCCAGCGTCGCTGAGGAACATGTCACTGCCCTATCTCCAGTGAGTACCATCATCTGCTGCTCTACTTTCCATTACTGCTCACAGCTGATGTTTCCTTTTAATTTCTCAGAATTGGTAGTTCAGCTTCACCTGCGATTTCTTAGTTTAATCTTCTTCTGATACAAAAATGCGGCATTTAGATGAGTGCCATCAGTTATGCCATGCTAGAGAGTAGAGGTCTTTTTATTTTTTAATTTTTTTTGCCCATTCCATTTCACGTGATCTTATTGTTGTTGTGGTTGTTTATTCAGGGACATTACGACGACATTTCCGAGCTTTGTAATGCATTCCGAAGTCGAAGACTACAGTGGAATCAGCAAATAAGGCACAATTAACACTTATTTTCGGTGTCATATGATCCGTTGGTCCTGAGCTGGGAGGCAGCGCATTCAAGAGTGAGCTGCAGCAGAAATGTCTGGAACTCAAATAGGAGGACAAGAGATGGAAATCCGGTTGAAGATGACCGACGGTGCGTGAAGTATACTAGCGGGTAGTGCGCGGCGGCATGCCGCGCCACATGGACTAATTAGATATTTAGTTTTTTTTGTAATATTTGGTAAGTTGACCCAAGACTTCTTTTGTGGCAAGGTAGTTCATACAAGAACATGCTACATCTAGTTGGTACATAGGTAGGAAATTGTGACAAAGTATTTCATACAAGAAATCCATCTAGTTGGTACATACATTTGAGATTTACGACACATAGTAATATAGTAGATATTGGATGCAAAATTGAGAAGCTCTAGCTCTCTTCTTAGAACTAAGATGTTGATCGTCCGGCTGGGTTTGGGTGATGGGGCTGGGAGGCCGGGAGTGCGAGATTCAGGGGACTCATGATAATGAGGCCTTTTATGAGTGATACTTGGCGCAGAATTGGGAAGCTCTTGTTCTCTTCTTAGAACTGAGATGTTGATGGTCCGGCTGGGTTTGGGTGATGGGGCTGGAAGGCCGGGAGTGTGAGATTCGGGGGAATCATGATAGGGAAGCCTTATATGATTTATTTAGCGGCAAAGCGGCGCACGATCTGATACAATCTGACGGGATCCTTCGAGAAAGACAAATCTAGAAAACACCATGCAAAATATCTGAAAATCATCACCGTCTAGAAGGCCAGGCTAAAGCAGCAACTGACATGAAAGTATAAATGTTTTTGGAGGAAAGGTAACTGTAAGCAATACATTTGGCCACAACTTACATTTTTAGAGAAAAGGTGATGGACCTTGCTTATATTATAACCATTTCACCAAGTTCCTTGTGTCTCAGCAATAGCTAAGTACACAAATCTGAAACAGATACTGGAAAACCAGATTGCCTGATGAGTCCTCTGAAAATCATGTAGCAAGTCCTTCCTTCTCACAATATAGCACTAATAATCATGCTCAGATATTTCTCTACAAGAGAAATGGGTATAGATGGAGTTAATTTTGTGCAGTATTTATCTGTAGATGCATCATTTTCCTATAAGCTCCTAATTTAGTTCTTGAAAAGAGTAAGAGGAGCACAAAGGAGGATTGGTTTTTCTTTCTTTTGTCTTAGATAATTTTACAAGAAAAATGAGAACACAAGGGAGAAGGAATTGGCTTTTCACACATTGTGTGCGCTACGCCACGTCGCACCTTGTTGTATATTTATGTGTACTTACTTGTTTGATTCGTAAATTTAATGTTGTTTCACACATTTAGTGGTAGGGTTGAAGAAATTTGATAGATAAAACATTTTTGGGGTAATAAAGAGCATGCCCATTTGATATAGACAATGGTGTATCACGCGAACAGAAAATTACATGAGAAAAAAGAGACACACTACTAATAAACTAAGCTAAACATGTTACATAGATATACAAAGTTAGTGTGGCTTAGACTTGACGATTCTACACTTCTCTGGTGTTATTGAGTTGTTCATTCCTGCACAATTGCGGGAAATGCGAAGCGGCAGAATTTATGAGAAGTTGTCACAAATCTTGGTTAAAATTCTTGTCCGTCTTGTAAACTCTTTCTGGAGGGAAAGAGCATGTTGATGCGGCATTGCTTGGTATAACTTTACTCCTGGGCTGACTGAATAGTGGCAGCTTGGGCATTTTCTTTTTGAGTAGAATGTTATTTTTCTTATTAGATTCTTCTTGTTACAGATATCAAATTATTGTTTTCCATTTCATTCAGAAGTAGAGAATGATATATCTACATATCCATTAATTCATATTTGCACTTCTTCAATCTCAGTTTGCCGCGATAGTAAAACGGTTGCCGCGAAGCCGTTGCTGTCATACTTTGGTTCCTAAGTATGGTCTTTAAAAATAACAGAATTTCATACTCATGCATAAATCTATGTGTTATGTTTAATTGATGATTATGAATTAGGGCTTGAATTTCAACACCTTGAACAAAGCGTACAAATTATCAATGCGTACAAAGCAACAAAAGGTGTAGGATATGTATGAAGGTAAGAATCCTCGTTTAAAGATCCCAGCCGAACAATAATTTTAACAACCCAATATTTATCTTCTGGGCACCATGCCAACATCATTCAGAAGTTCAGCATCTTTATTTTCCTCTATGAAGCAGCGATACGGCAACATGGATGCGGCGATAGGGGTACGACGACATGGGATACAACAATTCAGCAATACGGCGATACGGCAAGTATAGATAAAAAATTAATAAAATACCATGTTATAAAGACAAAGAATAAATACATGCATCAGATGAGATCAAAATACTGCCCCATATGCTGCATCCAATGTTCTTTTCATCAAGTTCTCGTCTCCTTGATGACTCAATGATCATCAATTTACTCAATCCTCCCACGACTTGCAAAACACATCTGCTAGTATTAGAATTTGAAATATACAGAATATTAAGCATGAAAAGTTGGACAAATTAAATAAGTTAGCTTGTACCTTTTCTAACCGAATGATATATATTTGGTGCTTCCCAGCCTCTTAACTAAAGATTGACCCGCAGATGCCATGTCTATTTCTCCCTGGCAGCAACTTCAACAGGTCAGCAGCAAGGAAACTGCATTCTTTAGCAAATTATAGTTGCGTACAGCAAAGGCCATGGCCCGGTGCCCAGCAGCAGCTAGCAAGCACGCACACGAGCACACCACAAGTACGTACACACAGACACACACAGCAACAGGCACGCACGCCGCACGCGGAAGCAAGAGCACACACAGCCAACACACAAGCAAACGCGGGAGGACCGGACGCGAGGATAGCAGGGAATGGAGAAGGTGGACGGGATACCTTGATGGCGGCGTCGGAGACTCCAAGCACCAGCGAGACAAATCCATGGGGCGGTTCCAGACACCGGCGAGCGAATCCAGGTAGTGGCGGCAGTGGCAGCAACTCCGCAGCGTACTCGTACGGTCACTGGCGAATCCTACATCAAATCTGCTGCACAACAAATTGTGTGAGAGAGTAATGGCTGACCAAATCGCCGAGCAGCCAAAAAAGAACCACGACACGCGTGCGGAGCGGCACCATGAAACACCAGATGAAGAACGAACGAAATCACGGCCAGCCGAACAGCCAAGACCAGCCACACGTAGAGAGAGAGTCGGGCTGTAGGCTGGCGACCCAAACGACGGCGGACGGCCGTGCACCCTACCAGCAGACTCCCGCCGGGGCCGTGGGTGTTACCGTCCATCGGCGACCTGTACCACCTCGCCGGCGCCCTCCCGCACCGTAACAGAGACCAAACGAACAGGAAGGACACAACAAGAGGGACATGAACGAACACCAGACAAGGAAGTACTTATAGGCGGCCAGAAAAAGAGAAGAAAATAAAACGAAACCCACGAGAAAAGACCAGAAAGCAACGTGTCAATTGATGGCATAGGCAGTCAACGATACATGAAGCCAACGTGGGCACATGCATGAGCCATGCAAAGGCACGTGGAACAACACCAGGCCACATACCTCTAGAACGTCCACGTGAATTCAACCATCCCAACACACAGTGAACCAAACTTTTTTAAAGGACAAGAGGAATCTTCCAGGAGACCACACAACACACGCGTCATGTCAACAATAAACAAAACATGACTGCAGGAAAAATAAACTCAATGACACCCTAGGAGACCATCACACACACGTGTCAATCAAAGAAACACGGTAAAAAAAATCCGAAAAAACAGAAAAAATCAAACCCTTACGGGCCTAGTCTTCTTTGTATATGCACAGTTCACCGAAGCTGTGACCAGCGAGTGGCCATAGATTCATTGTGCTAAGTAGTCAACTGGTAATGGCCTGACAGACCTCTTTTGTTGAAGGTTATGTGGAGGACACCATTTCTCCTTTGTTGACTGCAAACATACATATATATAGACAATAGCAAGATGCTCATGCGTTGTACGGAACATCAAGATACATTTGTATGATTAGTTTATCTTATGAGAGAAAAAGATGAACAAGGGAAGTCCTTATCTGCAAGTGTGGAGAGAGATGCGGGTATCTTTTTGCAAAATTGCCATAGTTTGCTTTCTATCCGTCAGATATAGATCTAATGGTCTATATTACACGATGGCAGGCACACCGTCATCCCTAATTCGGTTTTTTTAATATAATAATATAGATAGACAAAATGCCGATCCTCGCAACAGATGTTGGTATCAACTCCCGGCCTCTGCATACTGAAATCGATGCACGCGGGCGGCCAGGGCTTACTTTGTGATCGATCTCATGTTAGCATCATTTTCGGCAAATGTCGGTATCCACCTTTGTGATAGGAGAATACATATATAGGTGCTAGGGTAATGGAGGGTTGTTTGTCGGAGAAAATGGTCTCTGGCTGCTGCATATCATGGCTAGGCTGGGTGGTCGACTAGCCCGTACGTTAGCATGGTTGTGGTGGCATCCAGAGCTGGGCGAGTTTGACCTTGGAGACGCTCTGCAGCACCTCCAGCGGCGTCGCGGCGCCGGTCACCACCACCTTCTTGCGCTTCAGATCCACCTCGAACCATGCCACGCCTGCAGCAGCATCACCAAGAGCGCACACTCTGAGACCTGAATTTTACCACGACACCATAACCCAGCCGACAAATTTTAAAAGAATGTGTGGAGTCAAAGCCGACGCCAACAAATGAATGGACACCTTTTTCTATTGCCTATTGCATATTATAGATAAAAAGAAAACTTGATTTTGTGCTCGTGTTTTTGCCTCTTTACCCAACTGTTCTGAAAGTGACATTGGTGGTGCGCAGCAGCAGACTAGCTGGACTTGTGCAGCAAATTTCCACGACATGATGCCCCAACGCATGCAGGCATGTTTCCCCCGTTTGTAGGAAGGTGGTGGCATGTTTCATTCACTTTTAAGAAAGTTGTGTAGTTTGCATCACTCCACCTTTCTTCCGTGCACTGGAAATTTCCATCATGTGCGGAAAGGGTGTTGGTTGGTTGGTTCAGCGCATTTACCATGTGCGCACACGCTCTGCCAACATCCAATTTGGATAGACAAAACAAATCGAAAATCTAGGAGTCGATGAATACTTACAAACTTGTCGCCCCTAGTTAAACTTTATAATACAATTTGATAACTCATTTTTATCCCCGGGTAAAAAACACATGCAAAAGGAACTGAATACAGATTTTGTAAGAATGGCAGGTAAAAAGGTGGGGCCGATATGTTTTGGTTGTAAGCAGAGCCCCCCCCCCCCCTCGTTCACATCGCTCCTAACGGATCGGCCCATATAAGACTCCTTCGTGTTCTGTTTTTCAAAATCCTCCTCCAATTTTGGGAAGCTTCCCAAATATTTTTTATGTGTTTGTTTTTCCGGTTTTCACTTGGTTTTTATCCAGTTTGTCTTTTTTTCCTTTTCATTTTAATTTATTTCGCTTCCTCTTTATTTTTTGCATTCCCTGTTCTAAAATTATTATTTTTAAATATACTCTTTTTCAAAAATTTAATGTTTTCACAAAAAATCATGAACTTTCTTTTCAATTCATGAAGTTTTTAAAAAAAATCATGAAGTTATTTTTCAAATTCATGCACTTTTTCAAATTGGTGAACTTTTTCAAAATGCGCAAAAAAATTATAAATTCATCAAACATTTTTGGAAACAAATGAGCTTTTTTAAAAATTCATGAACTTTTGAAACCGTGAAAATTTCCAAATGCATGAATGTATTAAATCCATGAACTTTCTATAAAACATCCGTGATTTATTTCCAAAATCCATAGGATTTTCATAAATTCATGAACTTTTTCTGGAAATTTATGAGCTTTTTTAAAATCCATGAGATTTTTTTACAAATTTGTATTTTGTTTAAAAAATCAATATTTTCCAAATTTGTATTTTTACAAATTTATGAGCTAACGTACAACACCATGCTAACTTTTGATTCGGTGAAAAATTTATTGAAACTTACTTCGGTAACTTCTGTGTGAGTAGCATTGTTACTTATGGTACAAGTATTATGTTAATTTTGACCCATGGAAATTTTTTGTTTAAAACATACCCAATAGATAACGTGGTGATGATCTCAAGTAGTCCTGGCCATCTCCGACCCGGCCGTTTCAGCCCACCCAGGCCCGGCCCTAAAATCTAGGGCCTAGGCCCGATGGGCTTGCCCGTGGACCGGTATTGGGCCTGTGTTTGGAGCCCACCAGCAAGGCCTAGACGGGCTTGGGCTCGGCATATTGGCATTTTATCGAAGAGGCCCGGCCCACGACCCTAAGACCTAAGGGCTTTTTCAGGGCTTTTTACTAGATGGGCCGGGCTTGGGCTTGAAAAGTAGGCCCTATGGTAGGGCCTGGACCTCAATTTTCTGCCATGGGCTTCTTAGGCCCGGCCCAAGCCCGGCCTGGCCCGTCCCATGGCCAGGTATAATCTCAAGCCACGTCCCCATTGTGTTTACTTGTCTTTTATTCTAACTTTGCATATTCTTGAAATGTCATTTTTCGTAAACTTTTTGGTTAAAATAACTGCCCGATAAGACTTATTATGTATTTGTGATCATCAAGCTTTATTAACTAAAAATCAGGTTTTAAAAGATTGGTGCATCTTACGATCGGAATTTTAGGAAATATTTTTCATTGGTGTTATAAAGAATAGTAATTACCTTAAGAATACTAATTTAATTATATTGTGTTCTGACTGAATATACCGGAGTTATCTATACATGGTTCTAAAAAATATTATGAACATATTAGTCATCTATTTAAGCAAACATATGTTGAAGTTTTCTGAAGTCTACATAAATCATTTTAAAGTCAATTCCTACTTATTTTTATTTTACTTATTTACATGTTTCAAGTTGCTGACATATGCAAATTTATTTGTAAATAAATTATTCATGTCAATATTTTCTGTAAGACGGATAATTTTTTGTATTGATTACTTCGCTTCATTAAGCTAGAAAACCCAGTGTGAGTTATATAACATATATTTATTTATACTAAACTTTTGCATTTATTAATAATTTATTTTTTGACATAAAATTTTAATAAATAATATTTTTATTTTATTAGTTAATTTAATAACATAACAATGTGGCCATATCATAAGATATAATGTTTTTATTATGCATACTGCCAATATTGAAAAATGCACTAATATTTATTTAAGGCATACATTACAAATAAAATGGCGCCTTTTATTTTATTTAGACACATTGTCTTTTTTTAAACCAGATTTCCTAGATGAGTGGAAAAGAGAAAATAATAAAATCACATGTCTTTATAGACTAATTTATTCAACTTGGATGAAGTGTATCTATATGTATTTGTTTGTGTCTATTTTAGCATCGTTAAATACTATAGTAGAAAGTACTAAAGTTGATAGAGGTTACTAGAGTGCATGGTTTAAATTGTTAATAATTAGAAAGGATAATGTTAGAGTAAACAAAATATCTACAAGCGTCTATTCTCACATTTGTTGGGGTTGCTTATTCATTGGTTTTTTCCTGGGTTCAACAATCTGTCGACATTGTATACATTTGTTCTAGAAATATAACATCATTCAACTTGTATTGAATGCCTTCAGTTTTGTTTTTCTAAGTTTGATATGCAGTGTGCATACTCGACACTTAGTAGAATAGAATCGTATTATTTGCAAGGAAATTTGTACACGGTGGTTTTATCATGGTTCAATCTCCAGATGAATGTGCAATTCCTCCCCATAAGTAAGTGTCGTGTATTGCTCACCTTAACTCGCTCAAAATCAACCAAACTAACCAAACACACACACACACACACACACACACACACACACACACACACACACACACACACACACACACACACTCATATATATATAGGTAAAATGTTTGGGGCACCTAGGTGCCTAGGCACCTTGTTCGGGTCCAACCCGCTAATGCATTCCCTGCTTATAAATAATCGCTACTAACCTTTCAAATAATTTGCTTTCCTTTTCCACGTGCATGCACTTGTATCTTCCACGACCATTAATTGTAGATGATTCCTGCATGGTTTATTCTACGTATTAGAACATATACCTACAAACGTATATACCCTACGATTCATTCTAGGTACTTTTAGATATCCACAAATGTATGTACCCTACAATTTATTCCAAATAATTGCATGCATGTATATACCCTATGATTTCTTCTAGGTATTAGATACATACAGACGTAGATATATAATTTATTCCAAATAATTTGCATGCACGTATATACCTTATGATTTATTCTAGGTATTAGAAACCTACAAACGTAGTTTGATATATTTGTAAGTGGATACTCAAGTTTAAAAAAAAACAATGCATACTCAAGATATTTCTGTAAATACCTCGACGTGAAATTTATTGGTACATACCTGTAAATGTCACTACCTTTTTATAAGTGGATTCAGATACGCAAACCAAATACCTCGACAAATGATATGTTATCTTCATATAAATATGATACCTATACAACATACCACGATAGAGATGTATCAAATGTGATGATTCTGATGAGTGATACCAAAAAATACATATTATCCTTACACAATTTCTGGGTATATATACCCTAAAAACAACTAGGTAGAGTACAAAGAGAAACAAGTTTTTCTTATACCCATAGCGGAGGCAGAAAATAAAAATATCCACTCTACGCACACCTAATTCTATTTAAAAACCATGTTAGTAATACTACTAATATGTACAACAAAATTAGGCAATTTCTAACAATTTCCTTCTATGCATTAATTACTATAGAATTTTTTATTGTTTCACACATACATGCATGAATAAATTAGGCAGTTTCTTGTTTTCTTAGCAAGTAGTATTTGGTGCGTGCATGCTAATTAATGCCTCCGTCCAAATTAAAGCAAGTGGTCGCTAATAATATGCATTTATATGGAATTAATTAGTAAATTGCAATAACTCTTCGTCTTTAATACTGCAAACAGGTACACCCGTTAGTGTCTACATCTAACACAATGGCATGCATCTTAAAGCAATCCGAAGGTAAACGAGCAAGGAGCCTGGGCACCTAGGTGTCCCAAACAGCCGTCCTATATGTATATATATATATATATATATAGTTACCCAAACCTGTTGATATGTTGCTTAGTGGCTTAGTTATTGGATCTTCTAGAGACGCTCTTACCCAAACCTTGGAGATGCTCTCCAGCACCTCCAGCGGCGTCACGTCACCGGTCACCACCACCTTCTTACGCTCCAGGTCCACCTCGAACCACGTCACGCCTGCACCACCACCAAACCAAGGGCACACAAGCCGAGACCTGATCTGAATTTTACAGCTCCGACAAATTAAAAGAAATGTGGAATCAAATCCAGCGACAACAAACAAATGGACAAAATTCTCTATTCCGCATCCAAAATGGATAACTTGATTTATTTTTGTGCTCGTGTTCTTGCCTCTTTACCCAACTGTTCTGAAAGGGACGATGGTGGTGCGCAGCAGCAGACCGGCTGGACTTGTGCAGCAAATTTCCATTACGAGATGCCCTGACGCACGCACGCACGCGTTTCCTCCATTTTTAGGAAGGTGGTGGCATGTTTCATTCGCTTTAAGAAAGCTGTGTAGTTAGTATCACTTCACCTTTTTTTACTTGTGTGCACTGGAAATTCCATCATGGGCGGAAAGGTTGTTGGTTGGTTGGTTTAGCTCATTTAGAGCATGGTTAATAATATAGCCAACTGATGGCTATACGAAACCGCCATGTCATCTATAGCCATTATCTATACACACTCATACAATAGTGTGGGTTATAAGGTTGGCTATTACATTAGTATACTTTTTTCCATCTTCTCTTTATCTCTTTCTTCACATTAATTGCATTTACATAGGGATCCGTATATAGTTAGGCTTTTGCATGAGAGCCCACTCCCCTTATTTTTTCACATCTCTCTCTTCTACATAGGCAAAAATGCCATGTAAGCCCACTATTGTACTTGCTCTTACCATGTGCGCACACGCTCTGCCGACATCCAATTTGGATCAGATAAAACAAATTGAAAATCTAGGAGCCGATGAATATTTACCAACTTTTGCTTGTAGTTAAACTTTTCAATATTAATTGATATTTCTTGTTTTTATCCCTGGTAAAAAACACATGAAAAGGAACAGAATGCAGATTTTGTAAGAATGGCGGGTAAAAAGGGGCTGATATGTTTTGGTAGTAAGCAGAGCCCCCCCCCCCTTCGCTGACGTCGTCGTCCCTAACGGACAGGCCCAAATAAGACTCCTTCTTATTCTGTTTTTCAAAATCCTCCTCCAGTTTTGGGACGCTTCCCAAACAGTTTTTATGTGTTTGGTTTTCCAGTTTTCACTTGGTTTTTGTCCAGTTTTTTTTCTTTTTTTTCGTTTCTTCTTTTCCTTTTCCTTTTTCCCTTCTCTTTTTTCCTTTTTTCCTTTTCATTTTAATTTCTATTTCTCTTCCTTTTCCTTTTTCTTTTTTATATTTGTTTCCTTTTTATTTTCTGCATTTACTTTTTTAACTTTAAAAAAAAATCCAATTCTTCTTCAAACCCGTATTTTCTTCAAATTCAATTCTTTTTTCAAATTTGTAATGTTTATACAAAAACTCGTGAACTTTCTTTTCAATTCGTGAAGTTTTTTATATTAAATTCGAGATTTTAAAAAATTATTGTGAGGTTATTTTTCAAATTCATGAACTTTTTCAAATTGGCGAACTTATTTCAAATGAAATTTTAAAAAAAAACCATCAAACTTTTTTGGAAACAAGTGAACTTATTTCAAATCCATGAACTTTCAGAAACACAAACATTTTTCAAATGCATGAATATATTTAAATTCATGATGATTTTTTGAAAAATCCATGACTTATTTCCAATATCCAAGAACTTTTTTATAAATTCAGAAACTTTTTCATATTCATGAGCTTTTGTGGAAATTTATGAGCTTTTTTCTAATCCATGAGATTTTTTTCAAATTTTTATTTATTTTTAAATGATTTTTTCAGATTTTTTTAATCTAACGTACGACATTGTGATAACTTTTGATTCGGTGAAAAAATTGTTGAAACATACTTCAGTAACTTCGGTGTGAATAGCATGGTGGTTTACGCACCACGGAGTTGATAACTTATGTAGAAACACTATGGTAACTTTGAGCATGAACTTGTTTTCAAAACATACCCAATAGATGACGGTGGTGATGATCTCAAGCCACATCCCATTGTGTTTGTTTGTCTTTTATTCTAACTTTGCATATTCTTGGCATGTCATTTTTCATAAACTTTTTTGTTAAAGCAACTTCCTTGACAAGACTTGCTATATATATGTGATCATTAAAGATTTACTAACTAAAAATCCCGTCCAGAAACAAAATTCAGTTTTTATGAGAATGATGCACATTAGGATGAGAATTTTAGGATATGCCCTTTCATTGGTGTCACAAAAAAAGTGATTATTTGAAAAATACTAATTTAATTATAATTTGTCCTGATTGAATAGACCGGAATTACCTATGCTTCATTCTAAGAAACACCATGCATATGTTCTTCGTGTATGCAAGCAAACATATGTTGAAGTTTTCTAAGGTATACATAGATCATTGTAAGGTCAACTCTTATTTATTATTATTTTACTTTCCAAGATGATTTAAGTTGTTGGCATATACATGTTTTTTTGGAGGGTGACATATACATGTTTATCTATAAATAAAGTGTTTATTTGGATATTTTCTCAAAGACGGGTAATTTTTTGTATCGGTAATTTCGGTCCATTTAGCTACCAAACCCAATGTGAGTTATATAACATATACTCCCTCCGTCCAGAAAAGAATGTCCAAACCTTAGTTCATTTGCAATTTTGCAAAAAACAACTTCAACCTTTTAAACTCGTGCTAATCAGCCCCCCTCTACTTCTTCCTCCTTCCTTCGTCGCCTGCCCGCACCATGGTCGCCCAAGCCACCGTCGGGCCCAACACGCAATGACGACCAACCTGTGATGCCGCTGCGAACCCCTTCGCTGCCCCTGCCCACCCGTGCCGCCCGCGCGGAGGCGAGCTGCGCCGCCGCCCACCTACTTCTTCGTGGCGACCACCTCGACGGGCGGCAGCTCCACGACTGAAGGGCGTTGTGTCGCCGCTATCCCTTCCTGTCGTGATCCCTCCTGCCACCCAGGAATGCGCCGCCGCTATCCCCTCCCATCGTGATCCCCTCCCGCTGCCCAGGACCTGCGCGTGCCTGGGCCTCAAGCGCCTGGACCTCGTGAAGGAAATATGCCCTAGAGGCAATAATAAAGTTGTTATTTATATTTCCTTATATCATGATAAATGTTTATTATTCATGCTAGAATTGTATTAACCGGAAACTTAGTACATGTGTGAATACATAGACAAATAGAGTGTCACTAGTTTGCCTCTACTTGACTAGCTCGTTGAATCAATGATGGTTATGTTTTCTAATCATAGACATGAGTTGTCATTTGATTAATGGGATCACATCATTAGAGAATGATGTGATTGACTTAACCCATCCATTAGCTTAGCACGATGATCGTTTAGTTTGTTGCTATTGCTTTCTCCATAACTATACATGTTCCTATGACTATGAGATCGTGCAACTCCCGAATACTGGAGGAACACTTTGTGTGCTACCAAACGTCACAACGTAACTGGGTGATTATAAAGGTGCTCTCCAGGTGTCTCCGATGGTGTTTGTTGAGTTGTCATGGATCAAGACTAGGATTTGTCACTCCGATTGTCGGAGAGGTATCTCTGGGCCCTCTCGGTAGTGTACATCACAATAAGCCTTGCAAGAAATGTAGCAAATGAGTTAGTTACGGGATGTATCATTACGGAACGAGTAAAGAGACTTGCTGGTAACGAGATTGAACTAGGTATTGAGATACCGATGATCGAATCTCGGGCAAGTAACATACCGATGACAAAGGGAACAACGTATACCGTTATGCGGTTTGACCGATAAAGATCTTCGTAGAATATGTAGGAACCAATATGAGCATCTAGGTTCCGCTATTGGTTATTGACAGGACACATGTCTCGGTCATGTCTACATAGTTCTCGAACCTGCAGGGTCCGCACGCTTAACGTTCGATGACGATCGGTATTACGAGCTTATGTGTTTTGATGTACCGAAGGTAGTTCGGACTCCCGGATTTGATCACAGACATGACGAGGAGTCTTGTAATGGTCGAGACATAAAGATCGATATATTGGAAGCCTATGTTTGGACATCGGAATGGTTCCGGGTGAAATCGGAAGTATACCGGAGCACCGGGAGGTATATGGGCCTTATTGGGCCTTAGTTGAAGAGAGGGAAAAGGAGCAAAGGAGGGGGCGCGCCCCCCAAGCCCAATCCAAATTGGGAGGGGGGCCGTCCCCCCTTTCCTTCCTTCTTCCTTCTCCTTCCTTCTCTCCTAGAACCATCAAAGGGAAGGGGGGAATCCTACTCCTGGTAGGGCTTCGACGGCGTGGTGACGATGATGTTGTTCTACTAACGCAGGGCTTCGCCTAAGCACCGCTACAGTATTATCGAGGTGGACTATCGTGCAGGGGGGCACCGCACACGGCTAAAAGATCAAACGATTAATTGTTGTGTCTCTAGGGTGCCCCCTGCCCCCGTATATAAAGGAGCAAGGGGGAGGTGCGGCCGGCCAGGAGGGGCGCGCCAGGAGGAGTCCTACTCCCACCGAGAGTAGGACTCCCTCCCTTTTCCTTGTTGGATTAGGAGTGGAGGGGGAAAGAGGAGGGAGAGAGGAAGGAGAGGGGCCCCCCCCTCTCCTTGTCCTATTCGGACTAGAGGGGGAGGGGCGCGCCGCCCTGCCCTGGCCGCCTCTCCTCTTCTCCACAAAGGCCCACTATGGCCCATTAAGCTCCCGGGGGGTTCCGGTAACCCCTCGGTACTCCGGTAAAATCCCGATTTCACCCGGAACACTTCCGATATCCAAATATAGGCTTCTAATATATCAATCTTCATGTCTCGACCATTTCGAGACTCCTCGTCATGTCCGTGATCACATCCGGAACTCCGAACAACCTTTGGTACATCAAAACTCATAAACTCGTAATATAACCGTCATCGAAACTTTAAGCGTGCGGACCCTACGGGTTCGAGAACTATGTAGACATGACCGAGACACGTCTCCGGTCAATAACCAATAGCGGAACCTGGATGCTCATATTGGCTCCCACATATTCTACGAAGATCTTTATCGGTCAGACCGCATAACAACATACGTTGTTCCCTTTGTCATCGGTATGTTACTTGCCCGGGATTCGATCGTTGGTATCTCAATACCTAGTTCAATCTCATTACCGGCAAGTCTCTTTACTCGTTCTGTAATACATCATCCCGCAACTAACTCATTAGTTGCAATGCTTGCAAGGCTTAAGTGATGTGCATTACCGAGAGGGCCCAGAGATACCTCTCCGACAATCGGAGTGACAAATCCTAATCTCGAAATACGCCAACCCAACAAGTACCTTCAGAGACACCTGTAGAGCACCTTTATAATCACCTAGTTACGTTGTGACGTTTGGTAGCACACAAAGCGTTCCTCCGGTAAACGGGAGTTGCATAATCTCATAGTCATAGGAACATGTATAAGTCATGAAGAAAGCAATAGCAGCATACTAAACGATCGAGTGCTAAGCTAACAGAATGGGTAAAGTCAATCACATCATTCTCCTAATGATGTGATCCCATTAATCAAATGACAACTCATGTCAATGGCTAGGAAACATAACCATGTTTGATCAACGAGCTAGTCAAGTAGATGCATACTAGTGACACTCTGTTTGTCTATGTATTCACACAAGTTTTATGTTTCCGGTTAATACAATTCTAGCATGAATAATAAACATTTATCATGATATAAGTAAATAAATAATAACTTTATTATTGCCTCTAGGGCATATTTCCTTCAGTTTCCCATTTGCACTAGAGTCAATAATCTAGATTAGACAGTAATGATTCTAACACCCATGGAGCCTTGGTGCTGATCATGTTTTGCTCGTGGAAGAGGCTTAGTCAACGGGTCTGCAACATTCAGATCCGTATGTATCTTACAAATTTCTATGTCTCCCACCTGGACTAGATCCCGGATGGAATTGAAGCGTCTCTTGATGTGCTTGGTTCTCTTGTGAAATCTGGATTCCTTCGCCAAGGCAATTTCACTACAGGAATCAGCTACTTTGCCGTCTGCCACAACGAACGGCAAAGGCATGAACGGCGGACGGAAAGGCTCTGGCAAAGTAAGGTCCGGCAAAGAGCTACTTTGCCGTCTGCTTTACGCGGCTGACGACAAAGGGGCCTTTGCCATCAGCAGCAGACGGCAAAGAAAGTAGATGGCAAAAATTGCGCTGTTATTCCGTTAGGTGGCTAACGGCAGGCCTTTGCCATCCGCCGCTGATGGCAAAATTTGTCCTGCCTTTGCCGTCCGCCGTATGATGTCAGCTAGACGTCACTACACGGAAGGCCTTTGCCGTCCGCCGCTGACGGCAAAATTGTTTACTCTTTGCCGTCTGCCACTGTAGGCAAACTGACCAAATGGGTCAGCTCCCAGGAAGCACAGTTGGCTGCCACGTGGCTTCTTTGCCGTCCGCGGCTGACGGCAAAGAGCCCGTTGCCGTCGGTGGTAGACGGCAAAGAGCCTGCATATTGGCTCTTTTTCTATTTTTTTTAATCCAACAATTTTCACAGCAAATATATATGACATATATAGATATATTTCACAGGGCTATTTAACAGCAAACATATCACATATCCAACACATAATTAAGTTTCATCCATTCATACATAAGCAAGTTCCATCAAGTTCCATCCATACACATTGTTCCATCCATATACAATTACAATGCAAAGTTTCATCAAGATAGAAAGTTCCATCATAGCAAGCTAGATACAACGCAAAGTTTCATCAAAGAAAAAACAAGCACTCCATCATAGCAAGCTAGCTTCCATGAAGTGAATGAAATCTGCAAAATGGCAAATAAGAAAGTTAGAAATATATAGGTGACTAGAAGAAGAAGACTAGAACAAGAAGAAGACTAGAACAAGAAGAAGACTAGAACAAGAAGTATATGTCATTTATGAGCTAACTTAGTTGAAATGGATCATATATGAGCTAACTAAGTTGAAATGGGTCGTTTATGAGCTAACTAAGGTGAAATGGATCATTTATGAGCTAACTTAGTTGAAATGGGTCGTTT
Source organism: Triticum dicoccoides (assembly GCF_002162155.2). NCBI lineage: Eukaryota > Viridiplantae > Streptophyta > Magnoliopsida > Poales > Poaceae > Triticum > Triticum dicoccoides. The sequence continues at coordinate 548,421,909 of NC_041380.1, read as the reverse complement.
ATGAGCTAACTAAGGTGAAATGGATCATTTATGAGCTAACTTAGTTGAAATGGGTCATTTATGAGCTAACTAAGGTGAAATAGATCGTTTTTGAGCTAACTAAGGTGAAATGGATCGTTTTTAGCTAACTTAGGTGAAATGGATCATTTATGAGCTAACTTAGTTGAAATGTGTCGTTTATGAGCTAACTAAGGTGAAATGGATCGTTTTTGAGCTAACTAAGGTGAAATGGATCTTTTTAGCTAACTTAGGTGAAATGGATCATTTAAGAGCCAATTTAGGTGAAATGGATCGTTTTTAGCTAACTTAGGTGAAATGGATCGTTTATGAGCTAACTTAGTTGAAATGGATCGTTTATGAGCTAACTTAGTAAAAAGCATCATTTTAGAGCTAACCTAGGTGTGATGGGTCATTTTGGAGCTAACCTAGGTAAGATGGGTCATTTTGGAGCTAACCTAGGTGAAATGGGTCATTTTAAAGCTAAGGTAGGTAAAATGGATCATTTAGGAGCTAATCTAGGTAAAATGGGTCATTTTAGAGCTAACTTGGATAAACTGGATCGTTTATAAGCTAACTAAGATAAAATGGGTCATTTTAGAGCTAACTTAGGTAGAATGGATCGTTTATGAGCTAACTAAGCTAATTATCCAATTTTTGACATAAGTAAGCTAAGTACAAATCGTTTTAGAGCTAACTTAGGTAAAATGGATGGTTTTGGAGGTCAGTAAGCTTATTAACTCATTTTGGAGGAAAAAAAAGCTAACTCTAGGTCATTATGGTAAGCATATTGGAGGAAATAAAGCTAAGTCTAGGTCTTTATGCATTTGTTAAGCAAAACACTAGAGAAACTTACCGTGATCATGGAGGTGTAGGAGCGGGCTGGCTCGTGCCGGTAGCTGGAGAAGGATCGTGCGATGCTTGTCTGGAGTTACGCTACACCAATGATCATTACCAATGTCTCGTTACCATGATGACACTCAAATGTTAAGACTAGCAAGTAATGTCCATTCAAATTAAACTCACCGTGGTCCCAGGAGCAATCACTAGCATCGGCGGAGCGGTCTGACCGAACTTCTCACACACAGACTGCACATTTGGTTTTGACAAACACAGTCATACTAGTTAGTAATGAGACAAACACTACATGAATGTTTTGGCTAATCTGCAGAAGAAACTTACCACAAGGAGTTCGTACATGGCCCTTGCCTGCATGTCATTCCGTGCCCTCTCCTCCTCAAACATCTTTGTCGTCCTCTCCTCCAACTCCCGCTGCCTCTCCGCCGCCTCCGCCAGAAGTTTCTACGTTCTATCTTTCTCACTCTGTATAGCAGCCTGCAACACCACTCACATGACCATTTGTAATCATTGATGGAAGCGCACACAATGTAATGGAGAAAGATAGCTGAGTACGTATAACTAACCTTGAAGGCGAGTTGGACTGGCTGTTCACGAGGACTTATCTCAGGAGCAGAGCTCGACTGGCGCGCCCTGATCTCCGGGAGAGTGCTAGGACAACGGATAATTCCATCTCCTATGGCTATGGAGCCATGGGACCTCTCACCACCAGATATCATCAGCAGCTCTGTATCAATGGGACCCTGGCTCGGGTTAAAGTCCTCCCCTTTCCTCGCCTTCCCCTGATCTCTATATTGCATGAGCTTGTCGTGGGAGGAGATGTTGGTGAAGTTCTTTGGATCATTGTGACACCCCCGATTTGACCGTACAGTAATCATACACGCAAATGTGTACGATCAAGATCAGGGACTCACGGAAAGATATCACAACATAACTCTACAAATAAAATAAGTCATACAAGCATCATATTACAAGCCAGGGGCCTCGAGGGCTCGAATACAAGAGCTCGATCATCGACGAGTCAGCGGAAGCAACAATACCTGAGTACAGACATAAGTTAAACAAGTTTGCCTTAAGAAGGCTAGCACAAACTGGGATACAGATCGAAAGAGGCGCATGCCTCCTGCCTGGGATCCTCCTAAACTACTCCTGGTCGTCGTCAGCGGGCTGCACGTAGTAGTAGGCACCTCCCGAGTAGTAGTAGTCGTCATCGACAATGGCGTCTGGCTCCTGGGCTCCATTGTCTGGTTGCAGCAATCGAGTATAGAAAGGGGGAAAAGAGGGAGCAAAGCAACCGCGAGTACTCATCCAAAGTACCCGCAAGCAAGAAGCTACACTACATATGTATGCATTGGTATCAAATGGAATAAGGGTATTATATGTGGGATGAACTGCAGAATGCCGGAATAAGAGGGGGATAGCTAGTCCTTTCGAAGACTACGCTTCTGGTAACCTCCATCTTGCAGCAGAAGAAGAGAGTAGATGGTAAGTTCACAAAGTAGCATCGTGTAGCATAAACCTACCCGGCAATCCTCTCCTCGCCGCCCTGTTAGAGAGCGACCACCGGGTTGTATCTGGCACTTGGAAGGATGTGTTTTATTAAGTATCCGGTTCTAGTTGTCATAAGGTCAAGGTACAACTCCAAGTCGTCCTGTTACCGAAGATCACGGCTATTCGAATAGATTAACTTCCCTGCAGGGGTGCACCACATAACCCAACACGCTCGATCCCATTTGGCCGGACACACTTTTCTGGGTCATGCCCGGCCTCGGAAGATCAACACGTCGTAGCCCTACCTAGGCACAACAGAGAGGTCAGCACGCCGGTCTAAATCCTATGGCGCAGGGGTCTGGGCCTATCGCCCATTGCACACCTGCACATTGCGAGGGCGGCCGGAAGCAGACCTAGCCTAGCAGGCGTTCCAGTCCAATCCGGCGTGCACCGCTCAGTCGCTGACGTCACGAAGGCTTCGGCTGATACCACGACGTCGAGTGCCCATAACTGTCCCCGCGTAGATGGTTAGTGCGTATAGGCCAGTAGTCAGACTCAGATCAAATACCAAGATCTCGTTAAATGTGTTATCTTGAAATAACCGCGAACGCCGACCAGGGCCAGGCCCACCTCTCTCCTAGGTGGTCTCAATCTACCCTGTCGCTCCGCCACAAAGATCCACTCAGAGGGCCGTCGGGACAAACGTCCTTTCGGACCCAATCCGTGAATCACTCGCGGGTACTCCTATGAGTCGACCCGTCTTTAGTCACCACAAGTATCATATATTATGTATATAAGTATATACCCGTGATCACCTCCCGAGTGATCACGGCCCGATAGTATAGCATGGCAGACGGACAAGAATGTATGGCCACTGATGATAAACTAGCATCCTATACTAAGCATTAGGATTGCAGGTAATGGTAACAACAGTAGTAGCAAGGACAGGCTATGCATCAGGATAGGATTAACGGAAAGCAGTAACATGCTACACTACTCTAATGCAAGCAGTATAGAGAAGAGTAGGCGATATCTGGTGATCAAGGGGGGGGGCTTGCCTGGTTGCTCTGGCAAGAGAGAGGGGTCATCAACACCGTAGTCGTACTGGGTAGCAGCGGCGTCGGTCTCGGTGTCTAGCGAGAGAAGAGGGGGGAGAAACAATAAATATAATGCAAACAAATGCATAGCGATGCATGACATGACAAGTAGCGGTGCTAGGGGTGCCCTAATGCGGTAAGAGGTGGTACCGGTGAAGGGGGAAACATCCAGGAAAATATCCCCGGTGTTTCGCGTTTTCGGACAGATGAACCGGAGGGGGGAAGTTGCATGTTCGCTATGCTAGGGATGCGTCGCGGATGAGCGGGCTGCATATTCAGATTTGTCTCGTCGTTTTGAGCAACTTTTATGTACAATATATTTTCATCTGAATTACGGATTAATTTATATGATTATTTAAAGTTTTAATGCATTTTCTGAAATTATTATTAAACCAAATTAAAAACAAAATATACTTTTGTCATCTAGTGCTATTCTGGCCACAGTGTATGACAGTGGGGCCAGGGTCAAAGTCAACATCTAGCCAGTAGGTCAATAGTCGAAGTTGACCTGGGTCAAAGTGTGAATAATGAAGGTCGGGTCAACTTGTCATTGGCTGATAATTTAACTAAAGTGCTTCACAGGTTTGGATAGTGATGGGACACACATGTCATTGGCTATTAGCACTAATTAATTGGATTGGCTCCATGTGCCTGAACACATACGTGCACTTGGCTGTGCAGACACATGCATAGCAACACCTAGTCACACGGCCATGTACAGAGGACTTGGCGGCCATGCCCAAGAAGCGGTAGCAGCAGCAAATATGTAGTATCTAGCAGCAGTACAAAGCAACGACAGTGCAAAGGAGCGCAATGAGTAGCAGCTAATTAGCGGCAGCAGGAGGAAGTAGCAGCGGCAAGCAAGCGGTAGCATCAGCAGTACGTGGTAGCCAACAACAGCGGGAAGAACAACAGCAGGTAGCAAGCAGCGGTAGGCACGCGAACGCGGCCAAGGCCCGGCCGGCGCGCGGGCAACGCAGGGGAAAGCGGGCGCGCCAGCGACCGGGGAGGCGCGGCCGAGCAGTGGGGAGCTGCAGGCCACGCGGGAGGAGGCGCCCGAGCGAGGACGGGTGCACGGGAGTGTGGGCAACGGTGGCTACAGGCGCGGGCGCGCGCGCTGGTGAAGGGCGCGACCGAGTGCGACAGCGGGAAGCCGAGGCGTGACCTGGGGCGGGCGTGTGCGTGAGGGAGCAAGGCAAAGGCGAGGTGAGTGGGGCGCCGGCCATGGAGACTTCTAGCGCGGGACGGCAACGACGAGCACGATGGCTAGAGGATGCAGATCGAGGGGATGAAGAGGGAGAAAAGCGCGCCAGCTCACATCATTGACGGGGAGAGGCTCGGGGAGGCGTGAGGTGGTCGTGGTGGTGCGGATCCGGCGATGGCGTGCGGCGGCCGAGGCGAGAAGATGGGGTCGATGGCGAGCTTGGCAGCAGTTCGACGACGAACTCAGCAGCGGAGACGAAGGACATGAGGACGACGAGGCTTCCGGACAACATCTCATGCGGCGGGGAACTTGGTGGCCGTGGTGACGAGGTCGGCCATGGAGACGGCTGCGACGGGTGGCTACTGGATCGAGAGAGGGAGCACGAGGGAAGAGGGAAGAGGGAGCACGACGGGTTGTCCCTGGGGTGTGCGGTGGAGTTCTTATCCCCACCTCGGCGACTGTAGCGACGCGGACGACGAGTTGGCTCGGCGGGGACGACGTCCAGACTCCGGCACGTGCTGTGCGTGCGCGCGACAAGAGGAGGAGCTCGTAAGGCCTCCGTTGTTGGGCTGGGCTGCATTATATGCACTTAGATCCCAGTCCAACAGTGCGTCCAGTTCTTCCTTTTTGTTTTCTTTACTACTCTTCATCTTAATTGAGTGACCAAATGAATTTAGTCGAATGTAAAACTTTGCACAAAAATCCAGGGCAATATTCTTGAGCCATACACAAGTCTCTACAATATTTGGAAAAATATAATTATTTTTAGAATTCAAAATGGTCAAGTTATGTGCTGTCGGACCACTTATTAATTTCTTAAGGGAATTTTAATAATTAAAATGAGGTTGGTTAATTTATCAATATTTCTTGTTGAATATTTGCAACACAGTGAACATTTTTGTTTTACTGTTTGAAGAAATAAAATTTTTTCTTGCAACTTAAATTTGAAATTGGCTTTGATTTGGAACAAAGTGATGATTAAATAAATAATTGTGATGACTTGACAGTCATAATCAGGAGGTTACTGTAGCATGATTATCGGGGTGTTACAATCATCGAGGTCAGATGCAGAGAATGCCTTGACTTTCTTGTAAGGGCCAATGTGGGCCATGACATACAGATCATACACCTCTGGCACCTTATCCGCCTTATTGTAGCGTGCCTGAAAGAGAGAAACAAAGTTAATTAGTAATTAAAGGGCTAAAGTTAGCATGATGAATGAATTGCATGAATCATGAAGCAAACCACATAACCAGTTCCGCCCGAACTGAAATAAGTTGGAGCTGTCTTGATGGTGTGGCACACCATCCATTTGGGCACGTTTGTCCTTGGCCTCGTTGTGGAGGGCTAGCCATTCATTTGAGCACCACTCATTTACCAACACCTCCCAACAATCCATCCGATCCGCACACCATCTCGGAGGGGCCTAAGTTAGCAAATAGAAACTTGAGCGCTACGGCTATGAATTACTAAATGAAGGAAGTAAGTACAAGGCCTTAAGAATTACCTTCATGTATTGCTCCTTACTCAAGAACTTCTCGTGGCACGCCGTGTTGGTCTTCTTGATACCACGCGAGGCGTAGTAGTCTCGAACAGCCTGCACCCGAGCCTCGTGCCGTAAGTTCTGTAGTAGGCGCTTGCAGACGTTATCAATAATATTTGCCGCTTCCTCCTCGTATCCCTCCTCACACCTGTAGAATGTCTGCAATCAAATGAGACAATATTGATTAGTACAATTAATAACTAGCTAGTTGAAGATTTTTAATTGTGTAAAGGAGAAATTACCCAGAACTTTTTGATCACCACGTCTGCCCTCGTCTTGCACAAGACATCGTTGATAATCTCACCCGGTGGGGCTGAGGCAGCCAAGTAGTGCTCCCAACTCAATCCAAGCTCTGGAAGCTGACCCTCACCAGGCAATGTGACAAACCCTGGGAAGTTTTGCCGACAAAGAACTCCAAGGACGGAGTTGGGCCGGCGGACACTATGATGGTGGTCCCAACCCCTGCAGCATGACAAGGCCAACACATTAGTTATTTGAAGAAACATGAATGCAGAAGGTACAAAAATATTAAATGCACTTACCCCTCCCCATCAGGGAAAATCAACCACCTCTGCTCGCGGGTCGCCGACACGGACGGGAGCTGTGTACAACCAGGCTGGTAGACGGTGCCCCCTCCTCCTCAATATCAGTCGGCTCCCCGCCATCATCAGCGTGGCCACTCGGCTCCTCAGGCTGATCCGGCCAGATACCCCATCCAGACGTGTGCTCCTCCGGGGTCTCGTGGGCCGAAGGCCCGTCGACCCGAGGCTCGTGGGCCGAAGACCCGTGGACCAGAGGCTCGTGGACCGGAGTCCGTGTAGCCTCCTCCTCGGATGAGTCCACCCTAGCAGTCACATGCTCGGGTGAAACAACTGGGAGTGGCAGCGAGGAAGGCGTCGTAGCAGTCACCCTACCTCCTCTCCCGCGACCACGTGCTCCACCTCCTCTCTTCTTCTTACCTCGTCCCCTGCTGGGCACCGCGGTCTACGAAGAAGGGCCCGGTGGTGTCGCCATACTATCCAGCAACGCACGGCGGAGAGGTGCGTGTGGAATGGAAGACCTCACACCACACGCCGACGAAGAAGGGGCCTCGGCGCGCTCCCGACCAGCGCCCACCATCTTTCAACACCTGTCATGACAAAGAATAAACGAAATTAGTACAACATAAAAAATACCGACATGAATAATAATATGTATATCACTTAAGTGTATCATCATCAAGTACAACATAAAAAAATTGAATACCTGACACTACTAATAATCTCGATCAGTATCATCAATAAATGCATAATCATCATCATCACTATAATCAATGACGGGTTCATAGGGTTCAGTGGCATCAACATGTGCAAGGCCACCTTGACGTAATCGGTCAAGCATTGACAGGTCATCCACATCAGTAACCTCTTCTTGTTCCGGCTCTTCTTGTTCCTCCTCTTGGGGTGATGTCGGATTCACTGTCGGTGTCTACTTCAATGTTTTGGGGTGAAGTATAGCGGTTCTTGAAACGCTTTTTGGAAAGACGTGTATCTTGGAAGAATTCTCCTTCATATGTGTCTGGGTTAATGTGAGGTTCATAATCCTCTTCCTTTGGGGGAGAAAGTCTAGAACGTGGCGGCACTTCATAAACGACATCCCAACCTTTCAGATTTGGATTAGTTTGGTGATACGTCTCCAACGTATCTTTAATTTTTGATTGCTCCATGCTATATTATCTCCTGTTTTGGACTATATTGGGCTTTATTTTCCACTTTTATATTATTTTTGGGACTAACCTATTAACCGGAGGCCCAGCCCAGAATTGTTGTTTTTTTGCCTATTTCAGTGTTTCGGAGAAACAGAATATCAAACGGAGTCCAAATGGAATAAAATCTTCGGGAACGTGATTTTCTCACTGGACGTGATCCAGGAGACTTGGACCCTACTGCAAGGGATCAAAGAGGAGGTCACGAGGGTGGGGGCGCCCCCCTAGGGTGCCCCCCCTAGGGCACGCCCCCCTGCCTCATGGGCCCCCGGTGCTCCACCGACGTACTCCTTCCTCCTATATATACCTACATACCCCCAAACGATCAGAACATGAGTCAAAAACCTAATTCCACCACCGCAACTTTCTGTATCCACAAGATCCCATCTTGGGGCCTGTTCCGGAGCTCCGCCAGAAGAGGGCCGTCATCACGGAGGGCTTCTACATCATCCTAGCCCCTCCGATGAAGTGTGAGTATTTTACCTCAGACCTTCGGGTCCATAGTTAGTAGCTAGATGGCTTCTTCTATCTCTTTGAATCTCAATACAAAGTCTCCCCCTCTCTTGTGGAGATCTATTCGATGTAATCTTCTTTTTGCAGTGTGTTTGTTGAGATCGATGAATTGTGGGTTTATGATCAAGTCTATCTATGAATAATATTTGAATCTTCTCTGAATTCTTTTATGTATGATTGGTTATCTTTTCAAGTCTCTTCGAATTATCCGTTTGGTTTGGCCAACTAGATTGGTAGTTCTTGCCATGGGAGAAGTGCTTAGCTTTGGGTTCGATCTTGCGGTGTCCTTACCCAGTGACAGAAGGGGCAGCAAGGCACGTATTGTATCGTTGCCATCGAGGATAACAAGATGGGGTTTATTTCATATTGCATGAATTTATCTATCTACATCATGTCATCTTGCTTAAGGCGTTACTCTGTTTTTATCTTAATACTCTAGATGCATGCCGGATAGCGGTCGATGAGTGGAGTAATAGTAGTAGATGCAGAATCGTGTCGGTCTACTTGTCACGGACGTGATGCCTATATACATGATCATGCCTAGATATTCTCATAATTATGCTCAATTCTGTCAATTGCTCAACAGTAATTTGTTCACCCACCGTAGAATACTTATGCTCTTGAGAGAAGCCACTAGTGAAACCTATGGCCCCCGGGTCTATTCTCATCATATCAATCTCCATCACTTTAATATTGTTTTGCGTTTTACTTTGCCTTTACTTTTTACTTTGCATCTTTATATCAAAAATACCAAAAATATTATATCTATCAGATCTCACTCTCATAAGTGCCCGTGAAGGGATTGACAACCCCTAATCGCGTTGGTTGCGAGTAGCTATCGTTTTGTGCAGGTACGAGGGACTTGAGCGTGGCCTCCTACTGGATTGATACCTCGGTTCTCAAAAACTGAGGGAAATACTTACGCTACTCTGCTGCATCATCCCTTCCTTTTCGGGGAAAACCAACACAAGCTCAAGACATAGCATTTGGCAGGCCCACGGTAGATAGAATACTTGGGTCGCCTGTTGAGCCGTAATATAGACATCAGGAACATCTAAATGGGTGCTTTGGTTGATTTCAACTAGCCCTATATGTTCATGAGTCCTTCTAGTCTCCTTCGGCTGAAACCAATAACATTTGAAGACTACGACATTCGGTGGGTTTTCACCATAGAATAGAAGTTCATAAATTGCTTCAACTCTCCCATAATACTCGGTACCTCCTTCGCCGATAGTAGATACACAACAATTTGTAGACTTTTGGTCGGCCATACATAGCTCTTTGTATAGGTATGAAAGTGATACCCGTTGATGTCGTATTTGTCAAATGAACGGACCTGATAGTCAAAACCATTAGTGACTTGTCTCAATTCGGCGTCCATAGACTCTGAATTAGCCTACAAGTTTAATATGAAAGGATTGTTGCATTACACACAAATTAGCGAATAAAATGAAATTGTCTAATAGAAATTACCGTTTGTTTGAACCAAGAGATGAAACCGGGATAGCCGCCTCCTTGCTTTGCGAGAAGTTCATACTCTTCGACGGAATCCTTTTGGATCACCGCTCCATACGAGAATATGGCGACGTATCGACTATATGAAATATCCAGGAATAAGAGCAGTTCAAAGGAAATAGAAGTTGCGAAACAATGTATCGAGAACTTACTCGATGTACGGCCGCACTTCTATCAGGTTGTTGAAGATATACAACGAAATGGTCCGCATTCTTTGTTATCCAAAGATACTGGATTTGAAACACTGGCTGGTGCGAGATTCCCTTTGAATAGGCTGAGGTTGGATCCACCCTTTTTAGGGTCGTCAGCATTGTACCGAGGCTTCGGATTATGCAAATGACGATTTTTGGCTTCGTAGTGTGCTATCACGAAGTTTGCCGCCTCCTCAGTGATGAATGCCTTAGCCATCGATGCTTCAATTCTACATTTATTTTTACATTTTTCTCAAAGCGTCTTCTGCATCCTCTCAGTTGGGTAGCACCAACGATTTTGCACGCCCCCCCCCAATCTTGCCTCGGTCGGGAGATGCAAAATCAAATGCTGCATTGGATTAAAGAAGCCCGGTGGAAAGATCTTCTCTAACTTGCAGATCAACTCCGGTGCCAACTCTTCCATTTCTTCTAGCACGCCAGGCGATAGTTCTTTCGCACAAAGAACATGGAAGAAATAGCTGAGTTCTGCCAGTACTAGCCATTCATCCTTAGGGATGAAGCCACGCAACATCACCGACATTACCCGCTCAATCCATATGTGCCAATCATGACTCTTGAGACCAAATATCTTCAATTTATCAAGACTCGCTCCCCTCTTTAGACTCGCTGCATACCCATCGGGGAACATCAACTGCATTTTCACCCACAAGATAATTTCCCTCATAGCTGGCCTTCCAAGATTGAACCATGCCTTTGGCTTCGTCCAGTTCTGCTTTCCTTTCGGTTCTTTCATGTTTTGTAATGGCCTATCACATAGCGCCTCCAGATCGACTCTAGCCTTAGTATTATCCTTTGACTTCCCATCTATGCTGAACAATGTACCAAAAAGTGCCTCGATGATATTCTTCTCAGTGTGCATCACGTCGATGTTGTGTGGGCAAAGGAGGTCTTTGGAGTAAGGCAGATCCCATAAGCATGTTTTGTGAGTCCAGGTGTGCTTAGAATTATACCCCTTGAAGTACCCTGGACGCTCTGGATTTGGCTCGAGAGCATTTAACTGATCCAGGGTCTGTTGGCCTGTCAACACAGGTGGTGCAGGGTTTTTGACAACTCTACCTCTAATGAAGTTCTTCTTGTCTTTCCTGAACTTATTGCGAGGATCTAGGAACTGTCTATGCATGTCGAAGCAAGAAAACTTGCGACCGGCCTGAAGCCAACGAAACTCAAGAGCTCCCTTGCATGTGGGGCACGGGAACCTTCCATGCATACACTAGCCAACGAATAGCGCATACGCCGGCAAGTCATGCGTCGAGTACATGTACCAGACACGCATTATGAAGTTCTGTTTGCTATAGGTGTCATATGTCTTGAACCCATTATCCCAGGCTTCTTGCAATTCGTCCTTAAGCGGCTGCATGTACACATTCATATTTTTCCCCGGATAGTTGGGCCCTGGAATTATCAACGTCAGGAAAA
>NC_041380.1:548409856-548410262 GCF_002162155.2 Triticum dicoccoides | reverse complement strand
CATACGCCGGCAAGTCATGCGTCGAGTACATGTACCAGACACGCATTATGAAGTTTCGTTTGCTATAGGCATCGTATGTCTTGAACCCATTATCCCAGGCTTCTTGCAATTCGTCCTTAAGCGGCTGCATGTACACATTCATATTTTTCCCCGGATAGTTGGGCCCTGGAATTATCAACGTCAGGAAAATGTTCTTTCTTTGCATAATCTGTCCGGGGGGGGGGGGAGACTGAGTGGAAAGACAAATACGGGCCAACAACTGTATTGGGCTGCCGTCATACCAAACACACTGAACCCATCGGTGCTGATGCCGACTCGAGGATGCCTCGGATCTGCCGCTTTGTCAGCATGTAATTCATCAAAGTTTTTCCACGCAACACCATCCGATGTGTGTACCATCCTCAGA
>NC_041380.1:548407875-548409827 GCF_002162155.2 Triticum dicoccoides | reverse complement strand
TGCATAATCTGTCCGGGGGGGGGGGGAGATTGAGTGGAAAGACAAATACGGGCCAACAACTGTATTGGGCTGCTGTCATACCAAACACACTGAACCCATCCGTGCTGATGCCGACTCGAGGATGCCTCTGTTCTGCCGCTTTGTCAGCATGTAATTCATCAAACTTTTTCCACGCAACACCATTCGATGTGTGTACCATCATCAGATTCCCATCTGCATCTAGTTCGGTTCTTTTGCCTGTTTTGTGCCATGTCATCTGTCCGGCCGTCTCTTCGACCATGAAAAGACGTTGAAGTCTTGGTACGATTGGCATATACCGAAGAACACTAACGGGGATTTTGGTTTGTGTCTTCTCACCCATACCATTGTCTACCACAATATACCTGGAAGACTTGCTAATGGGACAATAGTTCAAGTCCACGTAGTCAAGCCTAAATAAGGCACATACTTTCTCACAGGCATGTATCTTCTCATAGGGCATCTTCAGTGCACGGGGGATTTTGTCCGACTGTTACAGGTTTGCAGGCATTACATGGCCTTTAGGTAGAAAGTGTCCAAATACTGTCATAATTGCGTCGTAGCATTCTCTGCCCAAGTTGAACTGAGCCTTTAGAGCCATTACTTGTGAGATGGCATCCAACTGACAAAGCTCAGTGTGCTCGTGGAGCGGACGTTTTGAAGACTCCAACATTTCATTGAAGGCCTTTGCAGATTCCTCCATCTCCTCGTCCAAATCCCGAGCATCATCATAGTCTTGCACCATGTTTTCCATCCCGGTACCATGCTCGTCGGTGCGACAACGATCCACCTCAGCTCGGTCACGTTGGGCAGACTCACCATGAAATGTCCACACCATATAATCGGGCGTAAAACCACTCTTCTGCAGGTGTTTTCCCATTTCAGCCTCTGTCCTCTTTTCCTAATTGCCGCACCGGAAACAGGGGCACCAGGCTTTCCTCTGGCCATTTGCAAATGTGGCTTGCACAAACCCCTTGGTTTTTGTGAACCATTCAGCGCACCATTTGTTCTGACCAGTGTGACCGGTATACAGCCACGCACGATCACTCATCTTGACTTTCAGAGCTATCGGACACACAACAATTATGTATATATATATATAATTCACCATGTATATATTCATCAGTTGATCTACTTTGTCAATTTTATTACGCCCATGCAACCTACACTCTAATAGGTAATGATAGGTCCTAATCCCACCCGTGTATGTGTAGATTGGGTTCATTTCCCATGCTATGCTCCCGATCCGACGCAAAATTTCAGCAGCACCTCCCCGCTGTTCTCCTGATACACGTCTCTGCAATAAACAGAGAGGATGTGTACCCGGAGAACAACAGGGAAGGCACTGACGAAATTTATGCATCGGATCCAGAGCAAAGCATATGGGAAAACGAACCCAATTTACACATACTCGGGCTGTCCATGGATAGCGTTGGACAATTCGAAAGAATCAAGGTTATAAATATGCAAATGCATGCATATTTATAACTATGATGCTTTCGAACGGGAGACACATATTGGTTACGCATACTGATGATTCAAGACACATATATAGCTAGCTATCAAGTTTCATCGGCACGAACACTGGAACAGAGCAAATAATTAATGGGGGAGGAGGACATGTCATTTGTGCTCACCCACGAATGAAGGGGCAGAGCTCGTCAAACGCACGGCGAGGTCGTCGAACACCAAACCTCGCAGCGATGAAACAACTGCACATTTAAATCTACCCGATCAACACAATTATATATGATGTTTTTCATAACAAAATCGAAAAAATATATGACCTAACTAATAATTCACAAATATATGCCCCCGTCGGCCTCTGGAAGGCCAAAGAACACCTTTTCAAGAGGTGTCAGGGGTCGGGGTGTCGTGTCGGGGTGCCGTGTCGGGGTCGGGGTACTGTTTCGGGGTCGAGGGGTCGGGGTGTC
>NC_041380.1:548397618-548406787 GCF_002162155.2 Triticum dicoccoides | reverse complement strand
GTCGGGGAGGAGAGAGGGAGAGAAGAGAGGGAGAGAAGAGAGAGTAACGGGCGGGGGGTGGGGCCGTTAGTTAGTCTGCTCTTTGCCGTCCGCCGCTCTTTGTCGTCCGGCAAAGAGGTGGGGCGTTAAGTTTTTTCTAAACGGGCGGGGGGTGGGGGCCCCCTCTCTCTTTGCCGTCAGCTGGCTGACGGCAAAGAGCCGGCAGATGGCAAAGGCCTGTTTTGCCGTCTGCCGTTTCTTTGCCGTCTGCTTTTCGGTAGCTGATGGCAAAGAGCTTCTTTGCCGTCTGCTAGCAGACGGCAAAGAGCTGGCAGATGGCAAAGTAGCTGATTCTAGTAGTGAGGTATGACACCTAGATCGGATATGAACTCCTTCATCCAGACTCCTTCATTTGCTTCTTCCGAAGCAGCTATGTACTCCGCTTCACACGTAGATCCTGCCACGACGCTTTGTTTAGAACTGCACCAACTGACAGCTCCACCGTTCAATGTAAACACGTATCCGGTTTGCGATTTAGAATCGTCCGGATCAGTGTCGAAGCTTGCATCTACGTAACCATTTACGACTAGCTCTTTGTCACCTCCATAAATGAGAAACATATCCTTAGTCCTTTTCAGGTATTCCAGGATGTTCTTGACCGCTGTCCAGTGATCCACTCCTGGATTACTTTGGTACCTCTCTGCTAAACTTACAACAAGGCACACATCAGGTCTGGTACACAACATTGCATACATGATAGGACCTATGGCTGAAGCATAGGGAACATCTTTCATCTTCTCTCTATCTTCTGCAGTGGTCGGGCATTGAGTCTTACTCAACTTCACACCTTGTAACACAGGCAAGAACCCTTTCATTGCTTGATCCATTTTGAACTTCTTCAAAACTTTGTCAAGATATGTGGTTTGTGAAAGTCCAATTAAGCATCTTGATCTATCTCTATAGATCTTGATGCCCAATATATAAGCAGCTTCACCGAGGTCTTTCATTGAAAAACTCTTATTCAAGTATCCCTTTATGCTATCCAGAAATTCTATATCATTTCCAGTCAATAATATGTCATCCACATATAATATCAAAAATGCTACAGAGCTCCCACTCACTTTCTTGTAAATACATGCTTCTCCAAAAGTCTGTATAAAACCAAATGCTTTGATCACACTATCAAAGCGTTTATTCCAACTCCGAGAGGCTTGCACCAGTCCATAAATGGATCGCTGGAGCTTGCACACTTTGTTAGCTCCCTTTGGATCGACAAAACCTTCTGGTTGCATCATATACAATTCTTCTTCCAGAAATCCATTCAGGAATGCAGTTTTGACATCCATCTGCCAAATTTCATAATCATAAAATGCGGCAATTGCTAACATGATTCAGACAGACTTAAGCATCGCTACAGGTGAGAAAGTCTCATCATAGTCAATCCCTTGAACTTGTCGAAAACCTTTTGTAACAAGTCGAGCTTTATAGACAGTAATATTACCGTCAGCGCCAGTCTTCTTCTTGAAGTTCCATTTATTCTCAATGGCTTGCCGATCATTGGGCAAGCAACCAAAGTCCATACTTTGTTCTCATACATGGATCCCATCTCAGATTTCATGGCCTCAAGCCATTTTGCGGAATCTGGGCTCACCATCGCTTCTTCATAGTTCGTAGGTTCGTCATGGTCTAGTAACATAACCTCCAGAACATGACTACTGTACCACTTTGGTGCGGATCTTACTCTGGTCGACCTACGAGGTTCAGTAACAACTTGATCTGAAGTTCCATGATCATCATCATTAACTTCCTCACTAATTGGTGTAGGCGTCACAGGAGCCGGTTTCTGTGATGAACTACTTTCCAATAAGGAATCAGGTACAGTTACCTCATCAAGTTCTACATTCCTCCCACTCACTTCTTTCGAGAGAAACTCCTTCTCTAGAAAGGATCCATTCTTAGCAACAAATGTCTTGCCTTTGGATCTATGATAGAAGGTGTACCCAACAGTTTCCTTTGGGTATCCTATGAAGACACATTTCTCCGATTTGGGTTTGAGCTTATCAGGTTGAAACTTTTTCACATAAGCATCGCAGCCCCAAACTTTAAGAAATGACAACTTTGGTTTCTTGCCAAACCACAGTTCATAAGGCGTCGTCTCAACGGATTTCGATGGTGCCCTATTTAACGTGAATGCAGCTGTCTCTAGAGCATAACCCCAAAATGATAGCGGTAAATCAGTAAGAGACATCATAGATCGTACCATATCTAGTAAAGTACGATTACGACGTTCGGACACACCATTACGCTGTGGTGTTCCGGGTGGCGTGAGTTGCGAAACTATTCCACATTGTTTCAAATGTAGACCAAACTCGTAACTCAAATATTCTCCTCCACGATCAGATCGTAGAAACTTTGTTTTCTTGTTACGATGATTTTCAACTTCACTCTGAAATTCTTTGAACTTTTCAAATGTTTCATAGTTATGTTTCATTAAGTAGATATACCCATATCTGCTTAAATCATCTGTGAAGGTGAGAAAATAACGATACCCGCCGTGAGCCTCAATATTCATTGATCCACATACATCAGTATGTATGATCTCCAATAAATCAGTTGCTCGCTCCATAGTTCCGGAGAATGGCGTTTTAGTCATCTTGCCCATGAGGCACGGTTCGCAAGTACCAAGTGATTCATAATCAAGTGGTTCCAAAAGTCCATCGGTATGGAGTTTCTTCATGCGCTTTACACCGATATGACCTAAACGGCAGTGCCACAAATAAGTTGCACTATCATTATCAACTTTGCATCTTTTGGCTTCAACATTATGAATATGTGTATCACTACTATCGAGATTCATCAAAAATAGACCACTCTTCAAGGGTGCATGACCATAAAATGTATTACTCATATAAATAGAACAACCATTATTCTCTGATTTAAATGAATAACCGTCTCGCATCAAACAAGATCCAAATATAATGTTCATGCTCAACGCTGGCACCAAATAACAATTATTTAGGTCTAAAACTAATCCCGAAGGTAGATGTAGAGGTATCGTGCCGACGGCGATCACATCGACTATGGAACCGTTTCCCACGTGCATCGTCACCTCGTCCTTGGCCAGTATTTGCTTAATCCACAGTCCCTGTTTTGAGTTGCAAATATTAGCAACAGAACTAGTATCAAATACCCAGATGCTACTGCGAGCTCTGGTAAGGTACACATCAATAACATGTATATCACATATACCTTTGTTCACCTTGCCATCCTTCTTATCCGCTAAATACTTGGGGCAGTTCTGCTTCCAGTGACTAGTCTGCTTGCAGTAGAAGCACTCAGTCTCAGGCTTAGGTCTAGACTTGGGTTTCTTCTCTTGAGCAGCAACTTGTTTGCTGTTCTTCTTGAAGTTCCCCTTCTTCTTCCCTTTGCCTTTTTTCTTGAAACTGGTGGTCTTATTGACCATCAACACTTGATGCTCCTTCTTGATTTCTATCTCCGCAGCCTTTAGCATTGAGAAGAGCTCGGGAATCGTCTTATCCATCCCTTGCATGTTATAGTTCATCACGAAGCTTTTGTAGCTTGGTGGCAATGATTGAAGAATTCTGTCAATGACTTTATCATCCGGAAGATTAACTCACAGTTGAATCAAGTGATTGCAGTACCCAGACATCTTGAGTATATGCTCATTGACAGAACTATTCTCCTCCATCTTGCAGCTATAGAACTTATTGGAGACTTCATATTTCTCAATCCGGGCATTCTTTTGAAATATTAACTTCAACTCCTGGAACATCTCATATGCTCCATGACGTTCAAAACGTCATTGAAGTCCCGGTTCTAAGCCATAAAGCATGGCACATTGAACTATCAAGTAGTCATCAACACGCGACTGCCAAGCATTCACAATGTCTGCAGTTGTTGGCGTAGGTGGTACACCTAGCGGTGCTTCCAGGACATAAGTTTTCTGTGCAGCAATGAGGATAATCCTCAAGTTACGGACCCAATCCGTGTAATTTCTACCATCATCTTTCAACTTTGCTTTCTCAAGGA
The DNA here is from genome assembly GCF_002162155.2 of Triticum dicoccoides. Classification (NCBI taxonomy): domain Eukaryota; kingdom Viridiplantae; phylum Streptophyta; class Magnoliopsida; order Poales; family Poaceae; genus Triticum; species Triticum dicoccoides. Next base: position 548,402,758 of record NC_041380.1, on the reverse strand, counting down.
ATGTATTAAAATTCAACGGAACAACAGCACGGGCCATCTATCTACAAACAACATAGACAAGCAAGATACTATCAGGTACTAAGAGCATAATTGGTTTGGTACCAAAAATTGGCATGCCAATGTTTGGCATTGTGCCAAATATTGGCTACTACTTGGTTGGTTACCAACTCGTCTTGCAATCTCACAGAAAGTTGCCAATAGTTGGCAAGTGTTGGTATTGCCAATATTTGGTAATGCCAACATTTGGCTAGCCAAATATTGGCAGCAAACCAATCACGCTCTAAGTTCATGATAAATTTAAGTTCAATTAATCATATTACTTAAGAACTCCCACTTAGGTAGACATCTCTCTAATCCTCCAAGTGATCACGTGATCCATATCAACTAAACCATAACCGATCATCACGTGAAATGGAGTAGCTTTCAATTGTGAACATCACTATGTTGATCATATCTACTATATGATTCACGCTCGACCTTTCGGTCTTAGTGTTCCGAGGACATATCTGCATATGCTAGGCTCGTCAAGTTTAACCTGAGTATTCTGCGTGTGCAAAACTGGCTTGCACCTGTTGTAGATGGACGTAGAGCTTATCACACCCGATCATCACGTGGTGTCTGGGCACGACGAACTTTGGCAACGGTGCATACTCAGGGAGAACACTTCTATCTTGAAATTTAGTGAGAGATCATCTTATAATGCTACCGTCAATCAAAGCAAGATAAGATGCATAAAAGATAAACATGACATGCAATCAATATAAGTGATATGATATGTCCATCATCATCTTGTGCTTGTGATCTCCATCTCCGAAGCACCGTCATGATCACCATCGTCACTGGGGAGACACCTTGATCTCCATCGTAGCATCGTTGTCCTCTCACCAATCTTATGCTTCTACGACTATCGCTACCGCTTAGTGATAAAGTAAAGCATTACAGGGCGATTGCATTGCATACAATAAAGCGACAACCATATGGCTCCTGCCAGTTGCCGATAACTCGGTTACAAAACATGATCATCTCATACGATAAAATTTAGCATCATGCTTCGACCATATCACATCACAACATGCCCTGCAAAAACAAGTTAGACGTCCTCTACTTTGTTGTTGCAAGTTTTACGTGGCTGCTACGGGCTGAGCAAGAACCGTTCTTACCTACGCATCAAAACCACAACGATAGTTTGTCAAGTTGGTGCTGTTTTAACCTTCGCAAGGACCAGGCGTAGCCACACTCGGTTCAACTAAAGTTGGAGAAACTGACACCCGCCAGCCACCTGTGTGCAAAGCACGTCGGCAGAACCAGTCTCGCGTAAGCGTACGCGTAATGTCGGTCCAGGCTGCTTCATCCAACAATACCGCCAAACCAAAGTATGACATGCTGGTAAGCAGTATGACTTATATCGCCCAAAACTCACTTGTGTTCTACTCGTGCATATGACATCTACGCATAAAACCAGGCTCGGATGCCACTGTTGGGGAATGTAGTAATTTCAAAAAAAATCCTACGCACACACAAGATCATGGTGATGCATAGCAACGAGAGGGGAGAGTGTTGTCCATGTACCCTCGTAGACTGAAAGCAGATGCGTTAGCACAACACGGTTGATGTAGTCGTACGTCTTCACGATCCGACCGATCAAGTACCGAACGTACGACACCTCCGAGTTCAGCACACGTTCAGCCCGATGACATCCCTCGAACTCCGATCCAGCCGAGTGTTGAGGGAGAGTTTCGTCAGCACGACGGTGTGGTGACGATGATGATGTTCTACCGATGCAGGGCTTCGCCTAAGCACCGCTACAGTATTATCGAGGTGGACTATGATGGAGGCGGGCACCGCACACGACTAAAAGATCAAACGATCAATTGTTGTGTCTCTAGGGTACCCCCTGCCCCCATATATAAAGGAGCAAGGGGGGAGGTGTGGCCGGCCAGAAGGGGCACACCAGGAGGAGTCCTACTTCCACCGGGAGTAGGACTCCCTTCCTTTTCCTTGTTGGATTAGGAGTGGAGGGGGAAAGAGGAGGGAGAGAGGAAGGAAAGGGGGGGGGGCTCTCCTTGTCCTATTCAAACTAGGGGGAGGGGCGCGCGGCCCTGCCCTGGCCGCCTCTCCTCTTCTCTACAAAGGCCCACTATGGCCCATTAAGCTCCTCGGGGGTTCCGGTAACCCCTCGATACTCCGGTAAAATCCCGATTTCACTCGGAACACTTCCGATATCCAAATATAGGCTTCCAATATATCAATCTTCATGTCTCGACCATTTCGAGACTCCTCATCATGTCCGTGATCACATCCGGAACTCCGAACAACCTTCGGTACATCAAAACTCATAAACTCATAATGTAACCATCATCGAAACTTTAAGCGTGCGGACCCTACGGGTTCGAGAACTATGTAGACATGACCGAGACACGTCTCCAGTCAATAACCAATAGCGGAACCTGGATGCTCATATTGGCTCCCACATATTCTATGAAGATCTTTATCGGTCAGACCGCATAATAACATACGTTGTTCCCTTTGTCATCGGTATGTTACTTGCCCAAGATTCGATTGTCGGTATCTCAATACCTAGTTCAATCTTGTTACCGGCAAGTCTCTCTACTCGTTTTGTAATACATCATCCTGCAACTAACTCATTAGTTGCAATGCTTGCAAGGCTTAAATGATGTGCATTACCGAGAGGGCCCAGAGATACCTATCCGACAATCGGAGTGACAAATCCTAATCTCGAAATACGCCAACCCAACAAGTACCTTCGGAGACACCTGTAGAGCACCTTTATAATCACCCAGTTATGTTGTGACGTTTGGTAGCACACAAAGCGTTCCTCCGGTAAACGGGAGTTGCATAATCTCATAGTCATAGGAACATGTATAAGTCATGAAGAAAGCAATAGCAACATACTAAACGATCGAGTGCTAAGCTAACGGAATGGGTCAAGTCAATCACATCATTCTCCTAATGATGTGATCCCGTTAATCAAATGACAACTCATGTCAATGGCTAGGAAACATAACCATCTTTGATCAACGAGCTAGTCAAGTAGAGGCATACTAGTGACACTCTGTTTGTCTATGTATTCACACAAGTATTATGTTTCCGGTTAATACAATTCTAGCATGAATAATAAAAATTTATCATGATATAAGGAAATAAATAATAACTTTATTATTGCCTCTAGGGCATATTTCCTTCATGATGATACCAACGATCGAATCTCGGGCAAGTAACAAAACGATGACAAATGGAACAATATATGTTGTTGTGCGGTTTGACCGATAAAGATCTTCGTAGAATTTGTAAGAGCCAATATGAGCATCCATGTTCCGCTATTTGTTATTGACCGGAGATGTGTCTCGGTCATGTCTACATAGTTCTCGAACCTTAGGGTCTGCACGCTTAACGTTCGATGATGATTTGTATTACGAGTTATGTGATTTGATGACCGATGTTTGTTTGGAGTCCCGGATGAGATCACGGAGATGACGAGGAGTCTTGAAAAGGTCGAGAGGTAAAGATTCATATATTAGAAGGTTACATTCGGATAGCGGAATGGTTCGGGTCGTTTTAGATAAGTTTCGGAGTACCGGGGGTTACCGGACCCCCTCCCCCCCGGAGGTCAATGGGCCACCATGGGCCTTAGTGGAGAAGAGAGAGGGCTGGCCAGGAGGTGGCGCACGCCTCCCTTGCCAATCTGAATTGGACAAGGGGTGGGGGCGGCGCCCCCTCCTTCTCTCTTCTTCCTCCTTCCCTCCTTCTCCTAGTTGGAATAGGAAAGGGGGGGGGACCGAATCCTACTTGGACCGGGAGTCCAAGTAGGACTCCCGGCTATGGCCCCCCCTTAGGCTGGCCTCCTCTTCCCCCTTCCTTTATATATGTGGCAGGGTGCTACCTCTTGAGCACTGCGTTGGTTTTCCCTTGAAGAGGAAAGGGTGATGCAGCAAAGTAGCGTAAGTATTTCCCTCAGTTTTTGAGAACCAAGGTATCAATCCAGTAGGAGGCTACATGCGAGTCCCTCACACCTACACAAAACAAATAAATCCTCGCAACCAACGTGATAAGGGGTTGTCAATCCCTACACGGTCACTTATGAGAGTGAGATCTGATAGATGTGATAAGATAATATTTTTGGTATTTTTATGATAAAGATGCAAAGTAAAATAAAAGGCAATGAAAATAACTAAGTGTTGGAAGATTAATATGATAGAAGATAGACCCGGGGGCCATAGGTTTCACTAGTGGCTTCTCTCAAGAGCATAAATATTTTACGGTGGGTGAACAAATTACTGTTGAGAAATTGATAGAATTGAGCATAGTTATGAGAATATCTAGGTATAATCATGTATATAGGCATCACGTCGAAGACAGGTAGACCGACTCCTGCCTGCATCTACTACTATTACTCCACACATCGACCGCTATCCAGCATGCATCTAGAGTATTAAGTTCATAAGAACAAGTAACGCCTTAAGCAAGATGACATGATGTAGAGGGATAAATTCATGCAATATGATAAAAACCCCATCTTGTTATCCTCGATGGCGACAATACAACACGTGCCTTGCTGCCCCTACTGTCACTGGGAAAGGACACCGCAAGATTGAACCCAAAGCTAAGCACTTCTCCCATTGCAAGAAAGATCAATCTAGTAGGCCAAACCAAACTGATAATTCGAAGAGACTTGCAAAGATAACCAATCATACATAAAAGAATTCAGAGAAGATTCAAATATTGTTCATAGATAAACTTGATCATAAACCCACAATTCATCGGTCTCAACAAACACACCGCAAAAGAAGATTACATCGAATAGATCTCCACAAGAGAGGGGGAGAACTTTGTATTGAGATCCAAAAAGAGAGAAGAAGCCATCTAGCTAATAACTATGGACCTGAAGGTCTGAGGTAAACTACTCACACTTCATCGGAGAGGCTATGGTGTTGATGTAGAAGCCCTCCGTGATCGATGCCCCCTCCGACAGAGCTCCGGAACAGGCCCCGAGATGGGATCTCGTGGATATAGAAAGTTACGATGGTGGAATTAGGGTTTTGGCTTCGTATTTGATCGCTTGGGGGTACGTAGGTATATATAGGAGGAAGGAGTACGCCAGTGGAGCAACAGGGGGCCCACG
>NC_041380.1:548396095-548397354 GCF_002162155.2 Triticum dicoccoides | reverse complement strand
GGTCCAAGTCTCCTGGATCTTGTTCGTTCCGAAAATCACGTTCTCGAAGGTTTCATTCCGTTTGGACTCCGTTTGATATTCCTTTTCTTTGAAACCCTAAAATAGGCAAAAAAACAACAATTCTGGGCTGGGCCTCCGGTTAATAGGTTAGTCCCAAAAATAATATAAAAGTGGATAATAAAGCCCAATAATGTCCAAAACATAAGATAATATAGCATGGAGCAATAAAAAATTATAGATACGTTGGAGACGTATCAAGCATCCCCAAGCTTAATTCCTGCTCGTCCTCGAGTAGGTAAATGATAAAAACAGAATTTTTGATGTGGAATGCTACTAGGCATAATTTCAATGTAATTCTTCTTAATTGTGGCATGAATATTCAGATCCGAAAGATTCAAGACAAAAGTTTAATATTGACATAGAAATAATAATACTTCAAGCATACTAACTAAACAATTATGTCTTCTCAAAATAACATGGCCAAAGAAAGTTATCCCTACAAAATCATATAGTCTGGCTATGCTCCATCTTCACCACACAAAGTATTCAAATCATGCACAACCCCGATGACAAGCCAAGCAATCACTACTAGGGAAAAGCCTATACACAGAATCTTACCAGTAGCGCTGTACAAAATCAAACGCTACTGCTACTTAGTAGCAGCGCGCGTAAATAAACCGCGCTACTGCTATGACTTTTGCAATAGCACGTACTGGCGAAAAGCGCTGCTGCTATGTTTGAACTGGGCGCGCATGGCTAGCCCAACCTAGCAGTAGCGCGTATACTGGCCCAGCGCTACTGCTACTCTCCTTAGCTGTAGCGTGCTTACATGTAAGGCGCTGCTGCTACCGAAAATAAAATAAAGTGAAAAACAAGTAGAAAAGTAAATGAAAATGGAAGAAATAGAAAAAGGAGAAAGGAAAAAAAATAAAATGTAAAGAAAAATAAAAGAAAAAGGGAAAAAAGGAGAAAGGAATAGCAGTAGCGGGTTTCAGGAAACGCGCTATAGCTAACTTAGCTATAGCGCGTTTTCAGAAATGCGCTACCGTTACATTTCACTTAAACAGCGGTTTCCCCCCCCCGCCCCCCGGCCACCACTTCTTCCCCAAATCCCTCGCCCTCGCCGCCGTCTCCCCAATTCGTCGTCGCCCCACTTCGTCGCCGTCTCCTGCCGGCGTGGACGCCCGCAACCTCACCGTCTCCCCCCGAGGCCGTCGTCATCCTCACCGCCGCCGCCCGAGGCCGCCCTCAGCCTCACC
>NC_041380.1:548356836-548395474 GCF_002162155.2 Triticum dicoccoides | reverse complement strand
CAAAAGTTTGTTTATAGCAAAAAATTTAGTTTAGAGCAAAGGATGTTAAGTAGTAGATGTTAGAGCAAAAATTAGTTTAGAGCAAAAAATTTGGTTTACAACAAAAGTTAGTTAGGGCAGTAGGGTTTAATTAGGGTAGATGCTGCTTGTATAGTATATAGTGATACTAGTAGATGTTAATTAGGTTAGGGCAATAGTGGTACTAGTAGATGTTAATTAGATGTTTTTCAGTTAGGGCACTAGAGTTTTGCTAGGTTAATTAGGTTAGTAGTGCTGCTAGTAGTATTGGTACAGTAGGTTAATTAGGTGATGTTAAATGAATAACCTAAATGAATGAAATTAGTAGTTAACTGAATTTTTTTTCCTTTCATCATTATAGAGCACTAAAGTTAACTGAATTTTGTTCTATTAGTAGTTAAATGATTTTTCTTCTACACTGTTTGCACATGTGGTTGCTCGTGTATATTTGGACACTGTTTGCAGGGAATGATGCTTAGTGGCCTATGTTTTGCCGGAATGTTGATTCATTTCTTTTCCGGCAAATTTCAGGTTCTCGATTTGCCCACTTTTTAGCAAAGCTCATGCCGAAATTTTCCGTGAATTTCAGCATGACTTGTGCTACAAACTAGGACATATCGAGTGCCCGTGATTTGCCGCACCAGGAAGGAGTCAAGATTCCTGCAAAACAATAGGCCTTTTTATGTCATTATTCATTTTATTAGGTCTAGAATTAATTGACTAGATTTAATCATAGGAAACATGGCTAGCAACGATGAAGGACAGGGTTTTGGTGATTGCGACGACGCCTACCGGGCGGCAGACGAATTTTTTAGCCTTACCGATGATCAACTGATGTTATTGCTGGGCCTACCGGTGGCATCGGGGACTGAGACCGACACGCAGACCGGTGCTGAGACTGAGACCGGCGCTCAGACTCAGACCGACATCGAGACCGGCGCTGAGACTGAGACTAGCGCTGCCTCGGGGAGCGGAGCCGGTGTAGAACCGAAAGCAAAGAGGCAACGGGTTCCTAACAAACTCAGGACTACTAGAGTGGTGGTCACGGAGGTGGACGACGGCAATTTTGAGCCAACGGTGCCCGAGGAAGCGCGTCGATGCTACGGCAATCAAATAGGCTGCATCGTACGGACAACCGCCACCATCAATGATGAGAAACTACAGAAGATAGAAAATATGAGGAGCTCCCACCTAAAGAAGTTTCACCAGATATTCTTGTTCCCGGGCCGGAATGAGAAGGATTATAAAGATCCAGATGAGGACCCGGCAATGAAGAAGATAAACAAACACGCCATGACCAAGTTTAGCGACGCATTGGCCGCCTGGAAAAATCGAGTGAAAGCAAGGATCATTGACAAGAAGGAACCCTACTTCGAGATTGTAAAGGATAATCCAACAATCACGGAAGAGCAGTTTCAAATATTCAAGGAGGCTTGCGAGGCCGAAGATGCCAAAAAAAGTGTAAGTACATGAAGGGGCTTCAAGAGAGGAACATTGGGAGCCACCACCTCGGAAGCCGTGGTTACGGCGGAAAGAGGTCCAAATGGGCCAAGGAGGACGCGGAAGCCGCGAGTCTAGGCATCCCAGACCCCTTGGCGGAGTTCACCGTCCCGCAGGAGCGTGACATCCTCAGGGCGCGGCACCGTTGGGACCCAGTGAAAAAGGTTTACGAGACAACACCGGTCATTACGGAGTTCATGAGACTGCTGGTAATTTTAGTTTCTGATCGATTCGACTGCACACGTTAATCATATTTGTAAACGATCGTTGTGCCTTTTGCAGAGAGAGCAGCACAGGATTGCGGCCGAAAGCGACTCACTGTCTGAGGCATTGGCGAGGCCCAAGTGGGACACTCCATTCAACCGGGCGTTGAACATATTGAAACAACAACCGGTGGATACTCGACCGTCGTATGGACGCGTGCACGGTGTCGGAGACGGCCCCACGTGGAAGAAGTACTACCGTGAGACCACGGAGGAGAGAAAGGAAAGATGGAGGTTAAATGAAGAAAACATCGACAAGAGGGTTGAGATTGCGGTTGAGAAGAAATCAACTGAGACAATCGCAACAGCGGTAGCTAGCGCAAAACAGGTGGCTTTAGATATTTCTACTACCTTGGTTCCGGCCATTTTCAATTGGACCAGGCAAAATCCAAAAAAAGATGCAGCGGACTTTCCCCTTGCTGACTTCTTGGCGGGGAGCAGCTCGACTAGCATTGCACCAGCACCTGCAGCTGCACCTGCTCCCGCACCGGCTCCCGCACCGGACATGCTAGGCGGTGCTTCGTCTTTGTCTGAGCTCGACACCCTCACGGTATCTGTCACACCAGCCCCCTTCAATATAAATGTATAATCTCCCGTTTTCGTTGCCTTTCGGATGTCTCACGTCGCAGACTTTTCTTTGCAGGCCGACAAAACCCCATGCACCATATTGTACACCATCGGCGACCAGAAGGTGGACGTGGGGAAGGCAACGATAATGGAGCCGAAGGAACCATTGTTCCACAGTCGGTCGATCCCCCCGAACGTCTTCAAGGTTTCCGTGGCCAGTGTCAAACCGGGCCACGAGAATTTGCCTCCTCCAGTACTACTGGGGGATGATGACGAGACACCACGGCGGCTTGGTGATTGTTGCAATGCTGGGTGGCTCCTGTTGTGGCCAAAGAGTCTGCTTCGTCTGGAGGCGGCCGGGAGCACACCCACGAGCACGCAGCCTCAGCAAGGTATGAACATCAACACCCCACCTACCCAATTATCGTCGGGTGTCGGGTTGGGTGATAGCGGACGGGGTAAGGAGGAGGCTCCATTAGTCGCTAATGACATCGCCATGGATGAGGATGAGGACGACGATGGCGCTGCTGAACAGTATGTCTATACTGGCGCCTCCTCAGGGTTTGAGCGTCATGAGTCGGTGCCTGAATTACCGTCTCAACATATTATGGACGATCTTCCGGTAGTAAAGAAGTTTAGGAAGAGAGCGAGGAAAGGCAAAAAAGCTGTTTCTATGATCCAGCCGCCTCAGCAGCCTCGGCTTCAGGACCGTATAGATATCCCCGGTGCGGATAAATGGCATATCCCCGGTCAACCAATCCTACCTGCAACAGCGCTACGGGCTAGATTCGGCGATCTAAAGAGACTTCATGACGATGTGCTGCGGGTAGAGAAAGACCTCATCGCCTCGAAAGATCTAGGATACCCACTCTACGTGGTTAACGTTCCGCGGCAAATGTTGTATGTCGACAGCTTCCCTGCAGATAAGTTCTTCCTGCGATTCGATTACATATTCGACATGTTTCACGTGAAGAAGCTGGATTTTACGTTTGTCCGCCTTTATGCCTTGCACATGAACTACATCATCGGGGTTGAGCAGATATCTCATATCTGTGTCGCTGACCCGTACTACATGCACGAGGGCTTCTTGGGAGTCTGCGCAAATCACCGTGAATACGCGAGGGATTACATCGTCAATTTCATGCTCGCCAATAAGGACAAGGAGGCAATTCTCGTGCCTTATCATCCCATGTAAGTCATCCACGCTGCTATCCTTCCTTCGATTTCAATCATTCATTTGCATGATGGAGGCTAATTAATTTGAGGACTTATTTTGCGCAGCGGCGGGCGTGCCGTCCTCATCATCCTCTACCCCCGATTCTCCCACGCTCTTTACTTGGACTCGTCGAAGAACATTCACAAAAAGGATTGCACCCACATCAAGGATGTTCTCGACAGTGCTATGTTTTACTACCAAGCAAGGGGTGGAGAGGTCAGGGACAAAAAGAGAAGGGGCGGCAGGGTCGCCTTCGGCCATAAGACCGACTTCTGCTGCATCCAGCAACCGAACGATTCTCTTAATGATGGATTCTATGTCCTACACCACATGCTGGAGTACAGACGGGATCACCATAACCTTTGCATGCCACCTAGATCCGGCGATGCCCATATTCTGCAATGGGCAAAGGACATAGGAGATATCGAGGATCATCGACTTCGAGCTGAGTTCTATAACATCCAGCGCGAACTTGCCCAAATCATCATGAAGGAGGTCGTCGGAAAAACAGGGATGTTCTACGGAGAAGGACAAATGTCGCGGGAAGACGTCCGAACATGGATAGCCTCACAGCGTCTCGACCTGAAGCCTTTCACTAGGCTCGGGGACTATCTCCCTGACTTGGATGGATGGAACGACATGTTGGAGTGATTGTCGATATATGAAAATGTGTCCGTTTAGTCCATACTTTCTGTATGACAAAACTTTGAGTTATGCACGGTGAAACTTTATTTGTGATGTAATTAAACCGTCCTCCTCCTCGACTAGCGAAAATCACTCTAGTTAGGGCATTTTGGGGTATGATGAACTTTGTTATTTATGCTTATGATATGTTGTTTTTATTTTTGCCAAGTCTGTCTCTTTCTGTTGCTCAACTATATATGTTGCATATCATCGACTCATGTGATGATGCAGGTGCATAGATCATAGATGGCGAAGAAGTGCTATGCCAGGAGTATATATATGACAAGTGGCCGGAGTGTCAGGCCCTTCCGGTTTCCGAGCGACAGGCAGTAGTTAGTTTAGAGGTTCATGCTAATGCGAAAGAGGGATACGAACTCATGTTCTCTAAGTGATAGCTCTTCTCGCGTATATCATTGTTTAGATGGATGACAATGTATTTGCATATCATTCGAGACTTGTATCGCTATTTTCGAGATGATGATGAGAGACCACTTTGTGTTGGATGATGATTATGATGATGACATGATTTGATGAGACTAATTGTATGTATATGCTATGATTACATTTGTATGTGTATGATATGCTAAAGATTATTGTATAAAGCCTATTCAAATACAAAACAAATACAAAACAAATATGCAGGAAAAAACTAATAAATAAACTAGTAGTAGCGAGGGGGGAAATTTAGCAGTAGCGCCGCATTGTCAGTAGCGTCTCCCAGCAAACAGCGCTGCAGATAATATCAGTAGCGCCCTTTCCCAAAGAGCGCTACAGCTATTCATGTATAGCAGTAGCGTGGGACAACTGGCGCTACTGCTATACGTTAGCTGTAGCGCCTTATTAGTAGCGCTGGTGCCCCCGCTACTGAGAGGCCCAAAACCCTCGCTGCTGGTAGGCTTTTCCCTAGCAGTGAATTGTTTCACACTTTTAATGTTCTCAAAATTTTTCAATCTTCACTCAATACATGAGCATGTGCCATGGACATAGCACTATAGGTGGAATAGAATGGTGGCTGTGGAGAAGACAAAAAGGGAGAAGATAGTCTCACATCAACTAGTCATATCAACGGGCTATGGAGATGCCCATCAATAGATATCAATGTGAGTGAGTAGGGATTGCCATGCAACGGATGCACTAGAGCTATAAGTGTATGAAATCTCAACAAAAGAAACTAGTGGGTGTGCATCCAACTTGCTTGCTCACGAAGACCTAGGGAATTTTGACGAAGCCCATCATTGGAATATACAAGCCAAGTTCTATAATGTAAAATTCCCACTAGTATATGAAAGTGACAACATAGGAGACTCTCTATCATGAAGATCATGGTGCTACTTTGAAGCACAAGTGTGGTAAAAGGATAGTAGCATTGTCCCTTCTCTCTTTTTCTCTCATTTTTTTATTTGGGCCTTTTCTCCTTTTTTATGGCCTCTTTTTTTGTTTTTTTCCTTTTCTTCGTCCGGAGTCTGATCCCGACTTATGGGGGAATCATAGTCTCCATCATCCTTTCCTCACTTGGGACAATGCTCTAATAATGATGATCATCACACTTTTATTTACTTACAACTCAACAATTACAACTCAATACTTAGAACAAAATATGACTCTATGTGAATGCTTCCGGCGGTGTACCGGGATATGCAATGAATCAAGAGTGACATGTATGAAAGAATTATGAACGGTGGCTTTGCCACAAATACGATATCAACTACATGATCATGCAAAGCAATATGACAATGATGGAGCGTGTCATAATAATCGTAACGGTGGTAAGTTGCATGGCAATATATCTCGGAATGGCTATGGAAATGCCATGATAGGTAGGTATGGTGGCTGTTTTGAGGAAGGTATATGGTGGGTGTATGATACCGGCGAAAGGTGCGCGGTATTAGAGAGGATAGCAATGGTGGAAGGGTGAGAGTGCGTATAATCCATGTACTCAACATTAGTCATAAAGAACTCACATACTTATTGCAAAAATCTACAAGTTATCTGTATTACGCGCATGCTCCTAGGGGGATAGATTGGTAGGAAAAGACCATCGCTCGTCCCCGACCGCCACTCATAAGGAAGACAATCAATAAATAAATCATGCTCCGACTTCATCACATAACGGTTCACCATACGTGCATGCTATGGGAATCAAAAACTTCAACAAAAGCATTTCTCAAATTCACAACTACTCAACTAGCACAACTCTAATATCACCATCTCCATATCTCAAAACAATTATCAAGCATCAAACTTCTCTTAGTATTCAACACGCTCATAAGAAAGTTTTTACTAATCTTGTATACCTAGCATATTAGGATTATTTAAGCAAATTACCATGCTATTTAAGACTCTCAAAATAATCTAAGTGAAGCATGAGAGATCAATAGTTTCTATAAAACAAATCCACCACCGTGCTCTAAAATATATAAGTGAAGTACTAGAGCAAAACTATATAACTCAAAAGATATAAGTGAAGCACATAGAGTATTCTAATAATTTTCGAATCATGTGTGTCTCTCTCAAAAGGTGTGTACAGCAAAGATGATTGTGGTAAACTAAAAAATAAAGACTCAAATCATACAAGACGCTCCAAGCAAAACACATATCATGTGGTGAATAAAAATATAGCTCCAAGTAAAGTTACCGATAGAAGTAGACGAAAGAGGGGATGCCTTCCAGGGCATCCCCAAGCTTTGGCTTTTTGGTCTCCTTATATTATCTTGGGGGTGCCATGGGCATCCCCAAGCCTAGGCTCTTTCCACTCCTTGTTCCATAATCCATCAAATCCTTACCCAAAACTTGAAAACTTCACAACACAAAACTTAAAGTAGAAAATCCCGTGAGCTCCGTTAGCGAAAGAAAACAAAATACCACTTCAAGGTACTGTAATGAACTCATTATTTATTTATATTGGTTTAAACCTACTTCACTCCAACTTCTCTATGGTTTATAAACTATTTTACTAGCCATAGATTCATCAAAATAAGCAAACAACACATGAAAAACAGAATCTGTCAAAAACAGAACAGTCTGTAGTAATCTGTAGCTAGCGCAAGATATGGAACCCCAAAAATTCTAAAATAAATTGCTGGACGTGAGTAATTTATCTATTAATCATCTTCAAAAAGAATTAACTAAATAGCACTTTCCAAATAAAAATGGCAGCAGTTCTCGTGAGCGCTAAAGTTTCTGTTTTTTACAGCAAGATTAACAAGACTTTCCCCAAGTCTTCCCAACGGTTCTACTTGGCACAAACACTAATTAAACACAAAAACACAACAAAAACATAGGATATATAAATTATTTATTACTAAACAGGAACAAAAAACAAGGAATAAAAATAAAATTGGGTTGCCTCCCAACAAGCGCTATCGTTTAACGCCCCTAGCTAGGCATAAAAAGCAAGGATAGATCTAGGTATTGCCATCTTTGGTAGGCAATCCATAAGTGGCTCTCATAATAGATTCAAGGTAATTTAATTTTCTTTCTAGGAAAGTGTTCCATGCCTTTCCTTAACGGAAATTGGAATCTAATATGTCCTTCCTTCATATCAATAATTGCACCAATCGTTCTAAGGAAAGGTCTAGCAAGAATAATAGGACATGAAGGATTGAAATCTATGTCAAGAACAATAAAATATACAAGCACATAGTTCATATTTGCAACAATAAGAACATCATTAATTCTTTCCATAGGTTTCTTAATGGTGGAATCTGCAAGGTGCAAGTTTAAAGAGCAATCATCAAAATCACGGAAACCTAGCAAATCACATAAAGTCTTTCGAATCATGGAAACACTAGCACCCAAATCACACAAAGCATAGCATTCATGATCTTTAATTTTAATTTTAATATTTGGTTCCCACTCATCATAAAGTTTTCTACGGATAGAAACTTCCAACTCAAGTTTTTCTTCATAAGATTGCATCAAAGCATCAACGATATGTCTGGTAAAAGCTTTATTTTGACTATAAGCATGAGGAGAATTTAGCACAGATTGCAACAAGGAAATACAATCTATCAAAGAGCAGATATCATAATTAAATTCCTTGAAATCCAAAATAGTAGGTTCATTAATATCTAGAGTTTTCATCTCTTCACTCCCACTTCTATCAAATTTAGCATCAAGATCTAAAAACTCCGAATTTTTGGAACGCCTTCTAGGTAAAGGTGGATCATATTCAGTCCCATCATTATCAAGATTCATATTGCAAAACAAAGATTTAATAGGGGACACATCAATGACTTTTAGATCTTCATCTTTATTATCATGGAAACTAGAAGAACACGCTCTTATAAAGGAATCTTTCTTAGCACGCATCCTAGCGGTTCTTTCTTTGCACTCATCAATGGAAATTCCATGGATTTGAGAGACTCATTGATATCATGCTTAGGTGGAATAGATCTAAGTTTCAAAGAATCAACATCAAGAGAAATTCTATCAACGTTCCTAGCCAACTCATCAATCTTAAGCAATTTTTCTTCAATCAATGCATTGAAATTCTTTTGCGAATTAATAAATTCTTTAATATTAGATTCAAAATCAGAGGGCATCTTATTATAATTTCCATAAGAATTGTTGTAGGAATTACCATAATTATTAGAGGAATTACTAGGATACGGCCTAGGATTAAAGTTTCCTCTGTACGCGGTGTTACCAAAATTATTCCTACTAATAAAATTCACATCCATAGGTTCATTATTATTCTCAATCAAAGTAGACAAAGGCATATCATTACGATCAAAAGAAACGTTTTTATTAGCAAATAATTTCATAAGTTCATCCATCTTTCCACTCAAAACATTAATTTCTTCTATCGCATGCACTTTTTATTAGTAGATCTTTCAATGTGCCATTGAGAATAATTAACCATAATATTATCTAGGAGTTTAGTAGCTTCTCCTATAGTGATTTCCATAAAAGTGCCTCCCGCGGCCGAATCTAAAAGATTTCTAGAAGCAAAATTCAATCCGGCATAAAAATTCTGTATAATCATCCACAAATTCAAACCATGAGTAGGGCAATTATGTATCATTAATTTCATTCTCTCCCAAGCTTGTGCAACATGTTCATGATCAAGTTGTTTAAAGTTCATAATATCGTTTCTAAGAGAGATGATCTTAGCGGGAGGAAAATACTTAGAGATAAAAGCATCTTTGCACTTGTTCCATGAATCAATACTATTCTTATGCAAAGACGAAAACCAAGCTTTAGCACGATCTCTAAGCGAAAAAGAAAATAGCTTCAATTTAACAACATCATTATCGACATCTTTTTCTTTTGCATATCACATAAATCAATGAAGCTATTCAGATGAGTAGCAGCATCTTCACTAGGAAGGCCGGCGAATTGATCTTTCATAACAAGATTCAACAAAGCAGTATTAATTTCACAAGATTCAGCATCGGTAAGAGGAGCAATCGGAGTGCTAAGGAAATCATTATTATTGGTATTGGTGAAGTCACACAATTTAGTATTATCTTGAGCCATCGCGACAAACAAGCAATCTAACACACGAGCAAACAAGAGCAAACGGGCAAAAGAAGCAAACAGAGAGGGAGGATAGGGAGAGAGAGGGCGTATAAAACGGCAAGGGTGAAGTGGGGAGAGGAAAACGAGAGACAAATGGCAAATAATGTAATGCGAGAGATAGGGATTGTGATGGGTACTTGGTATGTTGATATGTTGGAGACGTATCAGAGGGGGGCACCCCAAAGGCACACCAAGTCTTCTCTTAGCCGTGTGCGGTGCCCCCTCCATAGTTACACACCTTGGTCATATTATTGTAGTGCTTAGGCGAAGCCCTGCGCCGGTAACATCATCATCACCATCGCCACGCAGTCATGCTGATGGAACTCTCCCTCATCCTCAACTGGATCAAGAGCTCGAGGGACGTCATCATACTGAACGTGTGTTGAACACGGAGGTGCCGTATGTTTGGTACTTGGATCGGTTGGATCGCGAAGATGTTCGACTACATCAACTGCGTTACTAAACGCTTCCGCTTTCGGTCTACGAGGGTACATGGACACACTCTCCCCTCTCGTTGCTATGCATCTCCTAGATAGATCTTGCGTGATCGTAGGAATTTTTTTGAAATACTGCGTTCCCCAACACTGGTATCAGAGTCAGGTTTATGCATAGATGTTATATGCATGAGTAGAACACAATGAGTTGTGGGCGATAATAGTCATACTGCTTGCTAGCAACGTCTTACTTTGATTCGGCGGTATTGTTGGATGAAGCGGCCCGGACCGACATTACATGACCGCGTTCATGAGACTGGTTCTACCGACGTGCTTTGCACACACGTGGCTGGCGAGTGTCTATTTCTCCAACTTTAGTTGAATCGAGTTTGACAACGCCCGGTTCTTATTGAAGGTTAAAACAGCACACTTGACGAAAAATCATTGTGGTTTTGATGCGTAGGTAAGAATGGTTCTTGCTAGCAGCCCGTAGCAGCCACGTAAAACTTGCAACAACAAAGTAGAGGCCGTCTAACTTGTTTTTGCAGGGCATGTTGTGATGTGATATGGTCAAGACGTGATGAGATATAAATTGTTGCACGAGATGATCATGTTTTGTAAAAGTTATCGGCAAGTGGCAGGAGCCTTATGGTTGTCTCTTTATTGTATGAAATGCAATCACCATGTAATTGCTTTACTTTATCAGTAAGCGGTAGCGATAGTCGTAGAAGAAATAGTTGGTGAGACTACAACGATGCTACGATGGAGATCAAGGTGTCAAGCCGGTGATGATGGTGATCATGACGGTGCTTTGGAGATGGAGATCAAAGGCACAAGATGATGATGGACATATCATATCACTTATTTTGATTGCATGTGATGTTTATCCTTTATGCATCTTATTTTGCTTAGTACGGCGGTAGCATTATAAGATGATCCCTCACTAAATTTCAAGGTATAAGTGTTCTCCCTGAGTATGCACGGTTGCTACAGTTCGTTGTGCCGAGACACCATGTGATGATCGGGTGTGATAAGCTCTACGTTCACATACAACGGGTGCAAGCCAGTTTTGCACATGCAGAATACTCGGGTTAAAACTTGACGAGCCTAGCATATGCAGATTTGGCCTCAGAACACTGAGACCGAAAGGTCGAACGTGAATCATATAGTAGATATGATCAATATAGTGATGTTCACCATTGAAAGCTACTCCATCTCACGTGATGATCAGACATGGTTTAGTTGATATGGATCACGTGATCATTTAGATGACTAGATGGATGTCTATCTAAGTGGGAGTTCTTAAGTAATATGATTAATTGAACTTTAATTTATCATGAACTTAGTACCTGATAGTATTTTGCATGTCTATGTTGTTGTAGATCAATGGCCCGTGCTACCGTTCCCTTGAATTACGTCCTGGAAGCACCGCTGGGTGCAAAACCCACCGTCAGTGTCAAAACCGGCGGATCTCGGGTAGGGGGTCCCGAACTGTGCGTCTAGGCCGGATGGTAACATGAGGCAAGGGACACGAAGTTTTACTCAGGTTCGGGCCCTCTTGATGGAGGTAAAACCCTACGTCCTGCTTGATTAATATTGATGATATGGGTAGTACAATTGTAGATCTACCACGAGATCGGAGAGGCTAAACCCTAGAATCTAGCCTATGGTATGATTGTTGTTCTGTATGTTGTCCTACGGACTAAAACCCTCTGGTTTATATAGACACTGGAGAGGGTTAGGGTTACACAAAGTCGGTTACAATAGTAGGAGATCTACATATCCGTATCGCCAAGCTTGCCTTCCACGCCAAGGAAAGTCCCTTCCGGACACGGGACGAAGTCTTCAATCTTGTATCTTCATAGTCCAGGAGTCCGGCTGAAGGTATAGTCCGGCCATCTGGACACCCCCTAATCCAGGACTCCCTCAGTAGCCCCCGAACCAGGCTTCAATGACGATGAGTCCGGCGC
This sequence comes from Triticum dicoccoides, assembly GCF_002162155.2. NCBI lineage: Eukaryota > Viridiplantae > Streptophyta > Magnoliopsida > Poales > Poaceae > Triticum > Triticum dicoccoides. The sequence goes on along the minus strand of NC_041380.1, from coordinate 548,383,299 downwards.
GCAGATTGTCTTCGGCATTGCAAGGCGGGTTCTCCTCCAAATTCCATGTACCTGTTGAATAAAGTCCGGCTTCTTGTAAATGTTGCGCTCCTTGGCTTCTATGCCCAATAATGGCCGTCTCCCACGTGTCAAACGAATATGAAAAGTCTGAGTGTTTTTACATCCACACCCCTAGCCGCGTAAATGAGCCGCCCATTTAAGGGGACAAGGATTTAGATCCAAACCACACCTTCTCCCCCTCGCGAGTGTTCATCAGAGCGCATCCGACAAAGGTCCATACCACCATGGCCAGCCGTCGCAACTCCTCCTTTTGCCCTTCCAGCCCTCAGCCTGGATATTGGGAGGGATGCTCCATCCCGCATAGTGAGCTAGTGACGCTCCAGACCAAGGGATTTCTCCCCCGGCCTATATGGTCCCGGTTCGAGCCGGTCTTGCCATCTATAATGGCGGAGAGCAAGCGGAGAGTGCCCCTAATCCCTCCAAAGGAGAGCGGGTATGCCTCGTCCCTTATTTAATAAGAGGGCTCGGATTTCCAATCCATCCGTTTCTCCGGGGGCTCCTGGAGTTATATGGCCTCCAGCTACACAATCTTACGCCTGCCTCCGTATTGCATATCGCGGGCTTCGTAGCCCTCTGCGAGCTGTTTTTGGGTGTTGAGGCTCATTTCGGGCTGTGGAAAGAGCTATTCTGCCTTGTGCCCCGTTCTCAGAAGGGGTCAATATATCAAGTGGGCGGAGCCGAAGTGTGGCGCATCGCCGGGACCGGATATCTATCCGGAACCCCAAAGAAGGCGTCCGAGGACTGGCCTTCGGAATGGTTTTACATAGAGGATGTCCCGCTGCCGGATCCTGTCCGGATCGGCCTCCCTGAGTTCGACAGTGCTCCACTAAAGAAGCACCTAAGTTGGCGTCCACGGAGCCCTCAGAGGGAAAGTGACAAGGACGTCCTTTACCTGATGGGCCGGATAAGATTGTTAGCTCATTCCGGACTGACCATGATCGGGGTCATGGCCGCATGCATCATGCGAGGGGTGCAGCCGCTACAGTATAGAGGCCACCCCATGTGGGATTTCAACGGGGAGGACGACACCACCCGCTACGGCCGTAAGGGACCGGATTTTGCTGCGGCCCTAACAAAGACCTTGTCCGCTTTGTACAAGGGAGAAGAGGAGGAATTTCTCCGTGTCAACCCACAGGGTGGATTTTCTATGTACAATCCCCCAAGCTGGGTAAGTGGTCACATTTACTTGCCCATCCGTTTTATATTCCCATTGTTAAATATTCAGTCTAACGACTTCAACGCAGGAACTGCGCCAGGCTGTTAAATAAATAAACAGCCCTCCTCCAAAACCCGAGGACCCAGGACGGTCCCTCGACCCGGCCTCTCAAGAGGATCCGGACTTATCTGTGGAGCTGATTGATGGAGTGTTCCATCAATTGAGCAAGGACAACGCCTTGGTGGCCATTACGGCCGATTACCCAGGGCTAATCCCGGCCTCCCAGGTAACTGAGATCGAAGTCCCAGTACCCCGAATAGGGGTCCGCCCTCTCGTGTTTTCAGTTTCCTGATTACAACCGAGCTTTGCAGGGGAGGTTTTTGAGACGGGAGGCCGAACCTGCGGCGACAAGCCAACGAGGGGCCGCAGGGCCCCGTGGGCAGAAAAGAGGTGCAGTCCGGACCGAGGCGTCAGCGCAAAGGTATGGTGCGCCCCCTTATCCCAGGTGTTATACCTTCAAGGCATATTAACACTCATGCTCTCTTTAGGACAAAGAGACCTCGCCGGACTATATCCAGAGAGGCTGCCAATCGCGCCTCCACCAGCCAGGCTCCAAAGCCTGGTCCGGAGGCGGAGGCGAAGACAAGGCGCGCACCGTACGCTCCTCCGACGGAGGATGTGGACAGGTTGTCTTCCACCAACTCTGAGGTGGAGAGTTCCATGAACCACAGGCGTCGCCGGACAATTCTTCGCGATGCTTGTTTCTCCCGAGAGGTATTAGATGCCTTCAATTCGGGAGATGCGTACCTCCATGCCGCTCAAAATGGTCTAGGCAGAGCCACGGAGCAATATGTAAAAGACATACAGGTAAGAAATTTTTGGTAATTATATATATACCAGTAGCCCCCAAGACTTGAAACAGTTAGAATAACTGATTTAAGGATCATTTGTTATGCAGGTTCTTACAGAAAAGAATTCCCTACTGTCCCAGGAGCTGGAAGAGTGCAAAGCCCAACTTGAGGCCGCACTAGCCGCGGCAGGGGAGCCCAAGGAGACCCCCTCTGGTAATATACACTTCGAAAGATAAGTATTTCGCAAAGCACGACATGGGTGCGAATCTGACAAATGAAATTGCAGATGGCGCCGGATTGAGTCCGGAAAGGCAACAACTCCTACACCAGCTGAAGGCTGGTGAGAAGGTGCTGACAAAGTTGAGGCGGGAGAAGAACGATCTCCAAGATGCCAACTGTTGGGGAACGTTGCAGAAAACAAAAATTTTCCTACGGTTTCACCAAGATCCATCTATGAGTTCATCTAGCAACGAGTGATCGGATTGCATCTACATACCTTTGTACATCACACGCGGAAGCATTCAAAGAACGAGGATGAGGAAGTCGTACTCGACGTGATCCAAATCACCGGAGATCCTAGCGCCGAACGGACGGCACCTCCGCGTTCAACACACGTATGGTCAGCGTGACGTCTCCTCCTTCTTGATCCAGCAAGGGGAAGGAGAGGTTGATGAAGATCCAGCAGCACGACGACGTGGTGGTGGATGCAGGGGTCACCGTAGCAGGGCTTCGCCGTTCTACTGCGAGAGGGAGAGGTGTAGCAGAGGAGAGGGAAGCACCAAGACTCAAGGGTGCGGCTGCCCCTCCCTCCCCCCCTTTATATAGGCCCCCTAGGGGGTGCGCCGGCCCTAGGAAATGGGATCTCCTAGGGGGGGGGGCGGCCAAGGGGTGGAGTGCCCCCCAAGCCAGGTGGGGCGCCCCCCACCCTAGGGTTCCCAACCCTAGGCGCATGGGGTGGGCCAAGGGGGGCGCACCAGCCCACTATGGGCTGGTTCCCCTCCCCACTTTAGCCCATGGGGCCCTCCGGGATGGGTGGCCCCACCCGGTGGACCCTTCCGGTGGTCCCGGTACAATACCGGTGACCCCCGAAACTCTCCCGATGGCCGAAACTGCACTTCCTATATATAATTCTTCACCTCCGGACCATTCCGGAACTCCTCGTGACGTCCAGGATCTCATCCGGGACTCCAAACAACTTTCGGGTTACTGCATATTCATATCTCTACAACCCTAGCGTCATCGAACCTTAAGTGTGTAGACCCTACGGGTTCGGGAGACATGTAGACATGACCGAGATGGCTCTCCGGTCAATAACCAACAGCGGGATCTGGATACCCATGTTGGCTCCCACATGCTCCTCGATGATCTCATCGGATGAACCACGATGTCGAGGATTCAAGCAACCCCGTATACAATTCCCTTTGTCAATCGGTACGTTACTTGCCCGAGATTCGATCGTCGGTATCCCAATACCTCGTTCAATCTCGTTACCGGCAAGTCACTTTACTCGTACCGTAATGCATGATCCCGTGACCGGACACTTGGTCACTTTGAGCTCATTCTGATGATGAATTACCGAGTGGGCCCAGAGATACCTCTCCATCATACGGAGTGACAAATCCCAGTCTTGATCCGTGTCAACCCAACAGACACTTTTGGAGATACCCGTAGTATACCTTTATAGTCACCCAGTTACGTTGTGACGTTTGGTATACCCAAAGCACTCCTACGGTATCCGGGAGTTACACGATCTCATGGTCTAAGGAAAAGATACTTGACATTGGAAAAACTCTAGCAAACGAACTATACGATCTTGTGCTATGTTTAGGATTGGGTCTTGTCCATCACATCATTCTCCTAATGATGTGATCTCGTTATCAATGACATCCAATGTCCATAGTCAGGAAACCATGACTATCTGTTGATCAACGAGCTAGTCAACTAGAGGCTTACTAGGGACATGTTGGTGTCTATGTATTCACACATGTATTACGATTTCCGGATAACACAATTATAGAATGAATAAAAGACAATTATCATGAACAAGGAAATATAATAATAATCCTTTTATTATTGCCTCTAGGGCATATTTCCAACAGTCTCCCACTTGCACTAGAGTCAATAATCTAGTTACATTGTGATGAATCGAACACCCATGGAATTCTGGTGTTGATCATGTTTTGCTCTAGGGAGAGGTTTAGTCAACGGATCTGCTACATTCAGGTCCGTATGTACTTTACAAATATCTATGTCTCCATCTTGAACATTTTCACGAATGGAGTTGAAGCGACGCTTGATGTGCCTGGTCTTCTTGTGAAACCTGGGCTCCTTGGCAAGTGCAATAGCTCCAGTGTTGTCACAGAAGAGTTTGATCGGCCCCGACGCATTGGGTATGACTCCTAGGTCGGTGATGAACTCCTTCACCCAAATTGCTTCATGTGCTGCCTCCGAGGCTGCCATGTACTCCGCTTCACATGTAGATCCCGCCACGACGCTCTGCTTGCAACTGCACCAGCTTACTGCCCCACCATTCAAAATATACACGTATCCGGTTTGTGACTTAGAGTCATCCAAATCTGTGTCGAAGCTAGCGTCGACGTAACCCTTTACGACGAGCTCTTCATCACCTCCATAAACGAGAAACATTTCCTTAGTCCTTTTCAGGTACTTCAGGATATTCTTGACCGCTGTCCAGTGTTCCTTGCCGGGATTAGTTTGGTACCTACCTACCAAACTTACGGCAAGGTTTACATCAGGTCTGGTACACAGCATGGCATACATAATAGAACCTATGGCTGAGGCATAGGGGATGACACTCATCTCTTCTATATCTTCTGCCGTGGTCGGACATTGAGCTGAGCTCAATTTCACACCTTGCAACACAAGAAAGAATCCCTTCTTAGACTGATCCATATTGAACTTCTTCAATATCTTATCAAGGTATGTGCTTCGTGAAAGACCTATGAGGCGTCTTGATCTATCTCTATAGATCTTGATGCCTAATATATAAGCAGCTTCTCCAAGGTCCTTCATTGAAAAACTCTTATTCAAGTAGGCCTTAATGCTGTCCAAAAGCTCTATATCATTTCCCATCAAAAGTATGTCATCTACATATAATATGAGAAATGCTACAGAGCTCCCACTCACTTTCTTGTAAACGCAGGCTTCTCCATAGGTCTGCATAAACCCAAACGCTTTGATCATCTCATCAAAGCGAATGTTCCAACTCCGAGATGCTTGCACCAGCCCATAAATCGAGCGTTGGAGCTTGCACACCTTGTCAGCATTCTTAGGATCGGCAAAACCTTCCGGCTGCATCATATACAATTCTTCCTTAAGGAAACCATTAAGGAATGCCGTTTTGACGTCCATTTGCCATATCTCATAATCATAGAATGCGGCAATTGCTAACATGATTCGGATGGACTTCAGCTTCGCTACCGGTGAGAAAGTCTCATCGTAGTCAACCCCTTGAACTTGTCGATAACCCTTAGCGACAAGCCGAGCTTTATAGATGGTCACATTACCATCCGCGTCTGTCTTCTTCTTAAAGATCCATTTATTTTCTATGGTCGCCGCTCAACGGGCAAGTCAGTCAAAGTCCATACCTCATTTTCATACATGGATCCTATCTCGGATTTCATGGCTTCCAGCCATTTGTCGGAATCCGGGCCCGCCATCGCTTCTTCATAGTTTGAAGGTTCACCGTTGTCTAACAACATGATTTCCAAGACAGGATTGCCGTACCACTCTGGTGCGGAACGTGTCCTTGTGGACCTACGAAGTTCAGTAGCAACTTGATCTGAAGTTTCATGATCATCATCATTAACTTCCTCTCTAGTCGGTGCAGGCACCTCAGGAACATTTTCTTGAGTTGCGCCTTTTTCCGGTTCAAGAGGTAATACTTCATCAAGTTCTACTTTCCTCCCACTTACTTCTCTCGAGAGAAACTCCTTCTCTAGAAAGGATCCATTATTGGCAACAAAGATCTTGCCTTCTGATCTGAGGTAGAAGGTATGCCCAATAGTTTCTTTAGGGTATCCTATGAAGACGCATTTTTCCGACTTGGGTTCGAGCTTTTCAGGTTGAAGTTTCTTGACATAAGCATCGCATCCCCAAACTTTTAGAAACGATAGCTTAGGTTTCTTCCCAAACCATAATTCATACGGTGTCGTCTCAACGGATTTCAACGGAGCCCTATTTAAAGTGAATGCGGCAGTATCTAAAGCATAGCCCCAAAATGACAGCGGTAAATCGGTAAGAGACATCATAGATCACACCATATCTAATAGAGTGTGATTACGACGTTCGGACACACCATTACGCTGAGGTGTTCCAGGCGGCGTGAGTTGTGAAACTATTCCATATTTTCTTAAGTGTGTGCCAAATTCATGACTCAAGTATTCTCCTCCACGATCTGATCGCAGGAACTTGATTTTCCTGTCACGTTGATTCTCAACCTCACTCTGAAATTCCTTGAACCTTTCAAAGGTCTCAGACTTGTGTTTCATTAAGTAGACATACCCATATCTACTCAAGTCATCAGTGAGGGTGAGAACATAACGATAACCACCGCGAGCCTCAACACTCATTGGACCGCACACATCAGTATGTATGATTTCCAATAAGCTGGTTGCTCGCTCCATTGTTCCTGAGAACAGAGTCTTGGTCATTTTACCCATGAGGCATGGTTCACATGTGTCAAATGATTCGTAATCAAGAGACTCTAAAAGTCCATCTGCATGGAGCTTCTTCATGCGTTTGACACCTATGTGACCAAGGCGGCAGTGCCACAAGTATGTGGGACTATCATTATCAACCTTACATCTTTTGGTACTCACACTGTGAATATGTGTAGCATTACGCTCGAGATTCATTAAGAATAAACCATTCACCATCGGAGCATGACCATAAAACATATCTCTCATATAAATAGAACAACCATTATTCTCGGATTTAAATGAGTAGCCATCTCGTATTAAACGAGATCCTGATACAATGTTCATGCTCAAACTTGGCACTAAATAACAATTATCGAGGTTCAAAACTAACCCCGTAGGTAAATGTAGAGGTAGCGTGCCGACGGCGATCACATCGACCTTGGAACCATTCCCGACGCGCATCGTCACCTCGTCCTTCGCCAGTCTCCGCTTATTCCGCAGCTCCTGCTTTGAGTTACAAATGTGAGCAACTGCACCGGTATCAAATACCCAGGAGCTACTACGAGTACTGTTAAGGTACACATCAATTACATGTATATCACATATACCTTTTGTTTTGCCGGCCTTCTTGTCCGCTAAGTATTTGGGGCAGTTCCGCTTCCAATGACCACTTTCCTTGCAATAAAAGCACTCAGTCTCGGCCTTGGGTCCATTCTTTGGCTTCTTCCCGGCAGCTTGCTTGCCGGGTGCGGCAACTCCCTTGCCGTCCTTCTTGAAGTTCTTCTTACCCTTGCGTTTCTTGAACTTAGTGGTTTTATTCACCATCAACACTTGATGTTCCTTTTTGACTTCTACCTCTGCTGATTCCAGCATTGCAAATACTTCAGGAATGGTCTTTTCCATCCCCTGCATATTGAAGTTCATCACAAAGCTCTTGTAGCTCGGTGGAAGCGACTGAAGGATTCTGTCAATGACCGCGTCATCCGGGAGATTAACTCCTAGCTGAGTCAAGCGGTTATGCAACCCAGACATAGTGAGTATGTGCTCACTGACAGAACTGTTTTCCTCCATCTTACAGCCGAAGAACTTGTCGGAGACTTCATATCTCTCGACCCGGGCATGAGCTTGAAAAACCATTTTCAGCTCTTTGAACATCTCATATGCTCCGTGTCTCTTAAAACGCTTTTGGAGCCCCGGTTCTAAGCTGTAAAGCATGCCGCACTGAACGAGGGAGTAATCATCGGTACGTGTCTGCCAAGCGTTCATAACGTCTTGTTCTGCAGGGAGAACAGGTGCGTCACCTAGCGGTGCTTGTAGGACATAATCTTTCTTGGCAGCTATGAGGATGATCCTCAGGTTCCGGACCCAGTCCGTGTGGTTGCTGCCATCGTCTTTCAGCTTGGTTTTCTCTAGGAACGCGTTGAAGTTGAGGACAACGTTGGCCATTTGATCTACAATACATGTTGTAAAGATTTTAGACTAAGTTCATGATAATTAAGTTCATCTAAATCAAATTATTCAATGAACTCCCACTCAGATAGACATCCCTCCAGTCATCTAAGTATAACATGATCTGAGTTAACTAGGCCGTGTCCGATCATCACGTGAGACGGACTAGTCAACATCGGTGAACATCTTCATGTTGATCGTATCTTCTATACGACCCATGCTCGACCTTTCGGTCTTCTGTGTTCCGAGGCCATGTCTGTACATGCTAGGCTCGTCAAGTCAACCTAAGTGTTTGCATGTGTAAATCTGTCTTACACCCGTTGTATGTGAACGTTGGAATCTATCACACCCGATCATCACGTGGTGCTTCGAAACAACGAACTGTCGCAACGGTGCACAGTTAGGGGGAACACTTTCTTGAAATTATTATGAGGGATCATCTTATTTACTACCGTCGTTCTTAGTAAACAAGATGCAAAAACATGATAAACATCACATGCAATCAAATAATAATAGTGACATGATATGGCCAATATCACATAGCTCCTTTGACCTCCATCTTGGGGCTCCATGATCATCCTGTCACCGGCATGACACCATGATCTCCATCATCATGATCTCCATCATCGTGTCTCCATGAAGTTGCTCGCCAACTATTACTTCTACTACTATGGCTAACACGTTTAGCAATAAAGTAAAGTAATTTACATGGCGTTTCTCAATGACACACATGTCATACAAAAAATAAAGACAACTCCTATGGCTCCTGCCGGTTGTCATACTCATCGACATGCTAGTCGTGATTCCTATTACAATAGCATGAACATCTCATACATCACATATATATCATTCATCATTCATCACAACTTTGGCCATATCACATCACAAAACACTTGCTGCAAAAACAAGTTAGACGTCCTCTAATTGTTGTTGCAAGTTTTACGTGGCTGCAATAGGGTTCTAGCAAGAACGTTTTCTTACCTACGTGAAAGCCACAACGTGATTTGTCAACTTATATTTACCATTCATAAGGACCCTTTTCATCGAATCCGCTCCAACTAAAGTGGGAGAGACAGACACCCGCCAGCCACCTTATGCAACTAGTGCATGTTAGTCGGTGGAACCGGTCTCACGTAAGCGTACGTGTAAGGTTGGTCCGGGCCGCTTCATCCCACGATACTGCTGAAGCAAAATAAGACTAGTAGCGGCAAGAAAGTTGACAACATCTACGCCCATAACAAATTGTGTTCTACTCGTGCAAAGAGAACTACGCATAGACCTAGCTCATGATGCCACTGTTGGGGAACGTTGCAGAAAACAAAAAATTTCCTACGGTTTCACAAAGATCCATCTATGAGTTCATCTAGCAACGAGTGATCGGATTGCATCTACATACCTTTGTAGATCACGCGCGGAAGCGTTCAAAGAACGGGGATGAGGAAGTCGTACTCGACGTGATCCAAATCACCGGAGATCCTAGCGCCGAACGGACGGCACCTCCGCGTTCAACACACGTACGGTCAGCGTGACGTCTCCTCCTTCTTGATCTAGCAAGGGGAAGGAGAGGTTGATGAAGATCCAGCAGCACGACGGCGTGGTGGTGGATGCAGGGGTCACCGTAGCAGGGCTTCGCCGTTCTACTGCGAGAGGGAGAGGTGTAGCAGAGGAGAGGGAAGCGCCAAGACTCAAGGGTGCGGCTGTCCCTCCCTCCCCCTTTATATAGGCCCCCTAGGGGGTGCGCCGGCCCTAGGAGATGGGATCTCCTAGGGGGGCGGCCAAGGGGTGGAGTGCCCCCCAAGCCAGGTGGGGCGCCCCCCCACCCTAGGGTTCCCAACCCTAGGCGCATGGGGTGGGCCAAGGGGGGCGCACCAGCCCACTATGGGCTGGTTCCCCTCCCCACTTTAGCCCATGGGGCCCTCCGGGATGGGTGGCCCCACCCGGTGGACCCCCGGGACCCTTTCGGTGGTCCCGGTACAATACCGGTGACCCCCGAAACTCTCCCGATGGCCGAAACTGCACTTCCTATATATAATTCTTCACCTCCGGACCATTCCGGAACTCCTCGTGACGTCCAAGATCTCATCCGGGACTCCTAACAACTTTCGGGTTACTGCATATTCATATCTCTACAACCCTAGCGTCACCGAACCTTAAGGGTGTAGACCCTACGGGTTCAGGAGACATGTAGACATGACCGAGATGGCTCTCCGGTCAATAACCAACAGCGGGATCTGGATACCCATGTTGGCTCCCACATGCTCCTTGATGATCTCATTGGATGAACTATGATGTCGAGGATTCAAGCAACCCCGTATACAATTCCCTTTGTCAATCGGTACGTTACTTGCCCGAGATTCGATCATCGGTATCCCAATACCTCGTTCAATCTCATTACCGGCAAGTCACTTTACTCATACCGTAATGCATGATCCCGTGACCAGACACTTGGTCACTTTGAGCTCATTCTGATGATGCATTACCGAGTGGGCCCAGAGATACCTCTCCGTCATATGGAGTGACAAATCCCAGTCTTGATCCGTGTCAACCCAACAGACACTTTCGGAGATACCCGTAGTATACCTTTATAGTCACCCAGTTACGTTGTGACGTTTGGTATACCCAAAGCACTCATATGGTATCCGGGAGTGACACGATCTCATGGTCTAAGGAAAAGATACTTGACATTGGAAAAACTCTAGCAAACGAACTATACGATCTTGTGCTATGTTTAGGATTGGGTCTTGTCCATCACATCATTCTCCTAATGATGTGATCTCGTTATCAATGACATCCAATGTCCATAGTCAGGAAACCATGACTATCTGTTGATCAACGAGCTAGTCAACTAGAGGCTTACTAGGGACATGTTGGTGTCTATGTATTCACACATGTATTACGATTTCTGGATAACACAATTATAGCATGAATAAAAGATAATTATCATGAACAAGGAAATATAATAATAATCCTTTTATTATTGCCTCTAGGGCATATTTCCAACACCAACACCAAGCTGGGCGTCGACCTGAAAGATGTTCGTGCCCAGCTGTGAGATTCCGTTAAGGAGAATCAGCCGCTTTGGCGTGGCATATTTAGTAAGTGCTTGAACGAACCTTTGAAAAAAAGTTCGGCGGGGAATTCGACTAACAGAGTAATGTTTGTAGGTGTGCTAACAGGTCGTCCTGCAGAGGAGATGCCCGGTTCTACAGGTGACCTTCTTCCCGAGCTCTCGCAACTGCTCGAGCAAGTTCAGCAGGCGATGCAAGGCGTCGCCCAGGCCTTGTGGCCATCCATCTCCATGCCCGAAGGTCTTGGAGAGCTTGCGGAGAAGCTTAAGGGAACACGGCGGTGCTTCTGATTGTGGAAGATATCGGCCTGCCATCAAGGCGCTAGGGAGGCCTGGGCCATGGTGAAGACGCGGTACACAAAGGCTGACCCCAACCACATGGCCAAGGTCAGTCCTGTGGGGCCCGATGGGAAGGAGATCCCTGTAAGCTTAGTATACGGCCAAGTAGAATTGGCCGCAAAGTATTCCCAGCAGGACTGTAAATTAGACAGCCTGTTAGATGGTATTGAAGAGGAATACAATCAGTCAGAATGACTATGTAATTTAATTGACATTTATAATGCCTTCTAGCCGGATTGTAGATCGTTTGTCATGGCTGACCTTTTCGCTTCAGCCTCGGGACCTGACGGTCCGGAGTGTGTCCGAATTCCCATGTGGTTATATAAGAACCGGGGAATGCATGGAGACCAGGTGTAGGGGTCATTAGTGCGTGAACAGACAAGTGCCCGACTAGTTATGTTATATTACATGGTTAGTAAGAAACATCTTCCGGGGAGAATAGTTCCGTTAGGGGTTCCTTTCCCTGGGAGGCATGCCCTAAAGTGCATGCCCATTTTGCGAAAAAGACGCGGGAAAAAGCATCTGGGGGCGCATAAATAAATAAGTGAAAAGATCATCTTTTAGGTCACCGACCGAATATTCCCTTAAGAACGCTAGCTTTTGGCTTCACCCAGTCTGAGGTACACATCCGGCTGATCCGGCAGTAACAATTGCAGAGGTGCTCCCTTTACCGCCTAGCCGAATAATCGGGAACGTAGGGGTAAGCACAGGAGCTAGGCAACCCAGCTTGGCCAAAACTTAAGTCATATCGATGCATATAATGGTGAAATAAAAGGTACATGCGGAAGTGTAACACATGTGTTGGGCATGAAGCCCGTATAAATAAGCTTCTGTTAAAAGAAGCCCCCAGGTTTAATGAGTGCGAATAGCACGTCATTTGATGAGCCTTTAAAGGCTATAAGAGAAAGGAAGGGGAGAAGGAGAGAAATGTAAGATAGACAGTATATAAAAAATGGACAGAGGAAGGAGACGAACACAGAGTCCGGCGCTAGGCATAGAATCTTCGGAGACGAGTTGCGTTCCATGGGTTCAGCTCGAGTCTGTTATCCGATGCATCTCGCAGGCGGTATGCTCCACCAGTCAGGACTTGGTCAATTATGAAGGGACCTTCCCACTTGGGCTTGAGTTTGTCCTTTTTCTTGTCCGGCAGGCGTAGAACTAATTCGCCAACGTTGTAATTTTTGGCCCGTACTTCTCTGCTTTGGTATCTTCAAGCCTGCTGTTGATAGAATGCGGAACGGGCTTTTGCCACGTCACGCTCCTCCTCCAATGCGTCCAAAATGTCTTGCCGATCAATCTCGGCTTCTCTTTCTTCGTACATAAGCACTCGAGGTGAGTCATGAATTATGTCGCAAGGCAAAACTGCCTCTGCGCCGTACACCATATAGAATGGTGTGTATCCGGTGGTGTGATTCAGCGTGGTCCGTAGCCCCCAGAGTACGGAATCGAGCTCCTCTACCCAGTGCGTGTTAGATTCCTTGAGGGACTGCACTAATCTGGGTTTGATGCCGCTCATGATAAGATCATTTGCATGTTCGACCTGGCTGTTAGTTTGTGGGTGATAGACGGAAGGATAATCGAGCTTGATGCCCATGTTTTTGCACCAGAGTTTTACCTCATCGGCCGTAAAGTTCGTGCCGTTATCAGTGATGATGCTGTGGGGGACGCCGTAACAGTATACAACCCCGGATATAAAGTCTATTACCGGTCCGGATTCGGCCGTCATAACAGGCTTGGCTTCTATCCATTTGGTGAACTTATCCACCATGACCAGTAAGTATTTTTGCTTGTGGGTTTAGCCTTTAAGGGGTCCAACCATGTCAAGCCCCCAGACCGCGAAGGGCCAAGTGATGGGGATAGTTTGGAGGGCGGTGGGTGGCATATGGCTTTGGTTTGCAAAGAGCTGGCAACCGACGCATCATTGGACTAAGTCCTGGGCGTCTGCCCGGGCCGTCGGCCAATAAAAGCATGTACGGAAGGCCTTGCTTACAAGAGACCGAGCTGCAGCATGATGACCGCCGAGTCCGGCATGAATTTCAGCCAGGAGGTTCCGCCCCTCCTCTTCGGAGATGCACCTTTGAAGGACTCTGGTAGTGCTTTTCTTATAAAAGCTCTCCCTCGTGGACTTTGTAGGCTTTGGATCGCCACACTATGCAGCATGCCTCATTTTGGTCCTCGGGGAGTTCCTGCCTAGTAAGGTAGGCGAGGAATGGTTCTGTCCACGGGGCGATGACGACCATTATTACGTGGGCTGAAGGTGTTATTTCATTGGCAGAGCCTCCGATTGTGTCAGAATGTTCGGTGTCAGGCAGTGCAGTTGGGTCCAGGCTGTTATTGTTCGGCTCCCCTTCCCATACTACGGATGGCTTGAACAGCCTTTCCAAGAAGATGTTGGGGGGGGGGACTACATCGCGTTTTGTGCCAATGCGTGCCAGGACATCTGCCGCCTGATTATTTTCCCGGGCTATATGGTGAAATTCAAGCCCTTCGAACCGAGCTGACATTTTTAGGATGGCGTTGCGGTAAGCTACCATTTTTGGATCCTTGGCATCGAAGTCTCCATTTATTTGGGATATTGCGAGGTTCGAGTCCCCGCACACCTCTAGGCGTTGAATGCCCATGGATACTGCCATCCAACCATGTAAAAGGGCCTCATATTCGGCTGCATTGTTGGAGTCTGTGTACATAATCTGGAGTACGTATTGAACTGTTTCTCCTGTGGGGGACGTCAAAACGACGCCAGCCCCTAGTCCGGCCAACATCTTGGAGCCGTCGAAATGCATGATCCAATTTGAATATGTGCCGTACACTTTAGGGAGTTCGGCCTCCGTCCATTCTGCGACGAAGTCGGCCAAAACTTGTGACTTGATGGCTCGCCGTGGCTTATAAGTTATGTCAAACGGGAGGAGCTCAATGGCCCATTTTGGAATCCGGCCCATTGCGTCACGGTTGTTTATAATATCGTTAAGTGGTACTTCCGAGGCTACTGTTATTGAACACTCTTGAAAGTAGTGTCGTAGCTTCCGGGATGCCATGAATACCGCATAAGCAATCTTTTGATAATGTGGGTACCATGATTTGCATGGAGTGAGGACAGTGGACACATAATAGACCGGCTTTTGAAGGGGGAATTTGTGTCCGTCCGTTTCTCGTTCGACGACGAGCACTACGCTTACAACCTGATGTGTTGCTGCAATGTACAATAGCATTGGTTCGCCAATGTTTGGAGCGGCCAGGACTGGGTATGTTGCCAATATGGCTTTCATTTCGTCGAGTCCGGCCGTGGCTGCATCCGTCCATTCGAAGTGTTCGGTGCGCCGAAGGAGGCGGTAAAGGGGTAGGGCCTTTTCTCCCAAGCGGGAGATAAAGCGGCTTAGAGCCGCCACGCATCCGGTTAACCTTTGTATTTGTTTGAGGTCCTTTGGGATATCCAATTGTGACAGAGCTCGGATCTTGGCTGGATTTGCTTCAATTCCTCTACCGGATACAATGAAGCCCAAGAGCTTTCCGGCTGGGACGCCGAAAACGCATTTTTCCGGGTTGAGCTTGATGTCGTATGTTCGGAGGTTATCAAATGTGATCCTCAAGTCGTCTACTAGAGATTCGACATGTCTTGTTTTGACGACCACATCATCTACATATGCCTCCACTGTTTTGCCGATCTGATTTGCCAGACATGTCTGAATCATGCGCTGATATGTTGCACCGGCATTTTTGAGCCCGAAGGGCATTGTGTTGAAGCAGAATGGGCCGTATGGTGTGATAAATGCCGTTGCGGCTTGGTCTGATTCTGCCATCTTGATTTGATGGTAGACGGAATATGCGTCGAGGAAACACAACGAATCGTGTCCTGTGGTAGCGTCGATAATTTGATCGATGCGGGGGAGGAGGAAGGGATCCTTTGGGCAAGCCTTGTTAAGGTCTTTAAAATCAACGCACAGGCGCCAGGATTTGTCCTTCTTTGGTACCATCACCAGGTTTGCTAGCTAGTCCGGATGTTTTATATCTCCGATGAATCCGGCCTCCAATAGCTTTGCTAGCTCCTCTCCCATGGCCTGTCTCTTAGGTTCGGAAAAACGCTGAAGAGCTTGTTTGACAGGTTTGAATCCTTTTAGGATATTTAAGCTGTGCTCGGCCAGCCTGCGTGGGATTCCTGGCATGTCTGAAGGGTGCCAGGCGAAAATGTCCCAGTTCTCTCGTAGGAACTCTCGCAGTGTGGCGTCTACATCAGGGTTTAACTGTGCCCCAATGGAAGCTGTTTTATTGGGGTCCGTTGGATGGACCTGGAATTTGACTATTTCGTCCGCCAGTTTAAAGGAGGTGGACTTCGATCTTTTGTCGAGTACCACATCGTCCCGATTCACCATGGAGCGTAGCGCAGTCAGTTCCTTAGCCGCTAGGGCTTCGGATAGTGCCTCGAGGGCCAGTGCGGCTGTCTTGTTTTCGGCGCGGAGTGCTATGTCCGGATCACTAGCGAGAGTGATGATCCCGTTAGGCCCGGCATCTTGAGCTTCATGTACCCGTAATGGGGTATTGCTTGGAATATTGTAAACGATTCCCGCCCTAGCAGAGCGTGATAACCGCTGCTGAACGGAGCCACATGGAACGTGACCTCTTCAGACCTGTAATTATCCGGCGTGCCGAACACCACATCTAGTGTGATTTTTCCTATACAGCACGCTTCCCGACTGGGGATTATTCCTCTAAAGGTTGTGCTGCTTCGCTCAATGCGGTTCCAGTCTATTTCCATTTTTTGAAGGGTTTCCTCATAAATGAGGTTCAATCCGCTGCCGCCGTCCATGAGTACCTTGGTAAGACGAAAGTCGTCCACTATTGGACTGAGGACCAATGCGGCTAGTGCTCGGGCTGTTCGGAATTTAGGTTCATCACTGGCGTTAAAGGTAATAGTTGTGTCACTCCATGGGTTTATTGTTGCTACTTGGTAGACTTCGGCAAGGCTGTGGAGTGTCCTTTTTCGCATATTATTTGATGCAAAAGTCTCGAAGACTATTAGTACCGTATTGGTGTCTCTGGGGTGGCTTTCTGTGGCGTCCGGAATTAGGAGATCTTCACCAATTTTGGCCACCTGCTGGAGTATCCAACTAAGGCTGTGAGTTGGTGTGGCGTCCTCTGTACTATGAATTTTACAAGGTCCATTAAGCCATCCTTCCAGTACGGTTCCATGCCCTGTAGAGGGTTTTTGCTTTTTGGTGTTTGACCCGGGTGTCTGGCGATGATGCACCCTTTTATTTCGGACTGGATTTGTATTCAGGGCCGGATCGTCCCAAAATTTTATTTCGGTTTTCCAGGCGCTTTCCATCGCACAGTACTTTTGTACAATGGACGCTAAGTCAGCGAAGCGTGTAATATCACGACGACTTATGGCATTGAGGATTCCCTTGTCCGTGCAATTATTGCAGAAGATTGAGATTGCGTCTTCCTCGCAACAGTCCCTTATCCTGTTCCTAACTAGGAGGAATCTGGCCAAGTAATGATGTACTGTTTCATCGAGCTCTTGCCTGATTTGGGATAGATCGCTTATGTTCGGGTGGGTGGGTGGAATTAAATCCGAAGCCTCACCCAATCTGAGGCTCAGAGGCCGAGGAATTTCCGAACTCGAAAATTTGGATTCCTGGAAGTTGTCCAATGAATCCAGCCCGTGCCTGACTCTAAGTTCAGGTCTTGAGTGATACCCTCCCCTCCGCGGGTATCCGGCTTGGAGGGATCGGGAATCCAAACATAGCTAGTCCTTAAGATAGATGAAGGGTCGCCGCACTGTCCCTCTACCACGGCAATGTGATGGGTGACTTGGGGAGAGTTAATCTCTCTCAGATCGGGTTTAGGCCCAATCTGGTCATAATCCGTAGCGACTCCCAGGGAGGCGATGCGATCCAAGAGCTCGTTTATGGAGGAGAGCTCCATTGGATCTAACTGCTCGGCGAGTTCCGAACTGACATGAAGATTGTTTTCGATGGCTCGAGAGGTCATCGTCGGCGCAGAAGCCGAACAGGAGGTCATAAGAAAACCACCTAGCCGGAGGGTTTGGCCGATAGCCAAAGCTCCCTTAGCAACGGTGCCGTCTTTAAAGACGGGGCGAGGCATCCTTCCTGATGGCGACGACACAGAGGAACTCTCAATGAAAGCACCAATGTCGGTGTCAAAACCGGCGGATCTCGGGTAGGGGGTCCCAAGCTGTGCGTCTAGGCCGGATGGTAACAGGAGGCAAGGGACACGAAGTTTTACCCAGGTTCGGGCCCTCTTGATGGAGGTAAAACCCTACGTCCTGCTTGATTAATATTGATGATATGGGTAGTACAAGAGTAGATCTACCACGAGATCGGAGAGGCTAAACCCTAGAAGCTAGCCTGTGGTATGATTGTTGTTCTGAATATTTTCCTACGGACTAAAACCCTCCGGTTTATATAGACACTAGCGAGGGTTAGGGTTACACAAAGTCGGTTACAATGGTAGGAGATCTACATATCCGTATCGCCAAGCTTGCCTTCCACGCCAAGGAAAGTCCCTTCCGGACACGGGACGAAGTCTTCAATCTTGTATCTTCATAGTCTAGGAGTCCGGCTGAAGGTATAGTCCAGCCATCCGGACACCCCCTAATCCAGGACTCCCTTACCCGCTGCAGGACCAACTCCAGATGTTATGAACGTCTGGAAAAGCAAAGTTGATGACTACTCGATAGTTCAGTGTGCCATGTTGTACGGCTTAGAATCGGGACTTCAACGGTGTTTTGAACATCATGGAGCATATGAGATGTTCCAGGAGTTGAAGTTAATATTTCAAGCAAATGCCCGAATTGAGAGATATGAAGTCTCCAATAAGTTCTATAGCTGCAAAATGGAGGAGAATAGTTCTGTCAGTGAACATATACTCAAAATGTCTGGGTACCACAACCACTTGACTCAACTGGGAGTTAATCTTCCTGATGATAGTGTCATTGATAGATTTCTTCAATCACTACCACCAAGCTACTAAAGCTTCATGATGAACTATAATATGCAAGGGATGGATAAGACAATTCCCGAGCTCTTCGCAATGCTAAAGGCTGCGGAGGTAGAAATCAAGAAGGAGCATCAAGTGTTGATGGTTAACAAGACCACCAGTTTCAAGAAAAAGGGCAAAGGGGAGAAGGGGAACTTCAAAAAGAACAGTAAGCAAGTTGCTGCTCAACTGAAGAAGCCCAGTTATGGACCTAAGCCTGATACTGAGTGCTTCTACTGCAAAGGGACTGGTCACTGGAAGCGGAACTGCCCCGAGTATTTGGTGGATAAGAAGGATGGCAAAGTGAAAGGTATATTTGATATACATGTTATTGATGTGTACCTTACTAATGCTCGTAGTAGCGCCTGGGTACGTATTTGATAATGGTTCTGTTGCTCATATTTGCAACTCGAAACATGGGCTATGGATTAAACGAAGATTGGCTAAGGACAAGGTGACGATGCGTGTGGGAAATGGTTCCAAAGTCGATGTGATTGCCGTCGGCACACTACCTCTGCATCTACCGTCGGGATTAGTTTTAGACCTAAATAATTGTTATTTGGTGCCAGTGTTGAGCATGAACATTATATCTGGATCTTGTTTGATGCAAGAAGTTATTCATTTAAATCAGAGAATAATGGTTGTTCTATTTATATAAGTAATATCTTTTATGGCCATGCACCCTTGATGAGTGGTCTATTTTTGTTGAATCTCGATAGTAGTGATACACATATTCATAATATTGAAGCCAAAAGATACAAGTTTAATAATGATAGTGCAACTTATTTGTGGCACTGTCGTTTAGGTCATATTGGTGTAAAGCGCATGAAGAAACTCCATGTTGATGGGCTTTTGGAATCACTTGATTATGAATCAGTTGATGCTTGCGAACCATGCCTCATGGGCAAGATGACTAAGACTCCGTTCTCTGGAACAATGGAGCGAGCAACTGACTTACTGGAAATAATACATACTGATGTATGAGGTCCGATGAGTGTTGAGGCTCGCGGCGGGTATCGTTATTTTCTGGCCTTCACAGATGATTTGAGCAGATATGGGTATATCTACTTAATGAATCATAAGTCTGAAACATTCAAAAAGTTCAAAGAATTTCAGAGTGAAGTGGAAAATCATCGTAACAAGAAATAAAGTTTCTATGATCCGATCGTGGAGGTGAATATTTGAGTTATGAGTTTGGTCTTCATTTGAAACAATACAGAATAGTTCTGCAACTCACGCCACCTGGAACACCACAGCGTAATGGTGTGTCCAAACTTCATAACCACACTTTATTAGATATGGTGTGATCTATGATGTCTCTTATTGATTTACCTCTATCGTTTTGGGGTTATGCTTTAGAGACAGTTGCATTCACGTTAAATAGGGCACCATCTAAATCCGTTGGGAAAACACCATATGAACTGTAGTTTGGCAAGAAACCCAAGTTATCATTTTTTAAAGTTTGGTCTGCGATGCTTATGTGAAAAAGCTTCAACCTGATAAGCTCGAGCCCAAATCAGAGAAATGTGTCTTCATAGGATATGCAAAGGAAACTGTTGGGTACACCTTCTATCACAGTTCCGAAGGCAAGATATTCGTTGCTAAGAATGGATCCTTTCTACAGAAGGAGTTTCTCTCGAAAGAAGTGAGTGGGAGGAAAGTAGAACTTGATGAGGTAATTGTACCTGCTCCCTTATTGGAAAGTAGTTCATCACAGAAATCAGTTCCAGTGATTCCTACACCAATTAGTGAGGAAGCTAATGATAATGATCATGAAACTTCGGATCAAGTTACTACTGAACCTCGTAAGTCAAGCAGAGTAAGATCCGCACCAGAGTGGTATGGTAATCCTATTCTGGAGGTCATGTTACTTGACCATGATGAACCTACGAACTATGAGGAAGTGAAGATGAGCCCAGATTCCGCAAAATGGCTTGAGGCCATGAAATCTGAGATGGGATCCATGTATGAGAACAAAGTATGGACTTTGGTTGACTTGTCCGATGATCGGCAAGCCATAGAGAATAAATGGATCTTCAAGAAGAAGACTGATGTTGATGGTAATGTTACTGTCTATAAAGCTCAACTTGTTGCGAAAGGTTTTTGACAAGTTCAAGGAGTTGACTACGATGAGACCTTCTCACCCGTAGCGATGCTTACGTCTGTCTGAATCATGTTAGCAATTGCCTCATTTTATGATTATGAAATTTGGAAAATGGATGTCAAAACTGCATTCCTTAATGGATATCTTTAAGAAGAGTTGTATATGATGCAACCAGAAGGTTTTGTCGATCCAAAAGGTGCTAATAAAGTGTGCAAACTCCAGCGATCCATTTATGGACTGGTGCAAGCCTCTCGGAGTTGGAATATATGCTTTGATAGTGTGATCAAAGCATATGGTTTTATACATACTTTTGGAGAAGCCTGTATTTACAAGAAAGTGAGTGGGAGCTCTGTAGCATTTCTAATATTATATGCAGATGACATATTGTTGATTGGAAATAATACATAATTTCTGGATAGCGTAAAAGGATACTTGAATAAGGATTTTTCAATGAAAGACCTCGGTGAAGCTACTTATATATTGGGTGTCAAGATCTATAGAGATAGATCAAGACGCTTAATTGGACTTTCACAAAGCACATACCTCGATAAAGTTTTGAAGAAGTTCAAAATGGACCAGTCAAAGAAAGGGTTCTCGTCTGTGTTACAAGGTGTGAAGTTGAGTCAGACTCAATGCCCGACCACTGCAGAAGATAGAGAGAAAATGAAAGTCATTCCCTATGCCTCAGCCATAGGTTCTATCTTGTATGCAATGCTATGTACCAGACCTGATGTGTGCCTTGCTATTAGTTTAGTAGGGAGGTACCAAAGTAATCCAAGAGTGGATCACTGGACAGCGGTCAAGAACATCCTGAAATACCTGAAAAGTACTAAGGATATGTTTCTCATTTATGGAGGTGACAAAGAGCTAATCATAAATGGTTACATCGATGCAAGCTTTGACGCTGATCCGGATGACTCTAAGTCACAAACCGGATACATATTTATATTGAATGGTCGAGCTGTCAGTTGATGCAGTTCCAAGCAAAGTGTCGTGGCGGGATATACGTGTGAAGCAAAGTACATAGCTGCTTCTGAAACAACAAATGAAGGAGTCTGGGTGAGGGAGTTCATGTCCGATCTAGGTGTAATACCTAGTGCATCGGGTCCTGTTGGGGATATAACTATTGTGTATGACCCGCCCAGGAGGGGCCGGGTTATACCACTGGTGGCTTGTTATGACAAAGCCCATGAAGATGGCGGTTCACGAAGCAGGATTACTGGAGGCCCAAGACTCAAAGGCGGCTTAAAGCCCAGAGGTGTAAACCGCCATATATGTATGACTTGTAGTATAAGGCATGTGTAATTAGTCATCGAGCCGGACACATTGAGTATAAACCAACTAGGAATCTGTGAGCCGCCGGGCATCAACCTGTATATATAAAGGGACGACCCGACGGCCGTTCATGACAAGAAACAAGAGATCGAAAGCTAGATCAAGCGTATTCGGTCCCTGGTAATCAAAACCAAAGCAATACCACCTCAATTGGATTAGGTTTTTACCTTCATCGCAAGGCGACGAACCAGTATAAACTCATGTGTCCTTTGTCCCGTTTAACCCCTTTAAGCTAACCTAGTTGCGATGGCTCCACGACTAAGTCCTTTCACTAGGACATCTGCCGTGACAATTCCACGACAGGTCCAATGAAAATATTTTGTGACAATACTGGTGCAATTGCCTTGGCAAAGGAATCCAGATTTCACAAGAGAACCAAGCACATCAAGAGACGTTTCAATTCCATCCACGATCAAGTCAAGGAGGGAGACAAAGAGATTTGCAAGATACATACGGATCTGAATGTTGCAGACCCGTTGACTAAGCCTCTCTCATGAGCAAAACATGATCAACACCAAGACTCCATGGGTGTTAGAATCATTACTATGTAATCTAGATTATTGACTCTAGTGCGAGTGGGAGACTGAAGAAAATATGCCCTTATATCATGATAACTGTTTATTATTCATGCTAGAATTGTATTGACCGGAAACTTACTACATGTGTGAATACATAGACAACCAGAGTGTCCCTAGTATGCCTCTAATTGACTAGCTCGTTAATCAAAGATGGTTAAGTTTCCTAACCATAGACATGTGTTGTCATTTGATGAATGGGATCACATCATTAGAGAATGACGTTATGGACAAGACCCATCTGTTAGCTTAGCATGATGGTCGTTTAGTTTTACTGCTATTGCTTTCTTCATGAGTTATACATGTTCCTCTAACTATGAGATTATGCAACACCCGAATACCGGAGGAACACCTTGTGTGCTATCAAACTTCACAATGTAACTGGGTGATTATAAAGATGCTCTACAGGTGTCTCCGATGGTGTTTGTTGAGTTGGCATAGATCGAGATTAGGATTTGTCACTCCGTGTATCGGAGAGGTATCTCTGGGCCCTCCCGGTATTGCTCATCACTATGAGCCTTGCAAGCAATGTGACAAATGAGTTAGTTATGGTATGGTGCATTACAGAACAAGTAGAGAAACTTGCCGGTAACGAGATTGAACTAGGTATAATGATACCGACGATTGAATCTTGGGCAAGTAACACACCGATGACAAAGGGAACAATGTATGTTGTTGTGCAGTTTGACTGATAAAGATCTTCATAGAATATGTCGGAGCCAATATGAGCATCCAGGTTCCGCTATTGGTTATTGACCGGAGATGTGTCTCGGTCATGTCTACATAGTTCTCGAACCCGTAGGGTCCGCATGCTTAACGTTCGATGATGATTTGCATTATGAGTTATGTGATTTGATGAACGGATGAGATAACGGACATGACGAGGAGTCTCGAAATGGTCGAGAGGTAAAGATTCATATATTGGAAGGTTACATTCGGACACCGAAATGGTTCGGGTCATTTCGGATAAGTTTCGGAGTACCAGGGGTTACCGGACCCCCTGGGAGGTTAATGGACCACCATGGGCCTTAGTGGAGAAGAGAGAGGGCCGGCCAGGAGATGCCCCCCCTTCCCAATCCGAATTGGACAAGGGGTGGGGCCGGCGCCCCCCTCCTTCCTTCTCTCCTCTTCCTCCTTCCCCACTTCTCCTAGTTGGAATAGGAAAGGGGGGACCGAATCCTACTTGGACCGGGAGTCCAAGTAGGACTCCCCCCTATGGAGCGTCCCCCCTTGGGCCAGCCTCCTCTTCCCCCCACCTTTATATACGTGGGATGGGGGCACACCAAGTCTTCTCTTAGCCGTGTGCGGTACCCCCCCTCCACAGTTACACACCTCGGTCATATCGTCGTAGTGCTTAGGCGAAGCCCTGTGCCGGTAACATCATCATTGATGTCTACTACACGACCTTCTTCTTTTAGACATTGTCGGGCCTCCAAGTGCAGAGGTTTGTAGGACAGTAGAAAATTTCCCTCAAGTGGATGACCTAAGGTTTATCAATCCATAGGAGGCGTAGGATGAAGATGGTCTCTCTCAAGCAACCCTGCAACCAAATAACAAAGAGTCTCTTGTGTCCCCAACACACCCAATACAATGGTAAATTGTATAGGTGCACTAGTTCGGCGAAGAGATGGTGATACAAGTGCAATATGGATAGTATACAATAGTTTTTGTAATCTGAAAATATAAAAACAGCAAGGTAACTAATGATAAAAGTGAGCGTAAATGGTATTGCAATGTGTGGAAATAAGGCCTAGGGTTCATACTTTCGCTAGTGTAAGTTCCCTCAACAATACTAACATAATTGGATCACATAACTATCCCTCAACATGCAACAAAGAGTCACTCCAAAGTCACTAAAAGCGGAGAACAAACGAAGAGATTATGGTACGGTACGAAACCACCTCAAAGTTATTCTTTCCAATCAATCTGTTGGGCTATTCCTATAAGTGTCACAAACAGCCCTAGAGTTCGTACTACAATAACACCTTAAGATACAAATCAACCAAAACCCTAATGTCACCTAGATACTCCAATGTCACCTCAAGTACCCGTGGGTATGATTATACGATATGCGTCACACAATCTCAGATTCATCTATTCAAACCAACACAAAGGACCTCAAAGAGTGCCCCAAATTTCTACCGGAGAATCACAACAAAAATGTGTTCCAGCCCCTATGCATAGGTTCATGGGCGGAACCCGCAAGTTGATCACCAAAACATACATCAAGTGAATCACGTGGTATCCCATTGTCACCACACATACGCACGGCAAGACATACATCAAGTGTTCTCAAATCTTTAAAGACTCAATCCGATAAGATCACTTCAAAGGGGAAACTCAATTCATTCCAAGAGAGTAGAGGGGGAAGAAACATCATAGGATCCAAATATAATAGCAAAGCTCGTGATACATCAAGATAGTATCACCTCAAGAACACGAGAGAGAGAGAGAGAGAGAGAGAGAGAGAGAGAGAGAGAGATCAAACACATAGCTACTGGTACATACCCTCAGCCCCGAGGGAGAACTACTCCCTCCTCGTCATGGAGAGCACCGGGATGATGAAGATGGCCACCGGAGAAGGATTGCCCCCTCCGGCAGGGTGCCAGAACGGGTCTAGATTGGCTTTCGATGGCTACGAAGGCTTCTGGCGGCGAAACTCCCGATCTATTCTCTCACGGATGTTTTTAGGGTATATGGAGATATATAGGCGGAAGAAATACATCAGGGGGCCACGAGGGTGGAGGGCGTGCCCAGGGGGGTGGGCGCGCCCCCTGCCTCGTGGCCTCCTTGCAGGTCCCCCGACGTGCACTCCAAGTCTTCTGGGCTTCTTTCCTTCCAAAAATGAGTTCCGTGAAGTTTTAGGTCAATTGGACTCCGTTTGATTTTCCTTTTCTTCGAAACCCTAAAACAGGGTAAAAACAGAAACTGGCACTGGGCTCTGGGTTAATAGGTTAGTCCCAAAAATGATATAAAAGTGTATAATAAAGCCCATAAACATTCAAAATAGTAGATAATATAGCATGGAGCAATCAAAAATTATAGATACGTTGGAGACGTATCAGCATCCCCAAGCTTAATTCTTGCTCGTCCTCGAGTAGGTAAATGATAAAAGAAAGAATTTTTGATGCAAAGTGCTACTTGGCATAATTTCAATGTAATTCTTCTTAATTGTGGTATGAATATTCAGATCCGAAAGATTCAAGATAAAAGTTCATATTGACATAAAAATGATAATATTTCAAGCATACTGACTAAGCAATTATGTCTTCTCAAAATAACATGGCCAAAGAAAGTTCATCCCAACAAAATCATATAGTTTAGTCATGCTCCATTTACGTCACACAAGAATGCTCTCATCATGCACAACCCCGATGACAAGCCAAGCAATGGTTTCATACTTTAGTAATCTCAAACCTATAAACTTTCACGCAATACATGAGTGCGAGCCATGGACATAGCACTTTGGGTGGAATAGAATATAATGAGGGGGTTATGTGGAGAAGACAAAAAGGAGAAAGTCTCACATCAACGAGGCTAATTAATGGGCTAGGGAGATGCCCATCGATTGATGTTAATGCAAGGAGTAGGGATTGCCATGCAACGGATGCACTAGAGCTATAAATGTATGAAAGCTCAACAAAAGAAAGTAGTGGGTGTGCATCCAACTTGCTTGCTCACGAAGACCCAGGGCACTTGAGGAGGCCCATTGTTGGAATATACAAGCCAAGTTCTATAATGAAAAATTCCCTCTAGTATATGAAAGTGATAACATGAGAGACTCTCTACTATGAAGATCATGGTGCTACTTTGAAGCACAAGTGTGGTAAAAAGGATAGTAACATTGTCCCTTCTCTCTTTTTCTCTCAT
>NC_041380.1:548337764-548356463 GCF_002162155.2 Triticum dicoccoides | reverse complement strand
TATGGCCTTTCTATTTTTTTATTCCTCCCTCACTTGGGACAATGCTCTAATAATGATGATCATCACACTTTTATTTATTTACAAATCAGTGATTACAACTCGATACTAGAACAAAGATGACTCTATATGAATGCCTCTGGCGGTGTACCGGGATATGCAATGAACCAAGAGTAACATGTATGAAAGAATTATGAACGGTGGCTTTTCCACAAATACTATGTCAACTACATGATCAGCTAAGCAATATGACAATGATGAATGTGTCATGATGAACGGAATGGTGGAAAGTTGCATGGCAATATATCTCGGAATGGCTATGGAAATGCCATAATAGGTAGGTATGGTGGCTGTTTCGAGGAAGATATAAGGAGGTTTATGTGTGATAGAGCGTATCATATCACGGGGTTTGGATGCACCGGCGAAGTTTGCACCAACTCTCAATGTGAGAAAGGGCAATGCACGGTACCGAAGAGGCTAGCAAGGATGGAAGGGTGAGAGTGCGTATAATCCATGGACTCAACATTAGTCATAAAGAACTCACATACTTATTGCAAAAATCTACAACTCATCAAAAACCTCGGCACTACGCGCATGCTCCTGGGGGATAGATTGGTAGGAAAAGACCATCGCTCGTCCCGGACCGCCACTCATAAGGAGGACAATCAAATAACACCTCATGTTTCAAATTTGTTACACAACGTTTACCATACGTGCATGCTACGGGACTTGCAAACTTCAACAGAAGAATTTCTCAATTTCACAACTACTCAACTAGCACGACTTTGATATTATCACCTCCATATCTCAAAACAGTCATCAAGCATCAAACTTCTCTTAGTATTCAATACTCTATGTGAAAGTTTTTACTATTCTAGGATGCCTAGCATATTAGGATTATTTAAGCAAATTACCATGCTATTTAAGACTCTCAAAATAATATAAGTGAAGCATGAGAGTTCATCTATTTCTATAAAACAAAACTACCACCATGCTCTAAAAGATATGAGTGAAGTACTAGAGCAACAACAAACTACTCCGAAACATATAAGTGAAGATCAATGAGTAGTTGAATAATTATGCAACTATGTGAAGACTCTCTAACATTTAATAATTTCAGATCTTGGTATTTTATTCAAACAGCAAGAAAGGCAAAATAAAATGGCATTCTAAGAATGGCAAACATCATGTGAAGAAGCAAAAACTTAGGATCAACCGAAACTAACCGATAATTGTTGAAGAAGAAAGGTGGGATGCCAACAAGGGCATCCCCAAGCTTAGATGCTTGAGACTTCTTGAAATATTATCTTGGGGTGCCTTGGGCATCCCCAAGCTTGAGCTTTTGTGTCTCCTTAATTCCTCTCATATCAAGGTCTCCCTAAATCTCAAAAGCTTCATCCACACAAAACTCAACAAGGACTCGTGAGATAAGTTAGCATAACACATTGCAAAAACCTTATCATACTCTACTGTAGAAAATCACTAAAATTATTATTCAACATTTCATACTAAATGCCTCTGCATATTTAATAGTCCTATCCTCAAATAGAATCATTAAAGAAGCAAACATATGCAAACAATGCAAACATAACAGCAATCTGCCTAAACAGGATAGTCTGTAAAGAATGCCGCAGCATCCATACTTCCCTAGATCCAAAAATTATGAAATAAAATTCCCACTGTAGTAAATTTATCAGATATTAATATGAAAAAGGTTTCAACATTTTATCACATTCTGACTTTTCTAGGGAATTATTGCAACAGCGGTAAACTTTCTGTTTTCAAACAGCAACATGTATGCTTGTAACATAGGCATAGTGGAGGCCATCAATGCCACTTTTATTGAAATAAAAGATGCAAAACATTTTTCTAAATAAAACCAAGCAAATCCAAACAAAATAAATTGACGCTCCAAGCAAAACACATATCATGTGGCGAATAAAAATATAGCTCCAAGTAAAGTTACCGATGAACGAAGACGAAAGAGGGGATGCCTTCCGGGGCATCCCCAAGCTTAGGCTCTTGGTTGTCCTTGAATATTACCTTGGGGTGCCTTGGGCATCCCGAAGATTAGGCTCTTTCCACTCCTTGTTCCATAGTCCATCGAATCCGTGCCCAAAACTTGAAAACTTCACAACACAAAACTTAACAAAGAACTCGTAAGCTCCGTTAGTATAAGAAAATAAATCACCACTTCAAGGTACTGTAATGAACTCATTATTTATTTATATTGGTGTTATACCTACTGTATTCCAACTTATCTATGGTTTATAAACTCTTTTACTAGCCATAGATTCATCAAAATAAGTAAACAACACATGAAAAACAGAATCTGTCAAAAACTGAACAGTCTGTAGTAATCTGGATCAAACGTATACTTCTAGAACTCATAAAATTCTCAAATAAATTGCTGGACCTGAGGAATTTATCTACTAATAATATGAAAAAAGAATTAACTAAATATCACTCTCCAAATAACAATGGCAGCAATTCTCGTGAGCACTGAAGTTTCTGTTTTTTACAGCAAGATCAACAAGACTTTCCCCAAGTCTTCCCAACGGTTCTACTTAGCACAAACACTAACTAAAACATGAAAACTCAATCATAACAGAGGCTAGATAAATTATTTATTACAAAACAGGAGCAAAAATCAATTAACAAAAATAAAGTTGGGTTGCCTCCCAACAAGCGCTATCGTTTAACGCCCCTAGCTAGGCATGATGATTTCAATGATGCTCACATAAAAGATAAGAATTGTAACATAAAGAGAGCATCATGAAGAATATGGCTAACACATTTAAGTCTAACCCACTTCCTATGCATAGGGATTTTGTGAGAAAACAACTTATGGGAACAATAATCAACTAGCATAGGAAGGCAAAATAAGCATAACTTCAAAACTTTAAGCACATAGAGAGGAAACTTGATATTATTGAAATTCCTACAGGCATATGTTCCTCCCTCATAATAATTTTCAGTAGCATCATGAATGAATTCAACAATATAACCAGCACCTAAAGCATTCTTTTCATGATATACAAGCATAGAAAATTTTCTACTCTCCACATAAGCAAAATTCTTCTCATTCGGGATAGTGGGAGCAAACTCAACAAAATAACTATCATGTGATTGAAAATTAAGATCAAGATGACAAGTTTCATGGTTATTGAGGGAGTCTTGGATTAGGGGGTATCCGGACTGCCGGATTATATCTTTTGGCCGGACTGTTGGACTATGAAGATACAAGATTGAAGACTTCGTCTCGTGTCCGGATGGGACTCTACTTGGCGTGGAAGGCAAGCTAGGCAATACGGATATGTATATCTCCTCCTTTGTAACCGACCTTGTGTAACCCTAGCCCCCTCCGGTGTCTATATAAACCGGAGGGTTTTAGTCCGTAGGACAACATACAATCATACCATAGGCTAGCTTCTAGGATTTAGCCTCTCCGATATCGTTGCAGATCAAATCTTGTAATACCCATATCATCAAGAATAAATCAAGCAGGATGTAGGGGTTTACCTCCATCAAGAGGGCCTGAACCTGGGTAAAACATCGTGTCCCCTGCCTCCTGTTACCATCCGCCTTAGACGCACAGTTCAGGACCCCCTACCCGAGATCCGCCGGTTTTGACACCAACATTGGTGCTTTCATTGAGAGTTCCACTATGTCGTCGCCAGAAGGAAGGATGTCTTGTCTCGTCTTTAAAGACGGTACTACTGTTGGGGGAGCTTTGGTTGTCGGCCAAACTCTCCGGCTAGGCGGTTTCATCATGACCGCCTGTTCGGCCGCCGCGTCGACGATGACTTCTCGGGTCATCGAAAACAACCTCCACGTCAAATCGGCACTCGCCGAACAGATGGATCTAGTGGAGCTCGCCTCCCTAAACGAGCTCTTGGATCGCATCGCTGCCCTGGGAGTCGCTATGGACTATGATCGGATTGGTCTTAAACCCGATCAAAGGGAGATTAACTCTCCGCCGGTCACCCATCATATTGCAGTGGCGGCGGAACAATGCGGCGACCCCTCCTCCATATTGAGGACCAACTATGTCCGGATTCCTGAGCTCTTCGAGCCGGATACCCGTTCGCGGGAGGACAACATCCAATCCCTGAACTTAGAGTCAGGCAGCGGGCCGGGATTATCGGGCAACACCCCGGAACCAGAATTTCCAAAATTGGAAATTCCTTGGCCCCTGGATCTCAGATCGGGTAAGGGTTCGGATTCAATTCCACCCACCCACCCAAACATAAGCGATCTTTCCCACATCAGGCAAGAGCCCCAAGAAACAGTACATCACTATTGGGCCAGATTCCTCCTTGCGATGAACAAGGTTAAGGACTGTCGCGAGGAAGACGCAATCATTTTTTTCTGCAATAACTGCACGGACAAGGGAATCCTTAACGCCATAAATCGCCGTCAGATATCACGCTTCGCTGACTTGGCGTCCATAGTACGAAAGTACTATGCGATGGAAAGTGCCTGGAAAACCGAAACAAACTTTTGGGATAATCCGGCCCTAAATACGAACTCAGTCCGAAATAAAAGGGTGCACTATCAAAAGACACCTGGGTCAACTACCAAAAAACAAAAAACCCTCTACAGGAACCATACTGGAGGGATGTCTTAACGGATCCTGCAAAATTCACAGTACAACGGATATAATACCAACACACAACCTTAGAGCATGTTGGATAGTCCAGCAGGTGGCCAAAAGTGGTGAGGATCTTCTTATCCCAAATACCACATAGCACCATCCCATTGATAATAAAACGGTGTTAACAGTATTTGAGACCTTTGCGTCAAATAACAGGCACAAGCGAACACTCCGCAGCATGGCCGAAATCTGCCACGTAGCAGCAATAAATCCATGGAGTGACACGGCTATTACCTTCAATGCCAATGACGAACCTAAATTCCGAATAGCCCGAGCACCAGCTGCACTGGTCCTCAGTCCAATTGTGGACGGCTTTCGACTCACCAAAATACTCATGGACGGCGGCAGCGGATTAAACCTCATCTATGAGGAAACTCTTCAAAAAATGGAAATAGACTAGAACCGCATTGAGCAAAGTAGCACAACCTTCAGAGGAATCATACCCAGTCGGGAGGCACGATGCGCTGGAAAAATCACACTAGATGTGGTATTCGGTACGCCAGAAAATTATAGGTCTGAAGAAATCACATTTCAAGTGGCCCCGTTCAGCAGTGGATACCATGCCCTTTTAGGACGTGAGGCGTTCACGATCTTCCAAGCTGTACCCCATTATGGGTACATGAAGCTCAAAATGCCCGGGCCCAATGGAATCATCACTCTCGCCAGTGATCCGGACACAACACTCCGCGCCGAAAACAAAACAGCCGCACTGGCCCTCGAGGCCTTATCCGAAGCCCTCTCGGCCGAGGAATTAACCACTCTACGCTCCACAGTGGACATGGACGACGTGATACTCTATAAGAGATCCAAGTCCACCTCTTTTAAACCAGCGGATGAAATAGTCAAATTCCAAGTCCACCCAACGGACCCTACAAAAACAGCCTCCATCGGGGCACGGTTAAACCCCATCGTGGATGCCACACTACGAGAGTTCCTGTGCGAGAATTGGGACATATTCGCCTGGCACCCCTCAGACATGCTAGGAATCCCACGCAGGTTGGCCGACCATAGCCTCAATATCCTAAAGGGATTCAAGACGGTCAAGCAAGCTCTTCGGTGTTTCTCTGAACCTAAGAGACAGACCATGGGAGGGGAACTAGCCAAGTTATTGGAGGCCGGATTCATCAGAGAGATAAAACACCCGGACTGGCTAGCAAACCTGGTGATGGTACCAAAGAAGGATAAATCCTGGCGCCTTTGTGTTGATTTCAAGGACCTCAATAAAGCTTGCCCAAAGGATCCCTTCCCTCTCCCCCGCATTGATCAAATTATCGATGCTACCGCAGGACACGACTCATTGTGTTTCCTCGACGCATACTCCGGTTACCACCAGATCAAGATGGCGGAGTCCGACCAAGCCGCAACGGCATTCATCACACCATACGGTCCCTTCTGTTTCAACACAATGCCTTTTGGGCTCAAAAACGCCGGTGTAACATATCAGCGCATGATTCAAACATGTCTGGAGAAACAAATCGGCAAAACAGTAGAGGCATACGTAGACGATGTGGTCGTCAAAACCAAGCACGTCGACTCTTTGATAGACGACATGAGGCTCACATTCGACAACATCTGAACATACGACATCAAGCTCAATCCGGAAAATGTGTTTTCGGCGTACCAGCCGGAAAGCTCCTGGGTTTCATTGTCTCCAGCAGAGGTATTGAAGCTAATCCGGCCAAAATCCAAGTTTTGTCACAGTTGGCTACCCCAACAGACCTCAAACAAATCCAGAAGTTAACTGGATGTGTGGCGGCTCTAAGCCGCTTTATCTCCCGCTTAGGAGAAAATACTTTACCCCTTTATCGCCTCCTTCGGCGCACCGAACACTTTGAGTGGACGGACGCTGCTACAGCCGGATTGGAAGAAATAAAGGCCATTTTGGCAACCAACCCAATCCTGGCCACGCCAAACATCGGCGAACCAATGTTGTTGTACATTGCGGCAACTCATCAAGTTGTAAGCGCAGTGCTCGTCGTCGAATGAGAAGCTGTCGGACATAAATTCCCTCTTCAAAAGCTGGTATACTATGTATCCACTCCTCACTCCATGCAAATCACAGTACCCGCATTATCAAAAGATAGCCTATGCGGTATTCATGGCATCCCGGAAGCTGTGACACTACTTTCAAGAGTGTTCGATTACAGTAGCCTCGGAAGTGCCACTTAATGATATTATAAACAACCGCGACACTATGGGTCGGATTGCTAAATGGGCCATTGAGCTCCTCCCGTTCGACATAACATACAAACCTCGACGGGCCATTAAGTCGCAAGTATTGGCTAACTTTGTCGCCGAATGGACGGAGGCCGAACTCCATAAAGAGTATGGCGCATAATCCAATTGGATCATGCACTTCGACGGTTCTAAAATGCTGGCTGGTCTAGGGGCTGGCGTCGTCCTGATGTCCCCAACCGGAGATACCGTTCAGTACATACTGCAAATATTGTATACAGACTCCAACAACGCAGCCGAATACGAAGCTCTGTTGCATGGCCTTCGGATGGCAGTCTCCATGGGCATTCAACACCTGGAGGTGCGTGGGGATTCAAACCTTGCAATATCCCAAATAAATGGAGACTTTGATGCCAAGGATCCGAAAATGGCGGCCTACCGAAACGTCGTCCTAAAAATGTCAGCTCGATTCGAGGGACTCGAATTTCACCATGTGGCTCGGGAAAACAATCAAGCGGCGGATATCCTTGCCCGCATCAGGAGAAACGCGATGCGGTCCCCCCCCCCCCAACATATTTCTGGAAAGGTTGTTCAAGCCATCCGTAGTATGGGAAGGGGACACAGGTAACAATAGTACGGACCCGGCCAAAATGCCCGATACCGAATACTCTGACACAATCGGAGGCTCCGCCATCGAAATAACACCTTCAGCCCACGTAATAATGGCCATTATCGCCCCGTGGATAGAACCGTTCATGGCCTACCTAACTAGGCAAGAACTTCCGGAGGACTAAAATGAGGCACGCTGCATAGTGCGGCGATCTAAGGCCTACAGGGTCCACGAGTGAGAATTGTATAAAAAAAGCACTACCGAAGTCCTTCAAAGGTGCATCTCCGAAGAGGAAGGGCGAAACCTTTTGGCAGAAATCCACGCCGGACTCGGCGGTCACCATGCCGCAGCCCGGGCTCTTGTAAGCAAGGCCTTCCATACAGGATTCTATTGGCCAACGGCCTCGGCAGATGCACAGGACTTGGTCCAACGTTGCGCCGGTTGCCAGCTCTTTGCAAATCAAAGCCACATGCCACCCACCGCCCTCCAAACAATCCCCATTATGTGGCCCTTCACTGTCTGGGGGCTTGACATGGTTGGACCCCTTAAAGGGGGAACCCACAAGAAAAAAATACTTATTGGTCATGGTGGATAAATTCATCAAATGGATAGAGGCCAAGCCTGTTAAAATAGCCGAATCCGGACCAGTGATAGACTTCATATCTGGGGTCGTACACCGTTATGGCGTCCCCCACAGCATCATCACTAACAACGACACAAATTTCACAGCCGATGAGGTAAAACTCTGGTGCAGCAAAATGGGCATCAAGCTCGATTATGCGTCAGTCTATCACCCACAAACCAACGGCCAAGTCGAGCGAGCGAACGGTCTTATAATGAGCGGCATTAAACCCATATTAGTGCGCTCCTTAATGGAGTCTA
Organism: Triticum dicoccoides; assembly: GCF_002162155.2. Lineage (NCBI taxonomy): Eukaryota > Viridiplantae > Streptophyta > Magnoliopsida > Poales > Poaceae > Triticum > Triticum dicoccoides. Next base: position 548,348,142 of record NC_041380.1, on the reverse strand, counting down.
ACACGCACTGGGTAGAGGAGCTCGACTCTGTACTCTGGGGGCTGCGGACCACGCCGAATCATAGTACCGGATACACACCCTTCTTTATGGTGTACGGCGCAGAGGCAGTCTTGCCCTGTGACATAATTCATGACTCACCTCGAGTGCGTATGTACGAAGAAAGAGAAGCCGAGCTCGATCCAAGACAGTCTGGACACCTTGGAGGAGGAGTGCGATGTAGCCAAAGCCCGTTCCGCATTTTATCAGCAACAGGCTCGCAGATACCAAAGCAGAGAAGATGCATCCACTAGTCGACTCGAGCTGAACCCATGGAACGTGGCCAGGCTCCAAAGATTCTACGCCTAGCGCCGGACCCTATGTTCGTCCCCTCCCTTTGTCCATTTTTTGCATGTACATTATCTGTCTTGTTTTTCTTTCTTCCTTTCTGTTATTATTTCACTAGGCCTTTAAGGGCCAACTTGTGCCTCGCTTGCACATTATAGATGCGCTAGCCGCACTCATAATACCTGGGGGCTTCTTTCACATAAGCTTAATTATTTATCTGGGCCTCAGGCCCCGAACATGTGTCATGCTTCCGCATGTACCTTTTTTCGCCATTATATGCATCGATATGACTTAAGTTTTGGCCAAGCTAGGTTGCCTGGCTCTTGTATTTATGCCATATGTTCCCGTTAATTCGGCTAGGGCATAAGGGGAGCACCTCTGCGATTGTTACCGCCGGGTCAGCCGGCCATGTACCTCAGACTGGGTGAAGCCGAAAGCTAGCGTTCTTAAGGGAATATTCGGTCGGTGAACAAAAGATGATTTTTATTTATTGTCCGTATCTGCCCCTAGATGTTTTTTCCTGTGTTACCTATCGCGGTCCGGACATGCACTTTAGGGCATGCTTACCTAGGGAAAGGAACCCTTAACGGAACTATTCTCCCTGGAAGATGTTTCTTACTACCCGTGTAATATAACATAACTAGTTGGGCACTTGTCTGTTCAAGCACTTATGACCCCTACGCCTGGTCTCCATGCATGCCCCGGTTCTTATATAACTGCGCGGGTATTTGGATACACTCCAAACTATCGGGTCCCGAGGTTGAAGCGAAAAGGTCCTCCAAGACAAATGATCTACAATCCGGCTAGAAGGCATTATACATGTCACTTTCATTACATAGTCATGCAGACTGACTAAATTCCTCTTCTATACCATCCAACAAGCGGTCTAGCTTACAATCCTATTGGGAATACTTTGCGGCTAATTATACTTGCCCATAAACTAAGCTAACGGGGATCTCTTTTCCGTCGGGCCCCATAGGTGCGACCTCGGCCATGTGATTTGGGTCTGCCTTGGTATACCGCGTCTTCACCATGGCCCAGGCTTCTCTGGCACCCTGTCGGCAGGCTGATATCTTCCATAATCGGAAGCATCACCATGCTCCCTTGAGCTTCTCCGCAAGCTCTGCAACGCCCTCTGGCAGGGAGATGGACGGCCACAAGGCCTGGGCAACACCCTGCATCACCTGCCGAACTTGTTCATGCAGATGTGACAGCTCGGATAGAAGATCACCTGTAGACCCGGGCATTTCCTCCGCGGGACGACCCGTCAGTATACCTACAGACATAATGTTGTTAGTCGGCTTCTTCGTCAAACTCCTTTAAAAGGATTCGCTCAAGCACGTACTGAAAATGTCGCGCCGAAGCCGCTTATTCTCCTTCTCGGAGTCTGCAAGCTGGCCCCGAACGTCTTTTAGTTCCACGCTCAGCTTAATATTGGCGTCTTGGAGATTGTTTTTCTCCCGCCTAAACTCAGTCAGCACGCGTTTGCCAGCCTCTAGCTGTCGCATAACATGTTGTTCCTCCGGATTTTCTCCGGATTCATCTGCAACATCTGTTGTTAGATCTGCAGCCATGCCGCACATTATATGGTAACCATCATTCTTTAAAGAAAATGTTACCAGCAGGTGACTTTTTTGGTTCCTGCAATGCGGCCACAGCAGCCCGCAGTTGGGTCTTGCATTCCTCTAGCTCCTGTGACAGCCTAGTATTCTTCTCTGTAAGAACCTGCACAATAAAGATGATCCTTAAATTAGTTCTGCTAACTGTTTCAAGTCTCGGGGGCTACTGATACATATAAATCATCAGATTTACTTACCCGTACATCCTTTACATACTGATCCGTGGCTCTGGCTAGACCATCTTGAGCAGCTCGGAGGTACGCCTCTCCAGAATTGAAGGCATCAAATGCCTCTGGTGAGAAACAAGCGTCACGGAGTACGGCCCGGTGGCGCCTATGATTCATGGAGCTTTCCACCTCTGAGTTTGTAGCGGATAATCTATCTGCATCCTCTGTAGGGGGATTATCCGGCGCCCGCCCCATATCGGCTTCTGCCTCTGTGTCCGGTCCTGGCACCCGGCTGGTGGAAGCGTGAGTAGTAACATCGCCGGACATATTCCGGCGAGCGTTTTTTCTGTTAAAGAAACACGGGCGTCATTATATTTCGAGAAAGACGACAACCACGGAGCGGGGTTTGTTGTACCTTTGCGTCGGCGTCTCCGTCCTGACCGCCTTCCTTTTTGGCCTACCCGGCCTCGGTGCCTCCTGTTGGCGCGTTGCTGCGGGTTTGGCAGGGCGTCCCGAATGCCTTCCCTATAAAAATGCCATGTGTATATGGTGGGGGAAGTGTCTAAAAGGGGATCCTAGTTTTGGAGTTGGGATTTTTGGTTTTCCTTACGTGCGATGCAGGGAGCAGTCCGGGATAGTCGGCCGTGATGGCCACCATGGCATCATCACAACTTAACGGATAGAACTGCCGGTCTATCAGCTCCACGAATATAACCGGATCTTCTTCAAGTCCGGAGTCGAGGGCCCGGTCAAGGTCCTCTGGTTGTGAAGAAGGTCTGCTGACCTCCTTTATGGCTTTTCGCAGTTCCTGCCACAAAGTGGCAAGGTGAATACTTACGACAAAGAATGCAGGAAAAATGGGAGCAGGGAGATATAACTTACCCAGCTTGGAGGATTGTACATGGAGAATCCCTCCCGTGGCTTGATGCGGGTGAACTCCTCTTCCTCACCCTTGAACAATTCGGACATAATTTTTGCTAAAGCGACAGCATTGTCCGGACCCTTACGCCCGCAGCGGGTGGCGTCATCCGCCCCGTTATAACACCACAAGGGCTGCCCACGATATTGAAGTGGTTGCACTCCCCGCATTATGCAAATCGACATAACTTTGATTACTGTCAATCCTGATCGAGCCAGTGCTTTAATTCGGTTCATCAGATAGAGGACTTCTCCATTGTCTTCCACCTGGGGGCTCCATGGGCGCCAACTTCGGTGTTTCTTCAGAGGAGCATTGTTGAACTCAAGAAGACCCCGCCGAACAGGGTCCGGAAGGGGAAAGTCCTCCATATAAAACCATTCTGAAGGCCAGTCTTCTGGTGACTTCTTCGGAGTACCGGACAGGTATCCGGTATCGGCGATGCGCCATATTTCGGCTCCGCCCACTTGATAAAGTGACCCCCTCTGTGTGCGAGGGACGAGGCAAAATAGCCTTTTCCACAGCTCGAAGTGAGCCTCGCAGCCCAGGAACAACTCGCAGAGAGCCACATAGCCGGTGATATGTAGTATGGAGGCGGGGGTGAAATTGTGTAATTGGAGACCGTAGAACTCCAGGAGCCCGCGGAGGAACGGATGAATTGGAAATCCGAGTCCCCTTAATAGATAGGGAACAAGGCAGACCCGTTCCCCCATAAAGGGACAAGGAGATCTCTCCACTTGCTCCCCGCCATTATAGGTGGCAAGCCCGGCTCGAACGGGCACCATGTACGCTAGAGGGAGAAATCCCTTAGTCTGCAGTTCGACTAAACGACTGTGTGGGATTGAACACCTCTCCCAATCACCAGGCTTAGGGATTCGGGGGTGGGAGGAGGAGCTGTGGAGGTCGGCCATGCTGGAATGGATCTTTCCGGAACGCGCTCTGATGGACTCTCGCTGGGGGAGGATGGTATGGATCAGATCTAAGGATCCCCATCCCTTTAATAGACAATTTATTTATCTGGCTAGGGGGCGAATGTAAAAACTCCCTGGCGCCTCGTATTAATTCGAAGCGTGGGATAAAGCCCTTATTGGGCACAGAAGCCAAGAGGTCCAAACATTTATGGGACCCGACACTGCTTTACAAACGTTCGAAAGATGGAGAAGAACCCGCCTTGCAATGCCAAAGACAATACTGCGCGCCGGACTCATCATCATTGAAGCCTGGTTCGGGGGCTACTGGGGGAGTCCTGGATTAGGGGGTATCCGGACAGCCGGATTATATCTTTTGGCCGGATTGTTGGACTATGAAGATACAAGATTGAAGACTTTGTATCATGTCCGGATGGGACTCTACTTGGCGTGGAAGGCAAGCTAGGCAATACGGATATGTATATCTCCTCCTTTGTAACCGACCTTGTGTAACCCTAGCCCCCTCCGGTGTCTATATAAACCGGAGGGTTTTAGTCCGTAGGACAACATACAATCATACCATAGGCTAGCTTCTAGGGTTTAGCCTCTCCGATCTCGTGGTAGATCAACTCTTGCAATACCCATATCATCAAGAATAAATCAAGCATGACGTAGGGTTTTACCTCCATCAAGAGGGCCCGAACCTGGGTAAAACATCGTGTCCCCTGCCTCCTGTTACCATCTGCCTTAGACGCACAGTTCGGGACCCCCTACCCGAGATCCGCCGGTTTTTACACCGACAGTTATCATTATTATTTAAAGCATGCGTGTCATCACAATAATCATCATAGATAGGAGGGATGCTTTCATCATAATAAATTTGCTCATCAAAACTTGGGGGACAAAAAATATCATCTTCATCAAACATAGCTTCCCCAAGCTTGTGGCTTTGCATATCATTAGCATCATGGATATTCAAGGAATTCATACTAACAACAATGCAATCATGCTCATCATTCAAATATTTAGTGCCAAACATTTTATAGATTTCTTCTGCTAGCACTTGAGCACAATTATCCTTTCCATCATACTCACGAAAGATATTAAAAAGATGAAGCGTATGAGGCAAACTTAATTCCATATTTTTTTTGTAATTTTCTTTTATAAACTAAACTAGTGATAAAAACAAGAAACGAAAAGACTCGATTGCAAGATCTAAAGATATACCTTCAAGCACTCACCTCCCCGGCAACGGCGCCAGAAAAGAGCTTGATGTCTACTACACAACCTTCTTCTTGTAGACATTGTTGGGCCTCCAAGTGCAGAGGTTTGTAGGACAGTAGCAAATTTCCCTCAAGTGGATGACCTAAGGTTTATCAATCCGTAGGAGGCGTAGGATGAAGATGGTCTCTCTCAAGCAACCCTGCAACCAAATAACAAAGAGTCTCTTGTGTCCCCAAACACCCAATACAATGGTAAATTGTATAGGTGCACTAGTTCGGCGAAGAGATGGTGATTGCTACATCTTGAGCTTGCGTTGGTTTTCCCCGAAGAGGAAGGGATGATGCAGCAGATTAGCATAAGTATTTCCCTCAGTTTTTGAGAACCAAGGTATCAATCCAGTAGGAGGCCACGCTCAAGTCCCTCGTAGCTACACAAAACGATAGCTACTCGCAACCAACGCGATTAGGGGTTGTCAATCCCTTCACGTTCACTTACGAGAGTGAGATCTGATAGATATAATATTTTTGGTATTTTTGGTATAAAGATGCAAAGTAAAAAGTAAAAGCAAAGTAAAAAAGCAAAGCAAGATTAAAGTGATGGAGATTGATATGATGAGAATAGACCCCGGGGCCATAGGTTTCACTAGTGGCTTCTCTCAAGAGCATAAGTATTCTACGGTGGGTGAACAAATTACTATTGAGCAATTGACAGAATTGAGCATAGTTATGAGAATATCTAGGCATGATCATGTATATAGGCATCACGTCCGTGACAAGTAGACCGAAATGATTCTGCATCTACTACTATTACTCCACTCATCGACCGCTATCCAGCATGCATCTAGAGTATTAAGTTAAAAACAGAGTAACGCCTTAAGCAAGATGACATGATGTAGAGAGATAAATTCATGCAATATGAAATAAACCCCATCTTGTTATCCTCGATGGCAACGATGCAATACATGCCTTGTTGCCCCTTCTGTCACTGGGTAAGGACACCGCAAGATCGAACCCAAAGCTAAGCACTTCTCCCATGGCAAGAACTACCAATCTAGTTGGCCAAACCAAACGGATAATTCGAAGAGACTTGCAAAGATAACCAATCATACATAAAAGAATTCAGAGAAGATTCAAATATTATTCATAGATAGACTTGATCATAAACCCACAATTCATCGGTCTCAACAAACATACCGCAAAAAGAAGATTACATCGAATAGATCTCCACAAGAGAGGGGGAGAACTTTGTATTGAGATTCAAAGAGAGAGAAGAGCCATCTAGCTACTAACTATGGACCCGAAGGTCTAAGGTAAACTACTTACACTTCATCGGAGGGGCTAGGATGATTTAGAAGCCCTCCGTGATGACGGCCCTCTTCCGGCGGAGCTCCGGAATAGGCCCCAAGATGGGATCTCGTGCATACAGAAAGTTGCGGCAGTGGAATTAGGTTTTTGGATCCTATTCTGATCGTTTGGGGGTACGTGTGTATATATAGGAGGAAGAAGTACGTCGGTGGAGCACCGAGGGGCCCACGAGGCAGGGGGCGCGCCCTAGGGGGGCGCCCCCCACCCTCGTGACCTCCTCTTTGACCCCCTGGCGTAGGGTCCAAGTCTCCTGGATCACGTTCGATGAGAAAATCACATTCCCGAAGATTTTATTCCGTTTGGACTCCGTTTGATATTCTGTTTCTCCGAAACACTAAAATAGGCAAAAAACGACAATTCTGGGCTGGGCCTCCGGTTAATAGGTTAGTCCCAAAAATAATACTCCCTCTGTTCAGAATTACTTGTCGCAAAAATGGATGTATCTAGATGTATTTTAATTCTAGATACATCCATATTCGAGACAAGTAATTCCGAACGGAGGGAGTATAAAAGTGGAAACTAAAGCCCAATATAGTCCAAAACAGTAGATAATATAGAATGGAGCAATCAAAAATTATAGATACATTGGAGACGTATCAGTGATACAAGTGCAATATGGATAGTATATAATGGTTTTTGTAATCTGAAAATATAAAAACAGCAAGGTAACTAATGATAAAAGTGAGCGTAAACGGTATTGCAATGTGTGGAAATAAGGCCTAGGGTTCATACTTTCGCTAGTGTAAGTTCCCTCAACAATACTAACATAATTGGACCACATAACTATCCCTCAACATGCAACAAAGAGTCACTCCAAAGTCACTAATAGCGGAGAACAAACGAAGAGATTATGGTAGGGTATGAAACCACCTCAAAGTTATTCTTTCCAATCAATCCGTTGGGCTATTCCTATAAGTGTCACAAACAGCCCTAGAGTCCGTACTAGAATAACACCTTAAGATACAAATCAACCAAAACCCTAATGTCACCTAGATACTCCAATGTCACCTCAAGTATCCGTGGGTATGATTATACGATATGCATCACACAATCTCAGATTCATCTATTCAAACCAACACAAAGGACCTCAAAGAGTGCCCCAAATTTCTACCGGAGAATCACGACGAAAACGTGTGCCAACCCCTATGCATAGGTTCATGGGCGGAACCAGCAAGTTGATCACCAAAACATACATCAAGTGAATCACGTGGTATCCCATTGTCACCACAGATACGCACGGCAAGACATACATCAAGTGTTCTCAAATCTTTAAAGACTCAATCCGATAAGATAACTTCAAAGGGGAAACTCAATTCATTACAAGAGAGTAGAGGGGGAAGAAACATCATAGGATCCAAATATAATAGCAAAGCTCGCGATACATCAAGATCGTATCACCTCAAGAACATGAGAGAGAGAGATCAAACACATAGCTACTGGTACATACCCTCAGCCCCGAGGGAGAACTACTCCCTCCTCGTCATGGACAGCACCAGGATGATGAAGACGGCCACCGAAGAAGGATTACCCCCTCTGGCAGGGTGCCAGAACGGGTCTAGATTGGCTTTCGGTGGCTACGGAGGCTTCTGGCGGCGGAACTCCCGATCTATTCTCTCACGGATGTTTTTAGGGTATATGGAGATATATAGGCGGAAGAAGTATGTCAGGGGGGCCACGAGGGGCCCACGAGGGTGGAGGGCGCAACCAGGGGGTGGTTGCGCCCCCTGCCTCGTGGCCTCCTCGCAGGTCCCCCGACATGCACTCCAAGTCTTCTGGGCTTCTTTCCTTCCAAAAAAGAGTTCCGTGAAGTTCCAGGTCAATTGGACTCCGTTTGATTTTCTTTTCTTCGAAACCCTAAAACAGGGTAAAAACAGAAACTGGCACTGGGCTCTGGGTTAATAGGTTAGTCCCAAAATGATATAAAAGTGTATAATAAAGCCCATAAACATTCAAAACAGTTTATAATATAGCATGGAGCAATAAAAAATTATAGATACGTTGGAGACGTATCAATCATCACCGTCGTCACGCCGTCGTGCTGAAGGAACTCTCCCTCGTCCTCAACTGGATCAAGAGCTCGAGGAACGTCATCGTGTTGAACATGTGCTGAACACGGAGGTGCCGTACGTTCGGTACTTGGATCGGTTGGATCATGAAGACGTTCGAATACATCAACCGCATTACTAAACGCTTCCGCTTTCGGTCTACGAGGGTACGTGGACACACTCTCCCCTCTCGTTGCTATGAATCTCCTAGGTAGATCTTGCGTGATTGTAGGAGATTTTTTGAAATATTGCGTTCCCCAACACTCTATGCATTTCCATACTCCATTTGTACACACTACTATAACCATTAATTACTGGCAATGATGACCCACAAGTATAGGGGATATATCATAGTCGTTTCGATAAGTAAGTGTGTCTAACCCAGTGAGGAGCATAAGGAAATGATAAGCGGTTTTCAGCAAGGTATTTTCTGCAAGCACTGAAATTATCGGTAACAGATAGTTTTATGATAAGGTAATTGGTAACGGGTAACAAGTAATAAAACTAAATAAGGTGCAGCAAGATGGCCCAATCCTTTTTGTAGCAAAGGACAAGCCTGGACAAACTCTTATATAAAGTGAAAGTGCGTTATATCGACTAGAGGGGGGTGAATAGGCGATTTTTATGAAAGTCTTCAAAACGTGGGAGTTATGAAGACAAACAGCAAAGATATGCCTATTACTATGCAGCGGAAGTTAGATTACACTAGGCAAGCCATGGTCAAGTATTCAATAGAGTGAAGGCACAATGACAAATAGCTGCAGTGTAATAAGGATCAGGTAGGAAGAAGTTATGAAGCCAAACAGATCATACATTCACGTTGTGAAGATAAAAGATAGAGCAAGCATGCAATGGCTTCACAATGAGTAACAGTAAGAAAAAGGAAGTGAAGATGAAACCAGTGACTCGTTGAAGACAATGATGTGTTGGACCAGTTCCAGTTGCTGTGACAACTGTACATCTGGTTGGAGCGGCTAGGTATTTAAACCTTAGGACACACAGTCCCGGACACCCAGTCCTGAACACGCAGCTCAGGACACCAAGTCCTCACCGTATTCTCCTTGAGCTAAGGTCACATAGTCCTCGCCCAATCACTCTGGTAAGTCTTCAAGGTAGACTCCCAAACCTTCACAGACTTCGTTCACTGGCAATCCACAATGTCTCTTGGATGCTCTGAACGCGACGCCTAACCGTCTGGGGATGCACAGTCCTCAAGTGTAATAAGTCTTCAGATCACACAGACAAGAAGACTTAAGTGATGCCCAATGTTCTCTGGCTCTGTGCAACACCCCAGATGTAACTTTCCCAATTTGTACTCCAACTCTTGCCGTTTCCGGCGTTAAGTTATATTTATTTCTCGGGTTTGGGTCTTTGTCTCCGTGTGTTGTTTTCGTTGTCATGCATCTCATATCATGTCATCATGTGCATTGCATTTGCATACGTGTTCATCTCATGCATTCGAGCATTTTCCCCGTTGTCCGTTTTGCATTCCGGCGCTTCGTTCTCCTCCGGTGATCAATTCTAGCTTTCTTTCGTGTGTGGGGTTTAAACATTTCTGGATTGGACCAGACTTGCCAAGCGGCCTTGGTTTACTACCGGTAGACCGCCTGTCAAGTTTCGTATCATTTGGACTCCGTTTGATACTCCAACGGTTAACCGAGGGACCGAAAAGGCCTCGTGTGTGTTGCAGCCCAACACCCCTCTAATTTGGCCCAAAACCCACCAAACTCTGCTCCATGTCCTAGAGCGTTCGATCACAATCGCGTGGCCGAAAACCGCACCTCATTTGGACTCTCCTAGCTCCACTTATG